>NC_068424.1:15708912-16041412 GCF_023373465.1 Oncorhynchus keta
TGGAGCAGTGGTTAAGGTCAGGGCTTAGGGAACATGGAGCAGTGGTTAAGGTTAGGGCTTAGGGAACATGGAGCAGTGGTTAAGGTTAGGGCTTAGGGAACATGGAGCAGTGGTTAGGGCTTAGGGAACATGGAGCAGTGGTTAAGGTTAGGGCTTAGGGAACATGGAGCAGTGGTTAAGGTTAGGGCTTAGGGAACATGGAGCAGTGGTTAAGGTTAGGGCTTAGGGAACATGGAGCAGTGGTTAAGGTTAGGGCTTAGGGAACATGGAGCAGTGGTTAAGGTTAGGGCTTAGGGAACATGGAGCAGTGGTTAAGGTTAGGGCTTAGTAAACATGGAGCAGTGGTTAAGGTTAGGGCTTAGTAAACATGGAGCAGTGGTTAAGGTTAGGGCTTAGTAAACATGGAGCAGTGGTTAAGGTCAGGGCTTAGGGAACATGGAGCAGTGGTTAAGGTTAGGGCTTAGGGAACATGGAGCAGTGGTTAAGGTTAGGGCTTAGGGAACATGGAGCAGTGGTTAAGGTTAGGGCTTAGGGAACATGGAGCAGTGGTTAAGGTTAGGGCTTAGGGAACATGGAGCAGTGGTTAAGGTTAGGGCTTAGTAAACATGGAGCAGTGGTTAAGGTCAGGGCTTAGGGAACATGGAGCAGTGGTTAAGGTTAGGGCTTAGGGAACATGGAGCAGTGGTTAAGGTTAGGGCTTAGGGAACATGGAGCAGTGGTTAAGGTTAGGGCTTAGGGAACATGGAGCAGTGGTTAAGGTTAGGGCTTAGTAAACATGGAGCAGTGGTTAAGGTTAGGGCTTAGGGAACATGGAGCAGTGGTTAAGGTTAGGGCTTAGGGAACATGGAGCAGTGGTTAAGGTTAGGGCTTAGGGAACATGGAGCAGTGGTTAAGGTTAGGGCTTAGGGAACATGGAGCAGTGGTTAAGGTTAGGGCTTAGTAAACATGGAGCAGTGGTTAAGGTTAGGGCTTAGGGAACATGGAGCAGTGGTTAAGGTTAGGGCTTAGGGAACATGGAGCAGTGGTTAAGGTCAGGGCTTAGGGAACATGGAGCAGTGGTTAAGGTCAGGGCTTAGGGAACATGGAGCAGTGGTTAAGGTTAGGGCTTAGGGAACATGGAGCAGTGGTTAAGGTTAGGGCTTAGGGAACATGGAGCAGTGGTTAAGGTTAGGGCTTAGGGAACATGGAGCAGTGGTTAAGGTCAGGGCTTAGGGAACATGGAGCAGTGGTTAAGGTTAGGGCTTAGGGAACATGGAGCAGTGGTTAAGGTCAGGGCTTAGTAAACATGGAGCAGTGGTTAAGGTTACGGCTTAGGGAACATGGAGCAGTGGTTAAGGTCAGGGCTTAGTAAACATGGAGCAGTGGTTAAGGTTAGGGCTTAGGGAACATGGAGCAGTGGTTAAGGTTAGGGCTTAGGGAACATGGAGCAGTGGTTAAGGTCAGGGCTTAGTAAACATGGAGCAGTGGTTAAGGTTAGGGCTTAGGGAACATGGAGCAGTGGTTAAGGTCAGGGCTTAGGGAACATGGAGCAGTGGTTAAGGTTAGGGCTTAGGGAACATGGAGCAGTGGTTAAGGTTAGGGCTTAGGGAACATGGAGCAGTGGTTAAGGTTAGGGCTTAGGGAGCATGGAGCAGTGGTTAAGGTTAGGGCTTAGAGAGCATGGAGCAGTGGTTAAGGTTAGGGCTTAGGGAACATGGAGCAGTGGTTAAGGTTAGGGCTTAGGGAACATGGAGCAGTGGTTAAGGTCAGGGCTTAGTAAACATGGAGCAGTGGTTAAGGTCAGGGCTTAGTAAACATGGAGCAGTGGTTAAGGTTAGGGCTTAGGGAACATGGAGCAGTGGTTAAGGTTAGGGCTTAGGGAGCATGGAGCAGTGGTTAAGGTTAGGGCTTAGGGAACATGGAGCAGTGGTTAAGGTTAGGGCTTAGGGAGCATGGAGCAGTGGTTAAGGTTAGGGCTTAGAGAGCATGGAGCAGTGGTTAAGGTTAGGGCTTAGGGAGCATGGAGCAGGCAGTGGTGATGCAGCAACGTTAACATAAGATGGTGGAAGGGGAGTCTCGACTGCATCTGTTCCCTAAACAGTGCACTAATTTTGACCAGAACCTGGCTAACCCTAATCCTAACCCTAAACCTAAACCTTAAACCTTAATCCTAAACCTAACCCTAACCCTAAACCTAAACGGGCTCTTGTCAAAATTATTTCACTGTTACAGGGAATAGGGTGCCATTTCATTCAGATGCATTCAAACTTCGGAGGAATTGGTCAGCAGACAAACACGACGGGGCGGCAGCGTAGCCTAGTGGTTAGAGCGTTGGACTAGTAACCGAAAGGTTGCATTCAAACCCCGAGCTGACAAGGTACAAATCTGTCGTTCTGCCCCTGAACAGGCAGTTAACCCACTGTTCCCAGGCCGTCATTGAAAATAAGAATGTGTTCTTAACTGACTTGCCTGGTTAAATAAAGGTTAAATAAAATAAAAAATTATGACAGTCACACAAACCACAACACACAGGTCCCTACTGAGCGGCAGGGAACGCAGTGTCAGATCAGCCCAGAGGCAGTCTCCACACCAAGAAGTAGACACACAGATCCAAGTTCAGATTTGCAGTACCCCCCCCAACCCCCTTAATGGTGAAGGTTAGGATTTGGGGAAGGTAAGCGCCATCTGTGCCTAATGACTAAGTTCTACCCATAACCTCAGCATCAGAGACGGCCATTTTAGTTTTTATGTTTGAAAACTGAACTAGTCAAAATAATAATACAACTGTATCAATTTGACTCAACAATAATATATTGAAAACACCTACTACACAGGAAGGGAAAACGCTGAAAATAAAACCCTATTAAAATACAATTTTAACTTTGTAAAAAAACTAAAAGACATTAAAAAAGACAAATGAAATCATTTGGAGTATAAAGGCACACCTCTTACACAGTGTATACGATGAAAACACAGTTTAAAGCTCGGTAAGGAGAGCCTGATGGGGTTAAGACTAGGAGAGTAACAATGGATCTAAACAACCAAGACACAGGAGGGAGAAACTGTGTTCCTGCAACATGTATTGGTTTTGTTTTTACAGCACATACAAGCAGTAGCATTCTTCATATAACACAACACTGTCATTAACTCAAACGGTGGAGCTTTAAAATACAATTATATTTCATGACTAAAATGTAACGTAAAAATATATGTGAATATAAACCATAATATGGATTTTTTTTTGCTTGGGTTAGAACAGTCGAGGAGGATGACGTCACTGGTTTAGTAGGTTACCCATCACAGGTACAACACCAGACAGATTCTTCTCTGGTACGAGTCAGAGCTATATAGAGATATATCTATCTATCTCTGGAACAGGTATAATGATATTATGTCACCCAGTCGTTTCCCTTGTTAAAACCACGTCACCCAGTCGTTTCCCTTGTTAAAACCACGTCACCCAGTCGTTTCCCTTGTTAAAACCACGTCACCCAGCCGTTTCCCTTGTTAAAACCACGTCACCCAGTCAGGATCGTATGCATAACATTTGGTTACTTTTAGTATCTGTGCAAAATATAAAAATGTACCACCTCAATTCAAACCCGGCGAAACTCAATCTGAGATAAAACAACCTTTCAACAACAACGACGCAACAAAAGTCTGAATAACAGGCAGACAACAAGGTTGAAAGGAGAAGCTGACAGGTTGGCATGACGTCACCACTTAAATAACAAAAATAGATTTTCCTACAACTCAGCCTCTTCCTTTCCTTTCCTCTCATGAAACACTGACACACAGCCGACTCAGGCCTGAACCTTGTATCTTTGACTGTCTCAGGGCTCTCCATCTCAGGCCTGAACCTTGTATCTTTGACTGTCTCAGGGTTCTCCATCTCAGTCCTGAACCTTGTATAGAGATCTTTGACTGTCTCAGGGTTCTCCATCTCAGGCCTGAACCTTGTATAGAGATCTTTGACTGTCTCAGGGTTCTCCATCTCAGGCCTGAACCTTGTATAGAGATCTTTGACTGTCTCAGGGTTCTCCATCTCAGGCCTGAACCTTGTATAGAGATCTTTGACTGTCTCAGGGTTCTCCATCTCAGGCCTGAACCTTGTATAGAGATCTTTGACTGTCTCAGGGCTCTCCATCTCAGTCCTGGAACACTAATAGTCGTCAAGGCTTTTGTTCCAGCCCTGCTGTAACACCGAATTCAAATAACTAATCAAGGTCTTTTGTCTGGACCACAATAAGCTGAATCAAATAACCAACTAATTAAGGTCTTCTGTCTGGACCATAACAAGCTGAATCAGGTATGTTAGTGCTGGAAATAAAGCCTGCATACTCAGTACTCCTCCATGGCCGGGGTTGGAGACCCCTGACACAGACAGATGTGAGTAAGACTGGTTCAGGCTGGTTCGATACCAGAGGTAAACAATAGGCCGTCTGTATCTGTCCTGAAGGCACCACTCCTCTTTCTCTGCTGCGCACTACACTCAGGCCTGGTCCCAAACCCACCTCTAGTCCCTCCTACACCCCTATCAGACATGTTGGGGCTGAGTTGGATAACTCCAAACAGTGCTTTTGTTGTGGTGCATGTAACAGAACGAGAGATCATATCTCTAACATAAAAGTGCAACAATTTGTTTAAGGTGCTGATGGCAATTCAGGTTCAAAAGGTCCATGAGGCATCATACCATCGCCCTGCCCTGTCCCACAGGAAGTCAGACACACCAACTTCCTAATACCCCGCCAGAATGACATAAACCCAATCAGTCAATGATGTCGTAAATCTCTAAAGCCTAATGGAACTGAATGAAACTGTTGGACAAGTCAGACCTCGTGTCATTTCTGGTCTCCTCTCTGGCCGTCCTTCCAGGTACCCTGCTATTCTCCTCTCTTCATCCTCGCTATTCTTAACTTGTACCCAGCCAGCGCTCTCACTACCACACACACACACACACACACACACACACACCAGCTCCCAGTCTTACTAGACGCAGCTTATCCTAACGTCTCTTGTATGGAGGGAGTGATGGATGAAGGGACAGATAGGAAGGTAGCTTTGGCTTGGGCAGGGCTAAATGGCAATTGGATGGTCTGGCCGACGGCCTATTGGACTAATACTTCCTACTTCCTGAAGACAAGTGAATGGTTTGGACTAGCCTCAAGGTGCACTTCCTGTTTACTTCTACCTGTACTATTTACTCTGAGAGTGACTTCACTATTGTTATCCAATCACTGAGCCCTGTTCTTCCTCATTCTAACCCCACCCCCTCCCAAAGGGGAATACAGAACAACAAACAATGCAGGGTGAGGACATGGTGTAAAAAAAACTAGATTCCCAAAGTACACAAAACAAACAAATACAAAAGTACTGACTAGAACACCGCGTAACAGAGATCAAGTCAACAGAGAAGATGCACCTATTCTCCTATCACACCTTATGGTCCCGCGTAACAGAGATCAAGTCAAAAGAGAAGATGAATGTAAACAAATGATGGTTTTAGCTGCAGAGGGACACCCCTGCTAAAGGAGAACTGGAGAGAGAGATAAAAACCACCTCCACTCTCAGCCCCCCTACTCCCGGGGGCTATGAGAGAATAGTGGTGATGAAGTCGTAGAACCTCTTGGAGTACTGCTCCGGGTTCACCGTGGAGATCTCCGCTCCCGCCTGCAGGGGGAGACACATGGTGGAGGAGTCAGTCAAGGGAAGACACACAATCATACAAAAATCACACCAAACGAGGTGCAGACTCACTCACTCACTCACTCACTCACTCACTCACTCACTCACTCACTCACTCACTCACTCACTCACTCACTCACTCACTCACTCACTCACTCACTCACTCACTCACTCACTCACTCACTCACTCACTCCGTGTTTGACGGTCTTGGCAGCGTGAGCGGCCTTCTTCTTGGCATCGTAATGCTGCAGAATATCAATGACCGCCATGAAGTACACCTCCTTCCTAGGAGCACCTGGACACACAGACACACAGGATTATCCCTACACCTCCCTCCTAGGAGCACCTGGACACACAGACACACAGGATTATCCCTACACCTCCTTCCTAGGAGCACCTGGACACACAGACACACAGGATTATCCCTACACCTCCTTCCTAGGAGCACCTGGACACACAGACACACAGGATTATCCCTACACCTCCCTCCAAGGAGCACCTGGACACACAGACACACAGGATTATCCCTACACCTCCTTCCTAGGAGCACCTGGACACACAGACACACAGGATTATCCCTACACCTCCCTCCTAGGAGCACCTGGACACACAGACACACAGGATTATCCCTACACCTCCCTCCTAGGAGCACCTGGACACAGACACACAGGATTATCCCTACACCTCCCTCATAGGAGCACCTGGACACACAGACACACAGGATTATCCCTACACCTCCCTCCTAGGAGCACCTGGACACACAGACACACAGGATTATCCCTACACCTCCCTCATAGGAGCACCTGGACACACAGACACACAGGATTATCCCTACACCTCCCTCCTAGGAGCACCTGGACACACAGACACACAGGATTATCCCTACACCTCCTTCCTAGGAGCACCTGGACACACAGACACACAGGATTATCCCTACACCTCCTTCCTAGGAGCACCTGGACACACAGACACAGGATTATCCCTACACCTCCTTCCTAGGAGCACCTGGACACACAGGATTATCCCTACACCTCCTTCCTAGGAGCACCTGGGCACACAGACACACAGGATTATCCCTACACCTCCTTCCTAGGAGCACCTGGACACACAGACACACAGGATTATCCCTACACCTCCTTCCCAGGAGCACCTGGACACACAGGATTATCCCTACACCTCCTTCCTAGGAGCACCTGGACACATAGACACACAGGATTATCCCTACACCTCCTTCTTAGGAGCACCTGGACACACAGACACACAGGATTATCCCTACACCTCCTTCCTAGAAGCACCTGGACACACAGACACACAGGATTATCCCTACACCTCCTTCCTAGGAGCACCTGGACACACAGACACACAGGATTATCCCTACACCTCCTTCCTAGGAGCACCCGGACACACAGACACACCGGATTATCATTATTATTATTATTATTATTATTATGCCTAGAAACACCTGAACACACAGGACTCTCCCTACACCTACTGCCTAGAAACACCTGAACACACAGGACTCTCCCTACACCTACTGCCTAGAAACACCTGAACACACAGGACTATCCATACACCTACTGCCTAGAAACACCTGAACACAGGACTCTCCCTACACCTACTGCCTAGAAACACCTGAACACACAGGACTCTCCCTACACCTACTGCCTAGAAACACCTGAACACACAGGACTCTCCCTACACCTACTGCCTAGAAACACCTGAACACACAGGACTCTCCCTAAACCTACTGCTTAGAAACACCTGAACACACAGGACTATCCCTACACCTACTGCCTAGAAACACCTGAACACACAGGACTATCCCAACACCTACTGCCTAGAAACACCTGAACACACAGGACTATCCCTACACCTACTGCCTAGAAACACCTGAACACACAGGACTCTCCCTACACCTACTGCCTAGAAACACCTGAACACACAGGACTCTCCCTACACCTACTGCCTAGAAACACCTGAACACACTGGACTCTCCCTACACCTACTGCCTAGAAACACCTGAACACACTGGACTCTCCCTACACCTACTGCCTAGAAACACCTGAACACACAGGACTCTCCCTACACCTACTGCCTAGAAACACCTGAACACACAGGACTCTCCCTACACCTACTGCCTAGAAACACCTGAACACACAGGACTCTCCCTACACCTACTGCCTAGAAACACCTGAACACACAGGACTCTCCCTACACCTACTGCCTAGAAACACCTGAACACACAGGACTCTCCCTACACCTACTGCTTAGAAACACCTGAACACACAGGACTATCCCTACACCTACTGCCTAGAAACACCTGAACACACAGGACTCTCCCTACACCTACTGCCTAGAAACACCTGAACACACAGGACTCTCCCTACACCTACTGCCTAGAAACACCTGAACACACAGGACTATCCATACACCTACTGCCTAGAAACACCTGAACACACAGGACTCTCCCTACACCTACTGCCTAGAAACACCTGAACACACAGGACTATCCATACACCTACTGCCTAGAAACACCTGAACACACTGGACTCTCCCTACACCTACTGCCTAGAAACACCTGAACACACAGGACTCTCCCTACACCTACTGCCTAGAAACACCTGAACACACAGGACTCTCCCTACACCTACTGCCTAGAAACACCTGAACACACAGGACTCTCCCTACACCTACTGCCTAGAAACACCTGAACACACAGGACTCTCCCTACACCTACTGCCTAGAAACACCTGAACACACAGGACTCTCCCTACACCTACTGCCTAGAAACACCTGAACACACAGGACTATCCCTAGATCTGTAATGACATAACACAAGGGGCCCTGGAGAGCTACAAGGACTGTCATCTATACTGTTGATCTAGTTGGTATTTCTCACCATCTCCTGAACCCCTCCCTCTCCACTCACCGTCGTTGCTCTTGATGGCATAGACGTCTATGGTGGGGTCAAACTCCCCAGGGGACAGGGGCTTGGTGCTGTCCAGGGTGTTACTGGGGGAGTCAGGGGGAGTGCCAATCCCTCCGTCACTCTCCCCCTCATCGTCCCCCTCGTTATCCTCACTCTCCACCTCCTCCTGCTCAGCCCGCTCCACATCATGGATCCCCACCAGCAGACTGTAGTCCATCAGCTTCAACTGGGCCAGGAACTGGAGGGAGGGAGGGAAATAACATGTGTTGAAGGAGACCGGATTAAACCTGACCCAAGTATTAATTCACTCACATCAGAAGAAATAACAGAACCACACACACACACACACACACACACACACACCTCCACGTCTTTACGTAGTTTCTCCAGGAACATCTTCTTGTTGTCGTCCTCGATGCAGATCTTCTGTCCATCGTTGATGAAGTCGTTGTCCTTGTAGGTGGGCAGCTCCTTGGCCTGACGCCCCACACAGAAACACAGTCAGGACAGCAGAGGACACACCTGGACTCTACAGCTATTCACACTAATAAGGAAAAGTACCAGGGTTTACACTCTTTAAAATGACCCTCTGACTCATTGAATAAATTGATATGAATCCTGTTTTTCTGTGACACCCTCAGTTTGAAACAGACAGTGGGAGCTCTATGGGGCTTGTGAGTTTCCATTGGGCCATCTGGCTGCAATACCATGTGTGACATGGGGTCTGGGGGCGCTTGTGTGTAAAGTGAGGCATTATTCTGTGGAACTGAGGAAGGAGTGAGCAGGAAATGAGGTCACAGCAGCAGCTCAGCTCAGGGAGCTGACAGAAGCAATTCTACAGCAGCACCAGGAAATGAGGTCACAGCAGCAGCTCACCTCAGGGAGCTGACAGAAGCATTTCTACAGCAGCACCAGGAAATGAGGTCACAGCAGCAGCTCGCCTCAGGGAGCTGACAGAAGCAATTCTACAGCAGCACCAGGAAATGAGGTCACAGCAGCAGCTCACCTCAGGGAGCTGACAGAAGCAATTCTACAGCAGCACCAGGAAATGAGGTCACAGCAGCAGCTCACCTCAGGGAGCTGACAGAAGCAATTCTACAGCAGCACCAGGAAATGAGGTCACAGCAGCAGCTCAGCTCAGGGAGCTGACAGAAGCAATTCTACAGCAGCACCAGGAAATGAGGTCACAGCAGCAGCTCAGCTCAGGGAGCTGACAGAAGCAATTCTACAGCAGCACCAGGAAATGAGGTCACAGCAGCAGCTCAGCTCAGGGAGCTGACAGAAGCAATTCTACAGCAGCACCAGGAAATGACGTCACAGCAGCAGCTCAGCTCAGGGAGCTGACAGAAGCAATTCTACAGCAGCACCAGGAAATGAGGTCACAGCAGCAGCTCAGCTCAGGGAGCTGACAGAAGCAATTCTACAGCAGCACCAGTAAATGAGCCACACACACACGCACACACTGAGCCAAGATCTAACACACAGAAATGGATACACACATAGAATAGTTACATATGGACACAAATACACACACAGACCACAAACAATGCTGCCAAGGCCGAGGCACCCTTGTTGCACACTCAAATGGATGAACGTTGTAACAATGTGGAGTCAGAAGGAAGAGACACTAGTACCAGCTACAGATATCATCCTGTTTGTGACATCCATTCCATATATCCATCCACCCATTCTGTCCATGCATCCTTAATCTCTCCCACCTTCCTGATCAACCTTTTAATAGGGCAATGATCAGTTCAGGTCAGTACAGACAAGCCCATACAAGCATCACGTACTGGGGTGACATGGTAGAGAAGCAGAACAGATGAAGTAGGATGAAAACAGCCAAGAAAGAGAGAGAGAGGGGGGGGGAAACAAGAGAGAGAGGGGGGGAGGGAGAGGGGGTGGAGAGAGTGAGAGACAGACAAACAGAGAGAAAGACAGGGGGTAGAGAAAACAAGAGAGAGGGGGTGGAGAGAGTGAGAGAAAGAGAAAGACAGACAGCGATAGATTATTGGCCCAGTGCACAAGGTCTTCAGTCAGGTGACCGGAGTTAGTTTTTGAATGCCATTATCATATAACTACAGGAAGTTTGTGACACATCGGATGTGACTGACGTCGCTCGACAGTGAATCCGCCTCAGCTTGGGGAGAGAGAGAACAGGAGAACTGCACCAGATCACCAACTGGACTATCACAAAATACACAGCACAACCTCCAGGTAAATAAAACCAGCCCGTGTGGCTCAGCTGTGGGTACTATTCCCATGGGGGAAAATGGATGCACTCAAGTCGCTCTGGATAAGAGTGTCTGCTAAATGACAACTGGAGTGTGATTAGTAGTCAGGAAGGAGAGGCCTGGTGGTGCTCTGGTCTGGGCATGCTCAGACAACAGCTGTCCCAACCAGCCTCTCAGCCAGTCAATGCCGAATGGTACCCCGTGTCAGCTACACACAGACTGAATGGTCCCCCGTGTCAGCTACACACAGACCGAATGGTCCCCCGTGTCAGCGACACACAGACTGAATGGTCCTCCGTGTCAGCGACACACAGACCGAATGGTCCTCCGTGTCAGCTACACACAGACTGAATGGTCCCCCGTGTCAGCTACACACAGACTGAATGGTCCCCCGTGTCAGCTACACACAGACTGAATGGTCCTCCGTGTCAGCTACACACAGACTGAATGGTCCTCCGTGTCAGCTACACACAGACTGAATGGTCCTCCGTGTCAGCTACACACAGACTGTGTCTGTGAAAATACTTTAAGCCAGGGGGTGTAGTGCACTACGTAGGGAATAGGGTGCCACTTCAGATGCACCCACACACACACACACACACACTCTGAGGTAGAGCATTTCAGTTTATTTACTTATTTAACCTTTATTTAACTAGGCAAGTCAGTTAAGAACAAATTCTTATTTACAATGACAGCCTAGGAACAGTGGGTTAACTGCCTGATCAGGGGCCTAATGACAGATTTATTACCTTGTCAGCTCAGGGATTCAAACCAGCAACCTTTCGGTTACTGGCCCAACGCTCTAACCACTAAGCTACCTGCCGCCCCAAAATATGGCATAAGTGTGTTTATGAGAGGAATGGGAAGTGAAAGTGATTGGTTGAGAGTCAATAAGCCATAAAGGAAAAGGGCAGCAGTATGAAAAATTCCAGAATAAACCAGGTCCATCTGGCTCTTTACTAGGAATCCTGTAGCCGTCATTACATGAATCTGAAGAAAGTTATGAAAATAAAATGAGATACGATTGATCTGATATATTGAGTATGACTGGCCTTGGTTCTACAATACGATTGATCAGAGACACGGACAGAGAGAGAGAGCGAGACACGGACAGAGAGAGAGAGAGACACGGACAGAGAGAGAGAGAGACACGGACAGAGAGAGAGAGAGACACGGACAGAGAGAGAGAGAGACACGGACAGAGAGAGAGAGAGACACGGACAGAGAGAGAGAGAGACACGGACAGAGAGAGAGAGAGACACGGACAGAGAGAGAGAGAGACACGGACAGAGAGAGAGAGAGACACGGACAGAGAGAGAGAGAGACACGGACAGAGAGAGAGAGACACGGACAGAGAGAGAGAGACACGGACAGAGAGAGAGACACGGACAGAGAGAGAGACACGGACAGAGAGAGAGACACGGACAGAGAGAGAGACACGGACAGAGAGAGAGACACGGACAGAGAGAGAGACACGGACAGAGAGAGAGACACGGACAGAGAGAGAGACACGGACAGAGAGAGAGACACGGACAGAGAGAGAGACACGGACAGAGAGAGAGACACGGACAGAGAGAGAGACACGGACAGAGAGAGACACGGACAGAGAGAGAGAGAGAGAGAGAGACACGGACAGAGAGAGAGAGAGAGAGAGAGCGAGAGAGAGACACGGACAGAGAGAGAGAGAGAGAGAGAGAGAGCGAGAGAGAGAGACACGGACAGAGAGAGAGAGCGAGAGAGAGACACGGACAGAGAGAGAGAGCGAGAGAGAGACACGGACAGAGAGAGAGAGCAGAGAGAGAGACACGGACAGAGAGAGAGAGACACGGACAGAGAGAGAGAGCGAGAGAGAGAGAGAGAGACACGGACAGAGAGAGAGAGCGAGAGAGAGAGAGCGAGACACGGACAGAGAGAGAGAGACACGGACAGAGAGAGAGAGCGAGAGAGAGAGACACGGACAGAGAGAGAGAGCGAGAGAGAGACACGGACAGAGAGAGAGACAGCGAGAGAGAGAGACACGGACAGAGAGAGAGCGAGAGAGAGACACGGACAGAGAGAGAGACACGGACAGAGAGAGAGACACGGACAGAGAGAGAGAGCGAGAGAGAGAGAGAGACACGGACAGAGACAGAGAGAGAGAGACACGGACAGAGAGAGAGAGAGACACGGACAGAGAGAGAGAGACACGAGAGAGAGAGAGACACGGACAGAGAGAGA
This sequence comes from Oncorhynchus keta, assembly GCF_023373465.1. NCBI lineage: Eukaryota > Metazoa > Chordata > Actinopteri > Salmoniformes > Salmonidae > Oncorhynchus > Oncorhynchus keta. The sequence continues at coordinate 15,721,958 of NC_068424.1, forward strand.
GACACGGACAGAGACAGAGAGCGAGAGAGACACGGACAGAGAGAGAGACACGGACAGAGAGAGAGAGCGAGAGAGACACGGACAGAGAGAGAGAGAGAGAGAGACACGGACAGAGAGAGAGAGCGAGAGAGAGACACGGACAGAGAGAGAGAGAGAGAGAGAGACACGGACAGAGAGAGAGAGCGAGAGAGAGACACGGACAGAGAGAGAGAGACGAGAGAGAGACACGGACAGAGAGAGAGAGCGAGAGAGAGACACGGACAGAGAGAGAGAGCGAGAGAGAGACACGGACAGAGAGAGAGCGAGAGAGAGACACGGACAGAGAGAGAGAGCGAGAGAGACACGGACAGAGAGAGAGAGCGAGAGAGACACGGACAGAGAGAGCGAGAGAGACACGGACAGAGAGAGAGACACGGACAGAGAGAGAGAGCGAGAGAGAGAGAGACACGGACAGAGAGAGAGAGACACGGACAGAGACAGAGAGCGAGAGAGAGACACGGACAGAGAGAGAGACACGGACAGAGAGAGAGAGAGAGAGACACGGACAGAGAGAGAGAGCGAGAGAGCGAGAGAGACACGGACAGAGAGAGAGAGCGAGAGAGACACGGACAGAGAGAGAGAGCGAGCGAGCGAGACACAGACAGAGAGAGAGAGCGAGCGAGCGAGACACGGACAGAGAGAGAGAGAGAGAGCGAGAGAGAGACACGGACAGAGAGAGAGAGAGAGCGAGAGAGAGACACGGACAGAGAGAGAGAGAGAGCGAGAGAGAGACACGGACAGAGAGAGAGAGAGCGAGAGAGAGACACGGACAGAGAGAGAGAGCGAGAGAGAGACACAGAGAGAGAGAGAGAGCGAGAGAGAGACACGGACAGAGAGAGAGAGCGAGAGAGAGACACGGACAGAGAGAGAGAGCGAGCGAGGGAGAGACACGGACAGAGAGAGAGCGCGAGCGAGGGAGAGACACGGACAGAGAGAGAGCGAGACACGGACAGAGAGAGAGAGAGCGAGACACGGACAGAGAGAGAGCGAGACACGGACAGAGAGAGAGAGAGACACGGACAGAGAGAGAGCGAGAGAGAGACACGGACAGAGAGAGAGCGAGAGAGAGACACGGACAGAGAGAGAGAGCGAGCGAGGGAGAGACACGGACAGAGAGAGAGAGCGAGCGAGGGAGAGACACGGACAGAGAGAGAGCGAGACACGGACAGAGAGAGAGCGAGACACGGACAGAGAGAGAGCGAGAGACACGGACAGAGAGAGAGCGAGACACGGACAGAGAGAGAGCGAGACACGGACAGAGAGAGAGCGAGACACGGACAGAGAGAGAGCGAGACACGGACAGAGAGAGACACGGACACGGACAGAGAGAGCGAGAGAGAGACACGGACAGAGAGAGAGAGCGAGAGGGAGAGACACGGACAGAGAGAGAGAGCGAGCGAGAGAGAGACACGGACAGAGAGAGAGCGAGCGAGAGGAGACACGGACAGAGAGAGAGAGCGAGCGAGGGAGAGACACGGACAGAGAGAGAGAGAGAGCGAGAGAGACACGGACAGAGAGAGAGAGCGAGGAGAGACACGGACAGAGAGAGAGAGCGAGGGAGAGACACGGACAGAGAGAGACAGGGAGACACGGAGAGAGAGAGAGAGCGAGAGACACGGACAGAGAGAGAGAGCGAGGAGAGACACGGACAGAGAGAGAGAGAGCGAGAGGGAGACACGGACAGAGAGAGAGCGAGAGAGAGACACGGACAGAGAGCGAGACACGGACAGAGAGAGAGCAGGACACGGACAGAGAGAGAGCGAGACACGGACAGAGAGAGAGAGAGAGACACGGACAGAGAGAGAGCGAGACACGGACAGAGAGAGAGCGAGACACGGACAGAGAGAGAGCGAGACACGGACAGAGAGAGAGCGAGAGAGACACGGACAGAGAGAGAGAGCGAGAGAGACACGGACAGAGAGAGAGCGAGAGAGACACAGACAGAGAGAGAGAGAGAGCGAGAGAGAGACACTTGACAGACAGAGAGAGCGAGAGAGAGACACGGACAGAGAGAGAGAGAGAGCGAGAGAGAGACACGGACAGAGAGAGAGAGAGAGCGAGAGAGAGACACGGACAGAGAGAGAGAGAGCGAGAGAGAGACACGGACAGAGAGAGAGAGAGAGAGAGAGACACGGACAGAGAGAGAGAGCGAGAGAGAGACACGGACAGAGAGAGAGAGAGCGAGCGAGGGAGAGACACGGACAGAGAGAGAGAGCGAGCGAGGGAGAGACACGGACAGAGAGCGAGCGAGGGAGAGACACGGACAGAGAGCGAGCGAGGGAGAGACACGGACAGAGAGCGAGCGAGGGAGAGACACGGACAGAGAGAGAGCGAGACACGGACAGAGAGAGAGCGAGACACGGACAGAGAGAGAGCGAGACACGGACAGAGAGAGAGCGAGAGAGAGACACGGACAGAGAGAGAGCGAGAGAGAGACACGGACAGAGAGAGAGCGAGAGAGAGACACGGACAGAGAGAGAGCGAGAGAGAGACACGGACAGAGAGAGAGAGCGAGCGAGGGAGAGACACGGACAGAGAGAGAGAGCGAGCGAGGGAGAGACACGGACAGAGAGAGAGAGCGAGCGAGGGAGAGACACGGACAGAGAGAGAGAGCGAGGGAGACACGGACAGAGAGAGAGAGCGAGCGAGAGAGGGACACGGACAGAGAGAGAGTGAGGGAGAGACACGGACAGAGAGAGAGAGCGAGACACGGACAGAGAGAGAGAGCGAGAGACACGGACAGAGAGAGAGCGAGACACGGACAGAGAGAGAGCACGGACAGAGAGAGACGAGACACGGACAGAGAGAGAGAGAGACACGGACAGAGAGAGAGCGAGACACGGACAGAGAGAGAGCGAGAGAGAGACACGGACAGAGAGAGAGCGAGAGAGAGACACGGACAGAGAGAGAGCGAGAGAGAGACACTGACAGAGAGAGAGCGAGAGCGAGACACGGACAGAGAGAGAGCGAGAGAGAGACACGGACAGAGAGAGAGAGAGAGAGAGACACGGACAGAGAGAGAGCGAGAGAGAGACACGGACAGAGAGAGAGCGAGAGAGAGACACGGACAGAGAGAGAGCGAGAGAGAGCGACAGACAGAGAGCGAGAGAGAGAGCGACAGACAGAGAGCGAGAGAGAGCGACAGACAGAGAGCGAGAGAGAGCGACAGACAGAGAGCGAGAGAGAGAGCGACAGACAGAGAGCGAGAGAGAGAGCGACAGACAGAGAGCGAGAGAGAGAGCGACAGACAGAGAGAGAGAGCGACAGACAGAGAGAGACAGACAGACAGAGCGAGAGAGAGAGCGACAGACAGAGCGAGAGAGAGAGCGACAGACAGAGAGAGAGAGCGACAGACAGAGAGAGAGAGCGACAGACAGAGAGAGAGAGCGACAGACAGAGCGAGAGAGAGAGCGACAGACAGAGCGAGAGAGAGAGCGACAGACAGAGCGAGAGAGAGAGCGACAGACAGAGCGAGAGAGAGAGCGACAGACAGAGCGAGAGAGAGAGCGACAGACAGAGCGAGAGAGAGAGCGACAGACAGAGCGAGAGAGAGAGCGACAGACAGAGCGAGAGAGAGAGCGACAGACAGAGCGAGAGAGTGACAGACAGAGAAACAGACAGAGAGCGACATAGACAGAGATATAGAGAGAGACAGACGAGAGCGAGAGCGACACAGACAGCGATATAGAGAGAGAGACAGACGAGAGCGAGAGAGAGAGCGACAGACAGAGAAACAGACAGAGAACGACACAGACAGAGATAGAGAGAGACAGACGAGAGTGAGAGCGACAGAGCGAGAGATCGCTACAGTTGATGTCGGAAGTTTACATACACTTTAGCCAAATAAATTTAAACTCAGATTTTCACAATCCCTGACATTTATTCCTAGTAAAAATTCCCAGTCAATTAGGATCACCACTTTATTTTAAGAATGTGAAATGTCAGAATAATAGTAGAGAGAATGATTTATTTCAGCTTTTATTTCTTTCATCACATTCCCAGTGGGTTTACATACACTCAATTAGTATTTGGTAGCATTTCCTTTAAATTGTTTCACTTGAGTCAAATGTTTCGGGTAGCCTTCCACAGGCTTCCCACAATAAGTTGGGTGAATTTTGGCCCATTCCTCCTGACAAAGCAAGTGTAACTGAGTCAGGTTTGTAGGCCTCCTGGCTCGCACACGCTTTTCAGTTCTGCCCACACATTTTCTTTGGGCTTTGTGATGGCCACTCCAATACCTTGACTTTGTTGTCCTTAAGCAATTTTGCCACAACTTTGGAAGTATGCTTGGGGTCATTGTCCATTTGGAAGACCCATTTGCGACCAAGCTTTAACTTCCTGACTGATGTCTTGCGATGTTGCCATCTATTTTGTGAAGTGTACCAGTCCCTCCTGCAGCAAAGCACCCCCACAACATGATGCTGCCACCCCCATGCTTCACAGTTGGGATGGTGTTCTTCGGCTTGCAAGCCTCCCCCCTTTTTCCTCCAAACATAACGATGGTCATTATGGCCAAACAGTTCTATTTTTGTTTCATCAGACCAGAGAACATTTCTCCAAAAAGTATGATCTTTGTCCCCATGTGCAGTTGCAAACCGTAGCTTTTTTTATGGCAGTTTTGGAGCAGTGGCTTCTTCCTTGCTGAACAGCCTTTCAGGTTATGTCGATATAGGACTCGTTTTACTGTGGATATAGATACTTTTGTACCTGTTTCCTCCAGCATCTTCACAAGGTCCATTGCTGTTGTTCTGGGATTGATTTGCACTTTTCGCACCATAGTACATTCATCTCTAGGAGACAGAACGCGTCTCCTTCCTGAGTGGTATGACAGCTGCGTGGTCCCATGGTGTTTATACTTGCGTACTATTGTTTGTACAGATGAACGTGGTACCTTCAGGCGTTTGAAAATTGCTTCCAAGTATGAACCAGACATGTGGAGGTCTTGGCTGATTTCTTTAGATTTTCCCATGATGTCAAGCAAAGAGGCAACAAATTTGAAGGTAGGCCTTGAAATACATCCACAGGTCACCTCCAATTGACTCAAATGATGTCAATTAGCCTATCAGAAGCTTATAAAGCCATGACATCATTTTCCAAGCTGTTTAAAGGCACAGTCAACTTAGTGTATGTAAACTTCTGACCCACTGGAATTGTGATATAGTGAATTATAAGTGAAATAATCTGTCCGTAAATAATAGTTGGAAAAATTACTTGTGTCACGCACAAAGTAGATGTCCTAATCGACTTGCCAAAACTATAGTTTGTAAACAAGACAGTTGTGGATTTGTTGAAAAACAAGTTTTAATGACTCCAACCTAAGTGTATGTATGTAAACTTCTGACTTCAACCTGTATATAGATAGGATATAGATATAGCATGCCTGGCCTTGTTCCTTACGTCTCTTACGTGTTTCATGGCGCAGTAAAAGCGCGTGGCGATCCGCAGCGTTTGCAGCCTTTGCTGAACATTAGATTTGGGCCGCGGGGGTGCATCCTCAGGAGGGCGTGGCTGCTGGAAGAGGGGAGCGAGGGGGGGGATGGAGGAGGAGAGAGCCGGGGAAAGGAAGAAAGGAAGTTGAAAGGAAAGTGTTTAAGAAATACAAACTGTATTAGTATAAAGCGCGGCAAGGAGAGAGAGCTTCTGAAAGAGTGCACAGCCTGGCAAATGCTGGTGGAAAAGCCACGGTCGCAGTTTAAATTCCCACAGGGACCACATACAAACTAAATAGTCTTCTCTCACTGAACCGCAAGTGGCTTTGGATCAGAGCGTCTGCTAAGTGGAATATATTTGAAGTGACATCATATCTCACCATTCTAGCTGGAATGGCAGAGTATTCAACACATGAAGCTATGTCAATCACATCTGTCAAATAGAAATCCAGGTTGGATGTGAGGACAGCAGCACAGTGAAGTTGTCCGGGGTGTTGGAGAAACACGCCTGGAGATGCAGGGACATGCAGAAAACATGCATGAGAGAGAGAAGGAGCATGCAGCCAGCCAAGAGTGCTTGTTGTTTGTATGTGAAACATCACACACACACACCTCAACTCACGCGATCCCGCTCAAACCACAACATACACACGGGGGCGAGCGGGGTCGCGCACACACATGACTCAACACACACGTGAGCGCAATCCCGCTCAAGATACGCGCGCATGACCCCACTCAAACAAACACACACACACACACACACACACACACACACACACACACACACACACACACACACACACACACACACACACACACACACACACACACACACACACACACACACACACACACACACACACAGTTATTGTGGTTGCTGTAGTAAAATGAACAAGTCCTTCCATATCTTGGCTAGTGTTATCACTGATCTGGCAGTAGTAAGCATCTGCTTCTCCATAGAACTCTGTTCTCTTCCTCAGAGAACCCTGCTGGTTCTGCTGGTCCACCCGGCCCAGATTCTACTGTCGCCAGGGGAGTCTCTCTCACACCTACAACAGAAAAACACACAACTCTCTCTCCTCCACACACACAGAGTCCGAATACAGTATGCCGCAAAGTTCACAGTCTCACACGCCAGTTCACATCACACTCAGGTGACACTCAGAATCTTTTCCATACTGCAGGTTAAGTTCCTGCCGACAGGGAAGGTTGCAGAATCACAAAGCCTGTGGTCCGTTTGTACAACTACCATTGGCTGGATCAGAGCCATGCACTTGAAATGTATGACTATGGGCTGAATCATTCATTCATTCACTCACACTCAGAGAAAGTCTGCTCTCATTACCAGAAAACCGCCTCATACAACAAATAATCCAGCAATGTAAACACACACACACCAAGCAGGGGACGCAATGGTACTGCTGTAACGGTAGTAAAAGTGATGGAGCACACGGAACTGAAGACACAGAGCATGCAACAGTATGGGGGAAGGTAACGGGCAGGTAGGGACAAGTAGGGAGGAGTGTAACGGGCAGGTAGGGACAAGTAGGGAGGAGTGTAACAGGCAGGTAGGGACAAGTAGGGAGAAGTGTAACGGGCAGGTAGGGACAAGTAGGGAGGAGTGTAACGGGCAAGTAGGGACAAGTAGGGAGGAGTGTAACGGGCAGGTAGGGACAAGTAGGGAGGAGTGTAACGGGCAGGTAGGGACAAGTAGGGAGGAGTGTAACAGGCAGGTAGGGGGAGTGTAACAGGCAGGTAGGGACAAGTAGGGAGGAGTGTAACGGGCAGGTAGAGGGGGGAGTGTAACGGGCAGGTAGGGACAAGTAGGGAGAAGTGTAACGGGCAGGTAGGGACAAGTAGGGAGGAGTGTAACGGGCAAGTAGGGACAAGTAGGGAGGAGTGTAACGGGCAGGTAGGGACAAGTAGGGAGGAGTGTAACGGGCAGGTAGGGACAAGTAGGGAGGAGTGTAACGGGCAGGTAGGGGGGAGTGTAACGGGCAGGTAGGGACAAGTAGGGAGGAGTGTAACAGGCAGGTAGGGGGGAGTGTAACGGGCAGGTAGGGACAAGTAGGGAGGAGTGTAACGGGCAGGTAGGGGGGAGTGTAACGGGCAGGTAGGGACAAGTAGGGAGGAGTGTAACAGGCAGGTAGGGGGAGTGTAACGGGCAGGTAGAGGGGGGAGTGTAACGGGCAGGTAGGGGGGAGTAACGGGCAGGTAGGGACAAGTAGGGAGGAGTGTAACGGGCAGGTAGGGACAAGTAGGGAGGAGTGTAACAGGCAGGTAGGGACAAGTAGGGAGAAGTGTAACGGGCAGGTAGGGACAAGTAGGGAGGAGTGTAACGGGCAAGTAGGGACAAGTAGGGAGGAGTGTAACGGGCAGGTAGGGACAAGTAGGGAGGAGTGTAACGGGCAGGTAGGGACAAGTAGGGAGGAGTGTAACAGGCAGGTAGGGGGGAGTGTAACAGGCAGGTAGGGACAAGTAGGGAGGAGTGTAACGGGCAGGTAGAGGGGGGAGTGTAACGGGCAGGTAGGGACAAGTAGGGAGAAGTGTAACGGGCAGGTAGGGACAAGTAGGGAGGAGTGTAACGGGCAAGTAGGGACAAGTAGGGAGGAGTGTAACGGGCAGGTAGGGACAAGTAGGGAGGAGTGTAACGGGCAGGTAGGGACAAGTAGGGAGGAGTGTAGGGGAGGTAGGGGGGAGAGTAACGGGCAGGTAGGGGGGAGTGTAACGGGCAGGTAGGGAGGAGTGTAACGGGCAGGTAGGGGGAGTGTAACGGGCAGGTAGGGACAAGTAGGGAGGAGTGTAACGGGCAGGTAGGGGGGAGTGTAACGGGCAGGTAGGGACAAGTAGGGAGGAGTGTAACAGGCAGGTAGGGGGGAGTGTAACGGGCAGGTAGAGGGGGGGGAGTGTAACGGGCAGGTAGGGGGAGTAACGGGCAGGTGGGGGTGTAACGGGCAGGTAGGGGGAGTGTAACGGGCAGGTAGGGGTGGTGGGAGTGTAACGGGCAGGTAGGGGGAGTGTAACGGGCAGGTAGGGGGAGTGTAACGGGCAGGTAGGGGGGAAGTGTAACGGGCAGGTAGGGGGATGTAACGGACAGGTAGGGGGGTGGGGGGAGTGTAACGGTCAGGTAGGGGGTGGGGGTGGGGAGTGTAACGGGCAGGTAGGAGGGGGTGTAACGGGAAGGTAGGGGGAGTGTAACGGGCAGGTAAGGGGGTGTAACGGGCAGGTAAGGGGGTGTAACGGGCAGGTAAGGGGGTGTAACTGGCAGGTGGGGGGTGTAACTGGCAGGTAGGGGGGTTGGGGAGTGTAACGGGCAGGTGGGGCGGGTTGGGGAGTGTAACGGGCAGGTGGGGGTGTGTAACGGGCAGGTAGGGGGGTGTAACGGGCATTTGGGCGGGTGTAACGGGCAGGTAAGGGGGGTGTAACGGGCAGGTAGGGGGTGTAACGGGCAGGTAGGGGGTGTAACGGGCAGGTAGGGGGTGTAACGGGCAGGTAGGGGGTGTAACGGGCAGGTAGGGGGGTGTAACGGGCAGGTAGGGACAGGGATCTTAACAGAAAAGGGTAGATGGTTTGAATACCCCCCCATGTAGTTGAAGACAGAATGGCAGGTCAGATAGGTAATGGACAGAAGCTGTGTTGGTTTAAATCACCAGGTCTGAACACACAGCTCCCTCCCGCCCTCCACATGGTTGTATAGGACAGGAAGTGGCCAGGAATCAGAATCCATACTCAGTGTCTATATAAATACATTAAACACACCATGTATAGGTCCAGAGCTGGATGTGTGGATGTGTGTGTGTGTGTGTGTGTGTGTGTGTGTGTGTGTGTGTGTGTGTGTGTGTGTGTGTGTGTGTGTGTGTGTGTAAATGACTGTACCTTCTCCTTGTCGCTGGCCTCCCTGGCCACAGTGGAGCCCTGACAGACAGAAAGATGTCAGACATTTTATCATTGATTTCCTTTTGTAAGCCTGTAACCCCTCCCTCCCTCCCCCTACCTTCAGATCGTATTTTTTGTAGACGGGGAGGCGGTGGGAGAAGATGTTCCTGGTGACGATCATGTAGGTCTCGTCTCCGTCCACCGTGAGGCGGTACATCCCCAGGAACTGAGGCAGCAGCGTGTTGCCATGACACTCCACTATGAACTAGGAGGGGGAGGCACTCACTTTGGTACTTCTTTAGGCTTGTGTGTGTGTGTGTGTGTGTTTCTGTGTGTGTGCCTCTACCTGGTGGTACTTCTTGAGGATGTGTGTGTGTGTGTGTGTGTGTGTGTGTGTGTGTGTGTGTGTGTGTGTGTGTGTCTCTACCTGGTGGTACTTCTTGAGGATGTTGTGTGTGTGTGTCTCTACCTGGTGGTACTTCTTGAGGATGTTGGTGTGTGTGTGTGCCTCTACCTGGTGGTACTTCTTGAGGATGTTGGTGTGTGTGTGTGTGTGTGTGTGTGTGTGTGTGCCTCTACCTGGTGGTATTTCTTGTGGATGTTGGTGTGTGTGTGTGTGTGTGTGTGTGTGTGTGTGCCTCTACCTGGTGGTACTTCTTGAGGATGTTGGTGTGTGTGTGTGTGTGTGTGTGTGTGTGTGTGTGTGTGTGTGTGTGTGTGTGTGTGTGTGTGTGTGTGTGTGTGTGTGTGTGTGTCTCTACCTGGTGGTACTTCTTGAGGATGTTGTGTGTGTGTGTGTGTGCCTCTACCTGGTGGTACTTCTTGAGGATGTTGGTGTGTGTGTGTGTGTGTGTGTGTGTGTGCCTCTACCTGGTGGTACTTCTTGAGGATGTTGGTGTGTGTGTGTGTGTGTGTGTGTGTGTGTGTCTACCTGGTGGTACTTCTTGAGGATGTTGGTGTGTGTGTGTGTGTGTGTGTGTGTGTGTGTGTGTGTGTGTGTGTGTGTGTGTGTGTTTCTGTGTGTGTGCCTCTACCTGGTGGTACTTCTTGAGGATGTTGGTGTGTGTGTGTGTTTCTCTGTGTGTGCCTCTACCTGGTGGTACTTCTTGAGGATGTGTGTGTGTGTGTGTGTGTGTGTGTGTGTGTGTGTGTGTGTGTGTGTGTGTCTGTGTGTGTGTGTGTGTGTGTGTGCCTCTACCTGGTGGTACTTCTTGAGGATGTTGGTGTGTGTGTGTGTGTGTGTGTGTGTGTGTGTGTGTGTGTGTGTGTGTGTGTGTGTGCGTGTGTGTGTGTGTGTGCGTGTGTGTGTGCCTCTACCTGGTGGTACTTCTTGAGGATGTTGGTGTGTGTGTGTGTTTCTATGTGTGTGCCTCTACCTGGTGGTACTTCTTGAGGATGTTGGTGTGTGTGTGTGTGTGTGTGTGTGTGTGTGTGTGTGTGTGTGTGTGTGTGTGTGTGTGTGTGTGTGTGTGTGCTCTACCTGGTGGTACTTCTTGAGGATGTTGTGCATCTCAGCCACATCCTCGCTGGTGATGGTTTTGATGACGTAGTGTTTGTCGTAGGTGGTGTGAAAGCGAGCGCCAGTCCGACCCTGAGCATCACTGTTCAATGGAGCCGCACGGGTCAGGGAATTCTACAGTAAGAGAAGTGTCAATCACTCATTTATGGAAACATATGAAACAGTGTTGAATCTACAGAGAATGAGAGAGAGAGACAGAAATAGAGAGGGAAGAGAGAAGATGGAGAGTGAGAGACAGAAACAGAAAGAGGGAAGAGAGAGACAAACAGAGAGAGGGAAGAGAGAGAGACAGAAAGAGAGAGGTGGACTCTGTGACTATCAGAGACAGCTGAAGTCAGGTAGGCCTCCAATCCCTCTACTGCAGCCTCCAATTGCCCAGCCCTACACCAGCACCACTGTGTGTGATGACAAACACCCCTCCTTCCCCTGAGGTTGTGGCCCCCGCCTACCCCCTGAACCCCCCCCCCCCTTCCTCTGGCACACAGCTGATGCCCTCCAGAACCACCCCACCCTTCCTAGCCCCCTCCATGTCTGGTTGTCTTTCCACCTCCACTGAAATATAAACTTGACAGAGAGACAGCTGCAGAGGACCAGAATCAATGACCTATCATGCCAACACAGAACACACACAGCGAGAGAGACAGAGACAGAAACCGCGAGAGAGAAACAAGACAGAAAGGAGAGAAAGTTGCTGGTAAGATATGAAAGAAAGGGAAAGATTTGGGAGAAAAACAGAGTGGGAGTGAGATGTTCACTCTGTGTGTACCTGGAAATCCTGGTCATCGATGCCAAACCTCTCTCTGAGGTTGCGGAACACCAGAGGACAGTACTCCTTAAACTTGAAATGGCTCGGCATGTTCTCCCTGCACACACATACATTTAACATTAGATAGCATTTACCTTAGGACCAGGGGTTCCCAAACTGGTGTGGCCCACGACCCCAACATGTAAAAAAAAAAAAATCAACAGCCCATGTTTAGACTATTACAAATCAGTCTGAAATACTTTCACAAGTACTGTCAATCTGAAGGAAGTATGGTTGGAAGTGAAATCAGAAAGGTATTTTGTATGATCTTCTGTTTAGAGAAGAACATCATGGATTGTCGTTCCCCCCCCCCCCATCTGATTTAGTGCCTGGTCTTGTGGTCATTGTAGAAGGACACAGACAAACGTGGTCATGTTATAGTTTAAACAGTGTTGTGGTCATGTTATAGTTTAAACAGTGTTGTGGTCATGTTATAGTTTAAACAGTGTTGTGGTCATGTTATAGTTTAAACAGTGTTGTGGTCATGTTGTAGTTTAAACAGTGTTGGGGTCATGTTGTAGTTTAAACAGTGTTGGGGTCATGTTGTAGTTTAAACAGTGTTGGGGTCATGTTGTAGTTTAAACAGTGTTGGGGTCATGTTGTAGTTTAAACAGTGTTGGGGTCATGTTGTAGTTTAAACAGTGTTGGGGTCATGTTGTAGTTTAAACAGTGTTGTTGGGTCATGTTGTAGTTTAAACAGTGTTGGGGTCATGTTGTAGTTTAAACAGTGTTGGGTTGTCATGTTGTAGTTTAAACAGTGTTGGGGTCATGTTGTAGTTTAAACAGTGTTGGGGTCATGTTGTAGTTTAAACAGTGTTGGGGTCATGTTGTAGTTTAAACAGTGTTGGGGTCAGTGTTGTAGTTTAAACAGTGTTGGGGTCATGTTGTAGTTTAAACAGTGTTGGGGTCATGTTGTAGTTTAAACAGTGTTGGGGTCATGTTGTAGTTTAAACAGTGTTGGGGTCATGTTGTAGTTTAAACAGTGTTGGGGTCATGTTGTAGTTTAAACAGTGTTGGGGTCATGTTGTAGTTTAAACAGTGTTGGGGTCATGTTGTAGTTTAAACAGTGTTGGGGTCATGTTGTAGTTTAAACAGTGTTGGGGTCATAATATGTTGTAGTTTAAACCGTTCAAAAGATAGTCACATTTGTATGAATGGAAACAGAAACTGACGTTTCTCTCGCAAAACTATTTTTAAATCACGATCGTGACACCTAGTTTGGGAAATTGATGGATTAGTGTGTGTGTGTGTGTGTGTGTGTGTGTGTGTGTGTGTGTGTGTGTGTATGTATACACACTTACTTGTTGAAGAGGTGATTGTCCACCTTAATCTTGGAGTAGGCCTTGAAGTCATCAGGCATCAACATGATAGGGATCTGAACATGGCTCAACTCATTGATCTGAGACAGAGCCGGAGAGACAGAATCATGTATTTGTAGAATAGTGACTAAACATAAAATCCCATCAGTTTGGACTGTTAGACCAGAGACCTTTTCCTTGAATCTAGATGAGCATACAGCACCTCTGACCTCCATCCTCATCACATCCCCTTCCTCTGCCTCGTTACCTCAGTGATCAACATCCTGGTTGTGCAGGCTTTGGTTGTAGCCCAGTACCAATGCCTATAGGCTAAGAACCCATCTACTGCGGCCAACAATCATCTTGACTAGACATTCTGCATTTCTACTGTAGAGAACTGTGAAACACATGATTTTTAGAATCTAACACAGAGTGTCGGAGGAGGAGGCAGGGACAGAGTTGTAGTCTAGCGAGCCTCCAGACAGCAGGATTTTAGAGCTACCTAATTTAATTTACATTAATTTTGGAGTAGAAAGAAAGTCCTTTAAAAAACAATGTCACCAGATCTGAGCTTCTCAGTTTATCTACATACAAATGATCCAGAAACACTGATGAGGTAAACTACACACACACACACACACACACACACACACACAATTGTAAATACAACCCATATTTATGTTGATTTATTTTACCTTTTGTACGTTAACTATTTGCACATTGTTACAACACTGTATATATATATATATATACATAATATGACATTTGAAATGTCTCTATTCCTTTGGACCTTTTGTGACTAACGTTTACTGTTCATTGTTTACTTCACTTTTGTCTATTATCTATTAACATATGCTTCCCATGCCAATAAAGCACTTTGAATTGAGATAGCAAGACGGAGGGACAGACCAAGCAACCTGCAAATTTGTATTTTTTAAATCTTTATTTAACTAGGCAAGTCAGTTAAGAACAAATTCTTATTTTCAACGACGGCCTAGGAACAGTGGGTTAACTGCCTTGTCAGCTCGGGGATTCGATCTTGCAACCTTTCGATTACTAGTCCAACACTCACCGCCAGGCCACCCGCCTCTCACCGCCAGGCCACCCGCCTCTCACCGCCAGGCCACCCGCCTCTCACCGCCAGGCCACCCGCCTCTCACCGCCAGGCCACCCGCCTCTCACCGCCAGGCCACCCGCCTCTCACCGCCAGGCCACCCGCCTCTCACCGCCAGGCCACCAGCCTCTCACCGCCAGGCCACCAGCCTCTGACCGCCAGGCCACCAGCCTCTGACCGCCAGGCCACCAGCCTCTGACCGCCAGGCCACCAGCCTCTAACCGCCAGGCCACCAGCCTCTAACCGCCAGGCCACCAGCCTCTAACCGCCAGGCCACCAGCCTCTAACCGCCAGGCCACCAGCCTCTAACCGCCAGGCCACCAGCCTCTAACCGCCAGGCCACCAGCCTCTAACCGCCAGGCCACCAGCCTCTAACCGCCAGGCCACCCGTCACCCCAATGTCCTCTATGCTATAGGTTATTTTTGCCCTAAACATACATGTTTCCCATGCCAATAAAGCCCATAAGTAGGACAGACAAACAGATAAATGGCCCAAAAGCGCCAGCTAAATTCAACCATTCGACCACAAATAACTAAATTCAAACAAATAGAAACCTCAAATCAAAATACATACACTATTTACTGACAAAACTAAATCCTAAAATTCTAAATAGAGATAATCAAATTAGCACAACACCTTGTCAAAAATCTAAGAACTCAAACAAAGGAAGACATGAACAATTTAGAGTCAGTGACCATAGCCTGGCAATAGAGACAGGACGCCACAGAAAAACATGAGGATCAGAGAAGATGAAGCACTGCGGGTCAGGTAAACAAGAGAATGAGCAGCACTTCCTACACCACATATGACTCAGAGGTATTTACCTCCTGAAATTTAAAGAAAGAATTGCAGAATTTCTTTAACTGCCTGTTGAGGGGAACATTTGCATTTTGTTAGGGAAAAGGTAGAGACAGCAGATCTTGTTGCAGACGATAGATCCTGCCATGTCATGACAACAGACGATAGATCCTGCCATGTCATGACAACAGACGAGAGATCCTGGCCTGTCATGACAACAGACGAGAGATCCTGGCCTGTCATGACAACAGACGAGAGATCCTGGCCTGTCATGACAACAGACGATATATCCTGGCCTGTCATGACAACAGACGATATATCCTGGCCTGTCATAATAACAGACGATAGATCCTGGCCATGTCATGATAACAGACGATAGATCCTGGCCTGTCATGATAACAGACGATAGATCCTGGCCTGTCATGATAACAGACGATAGATCCTGCCATGTCATGATAACAGACGATAGATCCTGCCATGTCATGATATCAGACGATAGATCCTGGCCTGTCATGATATCAGACGATAGATCCTGGCCTGTCATAACAACAGACGATAGATCCTGGCCATGTCATGACAACAGACGATAGATCCTGCCATGTCATGACAACAGACGATAGATCCTGCCATGTCATGACAACAGACGATAGATCCTGGCCTGTCATGACAACAGACGATAGATCCTGGCCTGTCATGATAACAGACGATAGATCCTGCCATGTCATGATAACAGACGATAGATCCTGCCATGTCATGATATCAGACGATAGATCCTGGCCTGTCATAATAACAGACGATAGATCCTGGCCATGTCATGACAACAGACGATAGATCCTGCCATGTCATGACAACAGACGATAGATCCTGGCCTGTCATGACAACAAACGATAGATCCTGGCCTGTCATGACAACAGACGATAGATCCTGGCCTGTCATGACAACAGACGATAGATCCTGGCCTGTCATGACAACAGACGATAGATCCTGGCCTGTCATGACAACAGACGATAGATCCTGGCCTGTCATGACAACAGACGATAGATCCTGGCCTGTCATGACAACAGACGATAGATCCTGGCCTGTCATGACAACAGACGATAGATCCTGGCCTGTCATGACAACAGACGATAGATCCTGGCCTGTCATGACAACAGACGATAGATCCTGGCCTGTCATGACAACAGACGATAGATCCTGCCATGTCATGACAACAGACGATAGATCCTGCCATGTCATGACAACAGACGATAGATCCTGCCATGTCATGACAACAGACGATAGATCCTGCCATGTCATGACAACAGACGATAGATCCTGCCATGTCATGACAACAGACGATAGATCCTGCCATGTCATGACAACAGACGATAGATCCTGCCATGTCATGACAACAGACGATAGATCCTGCCATGTCATGACAACAGACGATAGATCCTGCCATGTCATGACAACAGACGATAGATCCTGCCATGTCATGACAACAGACGATAGATCCTGGCCATGTCATGACAACAGACGAGAGATCCTGGCCTGTCATGACAACAGACGAGAGATCCTGGCCTGTCATGACAACAGACGAGAGATCCTGGCCTGTCATGACAACAGACGAGAGATCCTGGCCTGTCATGACAACAGACGAGAGATCCTGGCCTGTCATGACAACAGACGAGAGATCCTGGCCTGTCATGACAACAGACGAGAGATCCTGGCCTGTCATGACAACAGACGAGAGATCCTGGCCTGTCATGACAACAGACGAGAGATCCTGGCCTGTCATGACAACAGACGAGAGATCCTGGCCTGTCATGACAACAGACGAGAGATCCTGGCCTGTCATGACAACAGACGAGAGATCCTGGCCTGTCATGACAACAGACGAGAGATCCTGGCCTGTCATGACAACAGACGAGAGATCCTGGCCTGTCATGACAACAGACGAGAGATCCTGGCCTGTCATGACAACAGACGAGATCCTGGCCTGTCATGACAACAGACGAGAGATCCTGGCCTGTCATGACAACAGACGAGAGATCCTGGCCTGTCATGACAACAGACGAGAGATCCTGGCCTGTCATGACAACAGACGAGAGATCCTGGCCTGTCATGACAACAGACGATAGATCCTGGCCTGTCATGACAACAGACGATAGATCCTGGCCTGTCATGATAACAGACGATAGATCCTGGCCATGTCATGATAACAGACGATAGATCCTGGCCTGTCATAATAACAGACGATAGATCCTGCCATGTCATGATAACAGACGATAGATCCTGCCATGTCATGATATCAGACGATAGATCCTGGCCTGTCATAATAACAGACGATAGATCCTGGCCATGTCATGATAACAGACGATAGATCCTGCCATGTCATGATATCAGACGATAGATCCTGGCCTGTCATAATAACAGACGATAGATCCTGGCCATGTCATGATAACAGACGATAGATCCTGCCATGTCATGATAACAGACGAGAGATCCTGGCCTGTCATGATAACAGACGAGAGATCCTGGCCTGTCATGATAACAGACGATAGATCCTGGCCTGTCATAATAACAGACGATAGATCCTGGCCTGTCATAATAACAGACGATAGATCCTGGCCTGTCATGATAACAGACGATAGATCCTGGCCTGTCATGATAACAGACGATAGATCCTGGCCTGTCATGATAACAGACGATAGATCCTGGCCTGTCATAATAACAGACGATAGATCCTGGCCTGTCATGATAACAGACGATAGATCCTGGCCTGTCATAATAACAGACGATAGATCCTGGCCTGTCATGATAACAGACGATAGATCCTGGCCTGTCATAATAACAGACGATAGATCCTGGCCTGTCATGATAACAGACGATAGATCCTGGCCTGTCATGATAACAGACGATAGATCCTGGCCTGTCATGATAACAGACGATAGATCCTGGCCTGTCATGATAACAGACGATAGATCCTGGCCTGTCATGATAACAGACGATAGATCCTGGCCTGTCATGATAACAGACGATAGATCCTGGCCTGTCATAATAACAGACGATAGATCCTGGCCTGTCATAATAACATACACATGAGCCCTTGTGTATTCAAATTTGACAATTGTTGCTATTATTTACATTTTTGGTGTATTACTTCCCATGCATAATTGTTTATGTTGAAATATCCAGTACCAGTCAAAAGTTCTGACATCTACTCATTCAAGGGTTTATTTTATTTATACTATTTTCTACATTGTTGAATAATAACTCATCCCAAGGCACCTCACCTGACCTCAATTGGGTTGAGGTCAGGTGATTGTAAAGGCCAGGTCATCTGATGCAGCACACGATCACTCTCCTTCTTGGTCAAAGTGGAATCTCAATTCAATGGCTCAGACACAAGAGGCATGTGGCAGGGTCTACAGTCAATCACGGACTACAAGAAGAAACCCAGCCCAGTCACGGACCAGGATGTCTTGCTCCCAGGCAGACTAAATAACTTTTTTGCCCGCTTTGAGGACAATACAGTGTCACTGACACGGCCTGCAACGAAAACATGCGGTCTCTCCTTCACTGCAGCCGAGGTGAGTAAGACATTTAAACGTGTTAACCCTCGCAAGGCTGCAGGCCCAGACGGCATCCCCAGCCGCGCCCTCAGAGCATGCGCAGACCAGCTGGCCGGTGTGTTTACGGACATATTCAATCAATCCCTATACCAGTCTGCTGTTCCCACATGCTTCAAGAGGGCCACCATTGTTCCTGTTCCCAAGAAAGCTAAGGTAACTGAGCTAAACGACTACCGCCCCGCAGCACTCACTTCCGTCATCATGAAGTGCTTTGAGAGACTAGTCAAGGACCATATCACCTCCACCCTACCTGACACCCTAGACCCACTCCAATTTGCTTACCGCCCAAATAGGTCCACAGACGATGCAATCTCAACCACACTGCACACTGCCCTAACCCACCTGGACAAGAGGAATACCTATGTGAGAATGCTGTTCTTCGACTACAGCTCGGCATTCAACACCATAGTACCCTCCAAGCTCGTCATCAAGCTCGAGACCCTGGGTCTCGACCCCGCCCTGTGCAACTGGGTACTGGACTTCCTGACGGGCCGCCCCAGGTGGTGAGGGTAGGCAACAACATCTCCTCCCCGCTGATCCTCAACACGGGGGCCCCACAAGGGTGCGTTCTGAGCCCTCTCCTGTACTCCCTGTTCACCCACGACTGCGTGGCCACGCACGCCTCCAACTCAATCATCAAGTTTGCGGACGACACAACAGTGGTAGGCTTGATTACCAACAACGACGAGACGGCCTACAGGGAGGAGGTGAGGGCCCTCGGAGTGTGGTGTCAGGAAAATAACCTCACACTCAACGTCAACAAAACTAAGGAGATGATTGTGGACTTCAGGAAACAGCAGAGGGAACACCCCCCCATCCACATCGATGGAACAGTAGTGGAGAGGGTAGCAAGTTTTAAGTTCCTCGGCATACACATCACAGACAAACTGAATTGGTCCACTCACACTGACAGCGTCGTGAAGAAGGCGCAGCAGCGCCTCTTCAACATCAGGAGGCTGAAGAAATTTGGCTTGTCACCAAAAGCACTCACAAACTTCTACAGATGCACAATCGAGAGCATCCTGGCGGGTTGTATCACCGCCTGGTACGGCAACTGCTCCGCCCTCAACCGTAAGGCTCTCCAGAGGGTAGTGAGGTCTGCACAACGCATCACCGGGGGCAAACTACCTGCCCTCCAGGACACCTACACCACCCGATGTTACAGGAAGGCCATAAAGATCATCAAGGACATCAACCACCCGAACCACTGCCTGTTCACCCCGCTATCATCCAGAAGGCGAGGTCAGTACAGGTGCATCAAAGCTGGGACCGAGAGACTGAAAAACAGCTTCTATCTCAAGGCCATCAGACTGTTAAACAGCCACCACTAACATTGAGTGGCTGCTGCCAACACACTGTCATTGACACTGACCCAACTCCAGCCACTTTAATAATGGGAATTGATGGGAAATGATGTAAATATATCACTAGCCACTTTTAACAATGCTACCTTATATAATGTTACTTACCCTACATTATTCATCTCATATGCATACGTATATACTGTACTCTACATCATCGACTGCATCCTTATGTAATACATGTATCACTAGCCACTTTAACTATGCCACTTTGTTTACTTTGTCTACATACTCATCTCATATGTATATACTGTACTCGATACCATCTACTGTATGCTGCTCTGTACCATCACTCATTCATATATCCTTATGTACATATCCTTATCCCCTTACACTGTGTATAAGACAGTAGTTTTGGAATTGTTAGTTAGATTACTTGTTGGTTATCACTGCATTGTCGGAACTAGAAGCACAAGCATTTCGCTACACTCGCATTAACATCTGCTAACCATGTGTATGTGACAAATAACATTTGATTTGATTTGATTGGATAGCCTTACACAGCCTGGAGGTGTATTTTGAGTCATTGTCCTGTTGAAGAACAACGGATAGTCCCACTAAAACCCAAACCAGATGGGATGGTGTATGCCTGCAGAATGCCGTGGTAGTCATGCTGGTTAAGTTTGCCTTGAATTCTAAAGTGGTAACCACACATGCGGAGATCATCCGTTCACCTACAGTGCAATGCGTCTCACAAACACACAGTGGTTGGAACCAAAAATCTCAAATTTGGAATCATCAGACCAAAGGACCGATTTCCCCCGGTCTAATGTCCATTGCCCGTGTTTCGTGGCCAAAGCAAGTCTCTTATTATTGGTGTCCTTTAGTGGTTTCTTTGCAGCAATTCGACCATGAAGGACTGATTCACACACTCTGAACAGTTGATGTTGAGTTGTGTCTGTTACTTGAACTCTGAAGCATTTATTTGGGCTACAATTTCTGAGGCTGGTAACTCTAATGAACATATCCTCTGGGTCTTCCTGTGGCGGTCCTCAGAGACAGTTTCATCATAGCGCTTGATGGTTTTTGCGACTCCAAAATGTTTCCGTATTGACTGACCTTCATGTCTTAAAGTAATGATGGACTGTCGTTTCTCTTCACTTATTTGAGTGATTCTTGCCATAATATGGACTTCGTATTTTACAAATGAAGGCTGTCTTCTGTAAACCACCCCTACCTTGTCACAACACAACTGATTGGCTCAAACAAGTTAAGAAATTCCACAACTTTTAACAAGGCACACCTGTTAACTGAAATGCATTCCAGGTGATTACCTCATGAAGCTGGTTGAGAGAATGTGAAGAGTGTGCAAAGCTGTCATCAAGGCAAAGGGTGGCTACTTTGAAGAATCTCAAATATGTTTTGATATGACTCCATACGTATTATTTCATAGTGTTGATGTCTTCACTATTATTCTACAATGTAGAAAATAGTCAAACTAAAGAAAAAAGCTTGAATGAGTAGGTATGTCCAGTCTTCTGACTGAGAATATACAGTACCATTATTGCTCAAACATAGTTAATTTATATCATACTTCATATACATTGCTTTGGCAACAGTGGCAAAGAGGATTGACACCACCATCTCAGATTGTTCTGAAATTGTTTCTGTTGTTAGAAACATAATATTAGCATTAAAAAAAAGTGTAACTCAATGAATCTATTTATAGAGGATTTTGATATGCTAACATTGCTACCATTGACTTGCATTGGATTTGTGCCATACATGCTAAAAGGTTAGCATTTGAAACAGTGGACAGGGAAACTAAACCAAAGCATGGATTTTATTTATTTAACCAGGTAAGTTGACTGAGAACACATTCTCCTTTATGGCAACGACCTGTGGAATAGTTACAGCGGAGAGGGGGATGAATGAGCTAATTGTAAGCTGGGGATGATTAGGTGTCCATGATGGTATCAGAATTTAGCCAGGAGACCAGGGTTAACACCCCTACACATACAAAAAGGGCCATGGGATCTTTAGTGACCACAGAGATTCAGGACACCTGTTTAACGTCCCCCTACACAGGGCAGTGTCCTGGGGCATAGGGATATATTTTTTAGACCAGATGAAAGAGTGCCTCCTACTGGCCCTCCAACAGCATTCTCTCTGAGTGAGTGAGTGAGTGAGTGAGTGAGTGAGTGAGTGAGTGAGTGAGTGAGTGAGTGAGTGAGTGAGTGAGTGAGTGAGTGAGTGAGAGAGAACATTCAGTGATGTGGGGTGCCAGGCAACAACGTCACGCAGAGACTGATGCATCCTGAGTACTTCAGGAGACGTCACCACATCACAAAGCTCTGTTTCACACACAGAACAGAGGCAGGAGAGAAGACAATGCCCTGCACACACACACACATGGCACTGGGCCAACCTTCAGGAGGACAGCACAGTGGCAGGAAGTTGCAGCGATGTATTCTGGGGGCTGACTGTGACAGACTACAAATCTCTCCCCTTAAGGAAGCAGGATTACTAATCTCTCTGTAGAATTATATCATCATGACGCATTCATCTGTTCAGTCAGACAGGATTTAGCTCAGAATGAAGAGAACCACAGAGAACAGCATTCTCCAGACCTCCAGGATGAGTAGCCCGGCAGGGCCAATCTATGGCTGTGTCCCTAATGGCACCCTATCCCCTTTACAGTGCCCTATGAGCCCTAGCAAAGTCAAAAGAAGTGAAATATAAAAGGGAATAGAGGGCTGTTTGGGACGCATCGTAGTCACTGTATTCCTTGGCTTGTTCAAATCAACTGAGTGAAGCAAAGTGGTGACGACTGCAGGCCTCATGTTCATGTTGCATTTAATCTCCTCCTCCTCTGATGGCTCCAAACGTCAGTCTCTTATCTCTCTCTCTTTCACTCGCTCAGCCCGGCCAACTTTCACAGTGCCACTTCCTGTTCGTCGTCGCCTTGGTGACAGAGTCTGGTGTTTCCGACACAGAGCGGAGTGAGCAAGCTCCGTGCCCCGGTGGACAGGAAGTGGGAGAGGAACTCAGTCAGCACACGGAGGCTTCGCTCTCTCTCGCTCTCACTCATAACACCCTCTGACAGACAGACCCACAGCTCTCTGAACGACACACAGCTATCTGAACGCCCGACACACCGCTACCCCGACCGACTGACGCGCAGCTCTCCGACCGACCGACGCGCAGCTCTCCGACCGACCGACCGACCGACACGCAGCACTCCGACCGACCGACACGCAGCTCTCCGACCGACCGACACGCAGCTCTCCGACCGACCGACGCAGCTCTCCGACCGACCGACACTCTCCGACCGACCGACACGCAGCTCTCCGACCGACCGACACGCAGCTCTCCGACCGACCGACACGCAGCTCTCCGACCGACCGACACTCAGCTCTCCGACCGACCGACACTCAGCTCTCCGACCGACCGACACTCAGCTCTCCGACACCGACACTCAGATCTCCGACCGACCGACACTCAGATCTCCGACCGACCGACACTCAGCTCTCCGACCGACCGACACGCAGCTCTCCGACCGACCGACACGCAGCTCTCCGACCGACCGACCAACACACAGTGATGTGTAAAGCAACGATGTAATTTAAACCCCAGGTTTTCTTATGCTATGTATTGGCCATTGAGAGGGTCTGAATCCATCAGTCAGCCATATTGGTACTCCTTAGTAGGAGCAGTCCTCCATAGGAATGAATGTAATTCTACACTATTTCAATGAAGGACAAAATTACATGCATTTAAGTATATTTGCTGTTGTCGTGGGGACAGTAACATTATGTTTAGCTCACATAATATACAATGAACCAAAACATAAAAATCAACATTTAGAGTGTTGGTCCCATATTTCATGAACGGAAATAAAACAAGTTTTCATACGCACAATAAACTTATTTCTCTCAAAATGTCATGCACAACTTTGTGTACATCCTTGTTAGTGAGCATTTCTCTTTTGTCAAGATAATCCATCCACCTGACAGGTGTGGCATATCAAGAAGCTGATTAAACTGCATGCCGGGAACAATAAAAGGTCACTCTAAAATGTGCAGTTTTGTCACACAATGCCACAGATGTCTCAAGTTTAGAGGGAGTGTCCAACTGGCATGCTGACTGCAGGAATGTCCACCAGAGCTGTTGCATGTTCTTCTCTCAACCATAAGCCACCTCCAATGTCATTTTAGAGAATTTGGTAGTACGCGCAACCGGCCTCACAACATCAGACCACGTGTATGGCGTTGAGTGGGCGAGTGGTTTGCTGATATCAACGTTGTGAACAGAGTGCTCTATGGTGTCGGTGGGGTTATGGTATGGGAGGCACAAGCTTCAGACCACAAACTCAATTGCATTTTATAGATGGCAATTTGAATGTACAGACATACCGTGACGAGATCCTGAGGCCCATTGTGGTGCCATCACCTCATGTTTCAGCATGATAATGCACGTCCCCATGTCACAAGGATCTGTACACAACTCCTGGAAGCTGAAAATGTCCCAGTTCTTCCATGACCTGCATACTCACCAGACATGTCACCCATTGAGCATGTTTGGGATGCTCTGGATCGATGCGTACGACAGCGTGTTCCAGTTCCCACTTCACACAGCCATTGAAGAGGAGTGGGACAACATTCCACAATCAACAGCCTGATCAACTCTATGTGAAGATGTGTCACTCTGCAAGAGTAAAATGGTCACACCAGATACTGTCTGGTTTTCTGATCCACGATCCTAACTTTTTAAATAACAGTTAAATAAAATAACAATATGAACTGTAACTCAGTAAAATCTTTGAAGATTAAAACATGTATTAAGGTGTCTGTAATAGAATATACTTGACAAAAATGATTGTAGACATTAATAAATGCATTTCTATAACTTCCTAAACGCCCAATTAAGACACTGTGTCAGTGTACCTTTCATTTTGGCAGTTACCTGTAGGATAGACATTTCCATACAGTCACAGTCCTACGAGAGCAGCTGGTGCTTAGTGACTCATCTGATGTGCGACTAAAAAAAGGGACAGATTCAGAAAGTTGACCAGTTATGCAATCTATCCTAGCAGCAGTGACATAGATATTCTGCTCTAAACCGGATGACACCTCAATGGTTCAGGCTAGTAAGCACACCCAGATCCAGCACATTTCATTGGTGGAACTACGTACAAATCAGGGCAATCCCATGAAAGGACGCAGAATGCACAGTTAGTGGTTATAAAAAACGGCGAACTAACCTGTCTTGGAACAACTACATGTGATGAATCAAAGTGTAAACACTTTGAAATCTGTCTGAGTACCTTACATCTTCTGCACCCCGATAGTAACAGTAACATTCCTCTCACAAGACGACAGCCCAGCCTATGGTGGTGAATAATTCAGTCTAATTTCAGTGATTACCATGTTAAGAGAAACACGGATCACCCCATTATTAGTGTAGAGTTCAATTATCTGGCTCCCAAACCCAATTATCTGGCTCCCCAACTACTACTACCACCTGGTACTACTACCACCACCACCAGGTATTACTACCACCACCACCACCAGGTACTACTACCACCACCACCACCACCAGGTACTACTACCACCACCACCACCACCACCACCACCAGGTACTACCACCACCACCACCACCACCAGGTACTACTACCACCACCACCAGGTACTACTACTACTACCACCACCACCACCACCAGGTACTACTACCACCACCACCTGGTACTACTACCACCACCACCACCACCACCACCACCTGGTACCACCACCTGGTACCACCACCTGGTACCACCACCAACCACCACCACCTGGTACTACTACCACCACCACCTGGTACTACTACCACCAGGTACCACCACCACCATGTACTACCACCACAACCACCATGTACTACCACCACCACCAGGTACTACTACCACCACCACCACCAGGTACTACTACTACCACCGCCACCACCACCAGGTACTACCACCACCACCACCACGTACTACCACCACCACCACCACCAGGTACTACCACCACCACCACCAGGTACTACCACCACCACCACCACCAGGTACTACCACCACCACCACCACCAGGTACTACCACCACCACCACCACCAGGTACTACTACTACCACCACCAGGTACTACTACTACCACCACCACCACCACCAGGTACTACTAATACCACCACCAGGTACTACCACCACCACCACCAGGTACTACTACTACTACCACCACCAGGTACTACCACCACCACCTGGTACTACTACTACCACCACCACCACCACCACCACCACTACTACTACCACCACCAGGTACTACCACCACCACCTGGTACTACTACTACCACCACCACCACCACCACCTGGTACTACTACTACCACCACCACCACCACCACCACCACTACTACTACCACCACCACCACCACCTAGTACTACTACCACCACCACTACCTGGTACTACTACTACTACCACCACTACTACTACCACTACTACCACCACCAGGTACTACTTCCACCACCAGGTACTACTACCACCACCACGTACTACTATTACCACCACCACCTGGTACTACTACCACCACCTGGTACCAGCAATACTACCACCACCTGGTACTACAAGCACCACTAGGTACTACTACTACTACCACCACCACCAGCAGGTACTACAACTACTACCACCACCACCACCACCACCAGGTACTACTACCACCACCACCTGGTACTACTACTACTACTACTACTACTACTACCACTACTACCACCTGGTACTACTACTACTACTACTACCTGGTACTACTACTACTACTACTACTACTACCTGGTACTACTACTACTACCACCACCACCACCTGGTACTTACTACTACCACCACCACCTGGTACTACTACTACCACCAGGTACTACTACTACTACTACCACCACCAGGTACTACCACCACCAGGTACTACTACCACCACCACCAGGTACTACTACCACCACCACCAGGTACTACTACTACTACTACCAGGTACTACTACTACTACTACCAGGTACTACTACTACTACCACCACCAGGTACTACTACTACTACTACCACCACCAGGTACTACTACTACTACTACCACCACCAGGTACTACTACTACTACTACCACCACCTGGTACTACTACTACTACCACCACCTGGTACTACTACTACTACCACCACCTGGTACTACTACTACTACTACTACCACCACCTGGTACTACTACTACCACCACCTGGTACTACTACTACCACCACCTGGTACTACTACTACCACCACCTGGTACTACTACCACCACCTGGTACTACTACTACCACCACCTGGTACTACTACTACCACCACCTGGTACTACTACTACCACCACCTGGTACTACTACTACCACCACCTGGTACTACTACTACCACCACCTGGTACTACTACTACCACCACCTGGTACTACTACTACCACCACCTGGTACTACTACTACCACCACCTGGTACTACTACTACCACCACCTGGTACTACTACTACCACCACCTGGTACTACTACTACCACCACCTGGTACTACTACTACCACCACCTGGTACTACTACCACTACCACCACCTGGTACTACTACCACTACCACCACCTGGTACTACTACCACTACCACCACCTGGTACTACTACTACCACCACCTGCTACTACTACCACCACAACCACCACCTGCTACTACTACTACTACTACTACTACTACTACTACTACCACCACCACCTGGTACTACTACTACTACTACCACCACCTGGTACTACTACTACCACCACCTGGTACTACTACTACCACCACCTGGTACTACTACTACCACCACCACCACCACCTGGTACTATACTACTACTACCACCACCACCTGGTACTACTACTACCACCACCACCTGGTACTACTACTACTACTACTACTACTACTACTACTACCACCTGGTACTACTACTACTACTACCACCACCACCTGGTACTACTGCTACCACCACCACCACCTGGTACTACTACTACCACCACCTGGTACTACTACCACCACCTGGTACTACTACCACCACCACCTGGTACTACTACCACCACCAGGTACTACTACTACCACCACCTGGTACTACTACCACTACCACCACCTGGTACTACTACTACTACTACCACCACCTGGTACTACTACTACTACTACCACCACCTGGTACTACTACCACCACAACCACCACCTGGTACTACTACCACCACCACCTGGTACTACTACTACCACCACCACCTGGTACTACTACTACCACCACCAGGTACTACTACTACTACTACCACCACCTGGTACTACTACTACTACTACCACCACCTGGTACTACTACTACTACCACCACCACCACCTGGTAATATACTACTACCACCACCACCACCTGGTACTATACTACTACCACCACCACCACCTGGTACTATACTACTACCACCACCACCACCACCTGGTACTACTACCACCACCACCTGGTACTACTACCACCACCACCTGGTACTACTACTACTACTACTACTACTACTACTACCACCACCACCACCACCTGGTACTACTACCACCACCACCAGGTACTACTACTACTACCACCACCACCACCAGGTACTACTACTACTACCACCACCACCAGGTACTACTACTACTACTACCACCACCAGGTACTACTACCACCACCACCAGGTACTACTACTACTACTACTACCACCAGGTACTACTACCACCACCACCACCACCACTTGGTACTACTACTTCCACCACAACCACCACCTGGTACTGGCACTACTACTACCACCTGGCACTGGCACTGCTACCTGGTACTGCTACTGCTACTACCACCTGGTACTGCTACTGCTACTACCACCTGGTACTACTACTGATACTACCACTACTACCACCACCTGGTACTACTACTACCACCACCTGGTACTACTACTACCACCACCTGGTACTACTACTACCACCACCTGGTACTACTACTACCACCACCTGGTACTACTACTACCAGCACCACCTTGTTTTGGGATGAGTTGGACCAGAGTGAAGGAAAAGCAGTCAAGTGCTCAGCATATGTGGGAACTCCTTCAAGACTTTTGGAAATGCATTCCAGGCAAGCTGGTTGAGAAAATGCCAAGAGTGTGCAAAGTTGTCAAGGGAAAGTGTCTACTTTGAAGAATCTAAAATGTATTTTGATTTTTTTAACACTTTTTTGGTTACTACATAATTCCATATGTGTTATTTCATAGTTTTGATGTCTTCACTATTATTCTACAATGTAGAAAATAGTAAAAATAAGAAAAACCCTTGAATGAGTAGGTGTCCAAACTTTTGACTGGTACTGTGTATATGGTACTGGTACTGTATAGATGGTACTGTATAGATGGTACTGGTACTGTGTATATAGATTTTTAGCAAATATTTTCTTACTTTTAAAATAATTCTGCAGTGTTGCTTAAGGGCTTGTAAGAAAGAATTTCACAGTAAGGTCTACACCTTTTGCATGTGATTTTACACACACCATTCACTTCTGGTGGGGCCTACTGTACACTACTGTACACACATTGATAGCCATGCAGGGCAACGAGGGCACTAGGATATCTACTGCTGGTGACTAAAGCTATATTTTGAATCAATGTCCTTGTCTCCTCTGGCATAACATTATTTCTCTCTGCTCTACACCATGCTACAGTGGACACCTGTCTCTCTCACACACACACACGAGTAGAGGGCGCAACAGAGGTCCTAACCCCAACTGTGCACAAAAGACGACCTCTCCTGCTTCATCAAGTTGCCCCTCTCCAACCCGACATAAGAAGTGTGACAGACCATGTGGTAAGACACGCACGTACACCACACACTCTGAATGTGCTCGGCTGGTCCCTGGGGAATCCAGGTCCTTTGTGAGATCCCATCTATTCTGTTCTTCATTCATATTCACCACATAATAGTTGGAGGTCAATCCTGTGGCTATTAATAGGAACAGCCTCTTACGTCACACACAGACCCAGACATTCACTGGCTCAGAAAGACAGGGGGAGAGAGAGCGAGGGGTAGAGGGACGGAGGAATAGGCAGCAGGAGAGAGAGCGAGGGGTAGAGGGACGGAGGAATAGGCAGCAGGAGAGAGAGCGAGGGGTAGAGGGACGGAGGAATAGGCAGCAGGAGAGAGAGCGAGGGGTAGAGGGACGGAGGAATAGGCAGCAGGAGAGAGAGCGAGGGGTAGAGGGACGGAGGAATAGGCAGCAGGAGAGAGAGCGAGGGGTAGAGGGACAGAGGAATAGGCAGCAGGAGAGAGAGCGAGGGGTAGAGGGACAGAGGAATAGGCAGCAGGAGAGAGCGAGGGGTAGAGGACAGAGGAATAGGCAGCAGGAGAGAGAGCGAGGGGTAGAGGGACGGAGGAATAGGCAGCAGGAGAGAGAGCGAGGGGTAGAGGGACGGAGGAATAGGCAGCAGGAGAGAGAGCGAGGGGTAGAGGGACAGAGGAATAGGCAGCAGGAGAGAGAGCGAGGGGTAGAGGGACAGAGGAATAGGCAGCAGGAGAGAGAGCGAGGGGTAGAGGGACGGAGGAATAGGCAGCAGGAGAGAGAGCGAGGGGTAGAGGGACAGAGGAATAGGCAGCAGGAGGGAGAGAGCGAGGGGGAGAGAGCGAGGGGTAGAGGGACGGAGGAATAGGCAGCAGGAGAGAGAGCGAGAGGTAGAGGGACGGAGGAATAGGCAGCAGGAGAGAGAGCGAGGGGTAGAGGGACGGAGGAATAGGCAGCAGGAGAGAGAGCGAGGGGTAGAGGGACAGAGGAATAGGC
This sequence comes from Oncorhynchus keta, assembly GCF_023373465.1. Classification (NCBI taxonomy): domain Eukaryota; kingdom Metazoa; phylum Chordata; class Actinopteri; order Salmoniformes; family Salmonidae; genus Oncorhynchus; species Oncorhynchus keta. The sequence continues at coordinate 15,752,571 of NC_068424.1, forward strand.
AGCAGGAGAGAGAGCGAGAGGTAGAGGGACGGAGGAATAGGCAGCAGGAGAGAGAGCGAGAGGTAGAGGGACGGAGGAATAGGCAGCAGGAGAGAGAGCGAGGGGTAGAGGGACGGAGGAATAGGCAGCAGGAGAGAGAGCGAGGGGTAGAGGGACGGAGGAATAGGCAGCAGGAGAGAGAGCGAGAGGTAGAGGGACGGAGGAATAGGCAGCAGGAGAGAGAGCGAGGGGTAGAGGGACGGAGGAATAGGCAGCAGGAGAGAGAGCGAGGGGTAGAGGGGCAGAGGAATAGGCAGCAGGAGAGAGAGCGAGGGGTAGAGGGACGGAGGAATAGGCAGCAGGAGAGAGAGCGAGAGGTAGAGGGACGGAGGAATAGGCAGCAGGAGAGAGAGCGAGGGGTAGAGGGACGGAGGAATAGGCAGCAGGAGAGAGAGCGAGGGGTAGAGGGGCAGAGGAATAGGCAGCAGGAGAGAGAGCGAGGGGTAGAGGGGCAGAGGAATAGGCAGCAGGAGAGAGAGCGAGGGGTAGAGGGACGGAGGAATAGGCAGCAGGAGAGAGAGCGAGGGGTAGAGGGACAGAGGAATAGGCAGCAGGAGAGAGAGCGAGGGGTAGAGGGACGGAGGAATAGGCAGCAGGAGAGAGAGCGAGGGGTAGAGGGGCAGAGGAATAGGCAGCAGGAGAGAGAGCGAGGGGTAGAGGGACGGAGGAATAGGCAGCAGGAGAGAGAGCGAGGGGTAGAGGGACGGAGGAATAGGCAGCAGGAGAGAGAGCGAGGGGTAGAGGGACGGAGGAATAGGCAGCAGGAGAGAGAGCGAGGGGTAGAGGGACGGAGGAATAGGCAGCAGGAGAGAGAGCGAGGGGTAGAGGGACGGAGGAATAGGCAGCAGGAGAGAGAGCGAGGGGTAGAGGGACGGAGGAATAGGCAGCAGGAGAGAGAGCGAGGGGTAGAGGGATGGAGGAATAGGCAGCAGGAGAGAGAGCGAGGGGTAGAGGGACGGAGGAATAGGCAGCAGGAGAGAGAGCGAGGGGGAGAGGGACAGAGGAATAGGCAGCAGGAGAGAGAGCGAGGGGTAGAGGGATGGAGGAATAGGCAGCAGGAGAGAGAGCGAGGGGAAGAGGGACGGAGGAATAGGCAGCAGGGGAGAGAGTGAGGGGGAGAGGGACAGAGGAATAGGCAGCAGGGGAGAGAGCGAGGGGTAGAGGGGCAGAGGAATAGGCAGCAGGAGAGAGAGCGAGGGGTAGAGGGATGGAGGAATAGGCAGCAGGAGAGAGAGCGAGGGGGAGAGGGACAGAGGAATAGGCAGCAGGGGAGAGAGTGAGGGGTAGAGGGGCAGAGGAATAGGCAGCAGGAGGGAGAGAGCGAGGGGGAGAGAGCGAGGGGTAGAGGGACGGAGGAATAGGCAGCAGGGGAGAGAGTGAGGGGTAGAGGGACGGAGGAATAGGCAGCAGGAGAGAGAGCGAGGGGTAGAGGGACGGAGGAATAGGCAGCAGGAGAGAGAGCGAGGGGTAGAGGGACGGAGGAATAGGCAGCAGGAGAGAGAACGAGGGGTAGAGGGACGGAGGAATAGGCAGCAGGAGAGAGAACGAGGGGTAGAGGACAGAGGAATAGGCAGCAGGAGAGAGAGCGAGGGGTAGAGGGGCAGAGGAATAGGCAGCAGGAGAGAGAGCGAGGGGTAGAGGGACAGAGGAATAGGCAGCAGGAGAGAGAGCGAGGGGTAGAGGGGCAGAGGAATAGGCAGCAGGAGAGAGAGCGAGGGGTAGAGGGACAGAGGAATAGGCAGCAGGAGAGAGAGCGAGGGGTAGAGGGGCAGAGGAATAGGCAGCAGGAGAGAGAGCGAGGGGTAGAGGGACAGAGGAATAGGCAGCAGGAGAGAGAGTGAGGGGTAGAGGGACAGAGGAATAGGCAGCAGGAGAGAGAGTGAGGGGTAGAGGGGCAGAGGAATAGGCAGCAGGAGAGAGAGTGAGGGGTAGAGGGGCAGAGGAATAGGCAGCAGGAGAGAGAGCGAGGGGTAGAGGGGCAGAGGAATAGGCAGCAGGAGAGAGAGCGAGGGGTAGAGGGGCAGAGGAATAGGCAGCAGGAGAGAGAGCGAGGGGTAGAGGGGCAGAGGAATAGGCAGCAGGAGAGAGAGCGAGGGGTAGAGGGGCAGAGGAATAGGCAGCAGGAGAGAGAGCGAGGGGTAGAGGGACAGAGAAATAGGCAGCAGGAGAGAGAGTGAGGGGTAGAGGGACAGAGGAATAGGCAGCAGGAGAGAGAGTGAGGGGTAGAGGGGCAGAGGAATAGGCAGCAGGAGAGAGAGTGAGGGGTAGAGGGGCAGAGGAATAGGCAGCAGGAGGGAGAAAGCGAGGGGGAGAGAGCGAGGGGTAGAGGGACGGAGGAATAGGCAGCAGGGGAGAGAGTGAGGGGTAGAGGGACGGAGGAATAGGCAGCAGGAGAGAGAGCGAGGGGTAGAGGGACGGAGGAATAGGCAGCAGGAGAGAGAGCGAGGGGTAGAGGGACGGAGGAATAGGCAGCAGGAGAGAGAACGAGGGGTAGAGGGACGGAGGAATAGGCAGCAGGAGAGAGAACGAGGGGTAGAGGGACAGAGGAATAGGCAGCAGGAGAGAGAGCGAGGGGTAGAGGGGCAGAGGAATAGGCAGCAGGAGAGAGAGCGAGGGGTAGAGGGACGGAGGAATAGGCAGCAGGAGAGAGAGCGAGGGGTAGAGGGGCAGAGGAATAGGCAGCAGCAGAGAGAGCGAGGGGTAGAGGGACAGAGGAATAGGCAGCAGGAGAGAGAGTGAGGGGTAGAGGGGCAGAGGAATAGGCAGCAGGAGAGAGAGCGAGGGGTAGAGGGGCAGAGGAATAGGCAGCAGGAGAGAGAGCGAGGGGTAGAGGGGCAGAGGAATAGGCAGCAGGAGAGAGAGCGAGGGGTAGAGGGACAGAGGAATAGGCAGCAGGAGAGAGAGTGAGGGGTAGAGGGCAGAGGAATAGGCAGCAGGAGAGAGAGAGAGGGGTAGAGGGGCAGAGGAATAGGCAGCAGGAGAGAGAGCGAGGGGTACAGAAGAATAGGCAGCAGGAGAGAGAGCGAGGGGTAGAGGGGCAGAGGAATAGGCAGCAGGAGAGAGAGCGAGGGGTAGAGGGCAGAGGAATAGGCAGCAGGAGAGAGAGCGAGGGGTAGAGGGGCAGAGGAATAGGCAGCAGGAGAGAGCGAGGGGTAGAGGGGCAGAGGAATAGGCAGCAGGAGAGAGAGCGAGGGGTAGAGGGACAGAGGAATAGGCAGCAGGAGAGAGAGTGAGGGGTAGAGGGACAGAGGAATAGGCAGCAGGAGAGAGAGTGAGGGGTAGAGGGACAGAGGAATAGGCAGCAGGAGAGAGAGAGTGAGGGGTAGAGGGGCAGAGGAATAGGCAGCAGGAGAGAGAGTGGGGGTAGACAGAGGAATAGGCAGCAGGAGAGAGAGCGAGGGGTGAGGGACGGAGGAATAGGCAGCAGGAGAGAGAGCTAGAGGGACAGAGGAATAGGCAGCAGGAGAGAGAGCGAGGGGTAGAGGGACAGAGGAATAGGCAGCAGGAGAGAGAGCGAGGGGTAGAGGGACGGAGGAATAGGCAGCAGGAGAGAGAGCGAGGGGTAGAGGGACAGAGGAATAGGCAGCAGGAGAGAGAGCGAGGGGTAGAGGGACGGAGGAATAGGCAGCAGGAGAGAGAGCGAGGGTAGAGGGACGGAGGGATAGGCAGCAGGAGAGAGAGCGAGGGGTAGAGGGATGGAGGAATAGGCAGCAGGAGGAGAGCGAGGGGAAGAGGGACGGAGGAATAGGCAGCAGGGGAGAGAGTGAGGGGAGAGGACAGAGGAATAGGCAGCAGGGGAGAGAGCGAGGGGTAGAGGGGCAGAGGAATAGGCAGCAGGAGAGAGAGCGAGGGGTAGAGGGATGGAGGAATAGGCAGCAGGAGAGGAGAGGGGAGAGGGACAGAGGAATAGGCAGCAGGGGGGAGAGTGAGGGGTAGAGGGGCAGAGGAATAGGCAGCAGGAGGGAGAGAGCGAGGGGGAGAGAGCGAGGGGTAGAGGGACGGAGGAATAGGCAGCAGGGGAGAGAGTGAGGGTAGAGGGACGGAGGAATAGGCAGCAGGAGAGAGAGCGAGGGGAGAGGACGGAGGAATAGGCAGCAGGAGAGAGAGCGAGGGTAGAGGGACGGAGGAATAGGCAGCAGGAGAGAGAACGAGGGGTAGAGGGACGGAGGAATAGGCAGCAGGAGAGAGAACGAGGGGTAGAGGGACAGAGGAATAGGCAGCAGGAGAGAGAGCGAGGGGTAGAGGGGCAGAGGAATAGGCAGCAGGAGAGAGAGCGAGGGGTAGAGGGACGGAGGAATAGGCAGCAGGAGAGAGAGTGAGGGGTAGAGGGGCAGAGGAATAGGCAGCAGCAGAGAGCGAGGGGTGAGGGACAGAGGAATAGGCAGCAGGAGAGAGAGTGAGGGGTAGAGGAATAGGCAGCAGGAGAGACTTTGCGGGTAGAGGGGCAGAGGAATAGGCAGCAGGAGAGAGAGCGAGGGGTAGAGGGGCAGAGGAATAGGCAGCAGGAGAGAGAGCGAGGGTAGAGGGACAGAGGAATAGGCAGCAGGAGAGAGAGTGAGGGGTAGAGGGACAGAGGAATAGGCAGCAGGAGAGAGAGTGAGGGGTAGAGGGGCAGAGGAATAGGCAGCAGGAGAGAGAGCGAGGGGGTAGAGGGGGCAGAGGAATAGGCAGCAGGAGAGAGAGTGAGGGGTAGAGGGGTTTAATAGGCAGCAGGAGGGAGATAGGGGTAGAGGGGCAGAGGAATAGGCAGCAGGAGAGAGGCGAGGGGGTAGAGGGGCAGAGGAATAGGCAGCAGGAGAGAGAGCGAGGGGTAGAGGGACAGAGGAATAGGCAGCAGGAGAGAGCGAGGGGTAGAGGGACAGAGGAATAGGCAGCAGGAGAGAGAGCGAGGGGTAGAGGGACGGAGGAATAGGCAGCAGGAGAGAGCGAGGGGTAGAGGGACAGAGGAATAGGCAGCAGGAGAGAGATGAGGGGTAGAGGGACGGAGGAATAGGCAGCAGGAGAGATGGGGAGAGGGACAGAGGAATAGGCAGCAGGAGAGAGAGCGAGGGGTAGAGGGGCAGAGGAATAGGCAGCAGGAGAGAGAGCGAGGGGTAGAGGGACAGAGGAATAGGCAGCAGGAGAGAGAGCGAGGGGGTAGAGGGACGGAGGAATAGGCAGCAGGAGAGAGAGCGAGGGGCAGAGGGACAGAGGAATAGGCAGCAGGAGAGAGAGCGAGGGTAGAGGGGCAGAGGAATAGGCAGCAGGAGAGAGAGCGAGGGGTAGAGGGACAGAGGAATAGGCAGCAGGAGAGAGAGGGGGTAGAGGGACAGAGGAATAGGCAGCAGGAGAGAGTGAGGGGTAGAGGGGCAGAGGAATAGGCAGCAGGAGAGAGAGTGAGGGGTAGAGGGGCAGAGGAATAGGCAGCAGGAGAGAGAGTGAGGGTAGAGGGGCAGAGGAATAGGCAGCAGGAGAGAGAGTGAGGGGATAGAGGGGCAGAGGAATAGGCAGCAGGAGAGAGAGCGAGGGGTAGAGGGGCAGAGGAATAGGCAGCAGGAGAGAGAGCGAGGGGTAGAGGGACAGAGGAATAGGCAGCAGGAGAGAGAGTGAGGGGTGAGGGACAGAGGAATAGGCAGCAGGAGAGAGAGTGAGGGTAGAGGGCAGAGGAATAGGCAGCAGGAGATGAGGGGTAGAGGGGCAGAGGAATAGGCAGCAGGAGAGTGGCGAGGGGTGAGGACGGAGGAATAGGCAGCAGGAGAGAGAGCGAGGGGTAGAGGGACAGAGGAATAGGCAGCAGGAGAGAGAGCGAGGGTAGAGGGACAGAGGAATAGGCAGCAGGAGAGGAGCGAGGGTCGGAGGAATAGGCAGCAGGAGAGAGAGCGAGGGTAGAGGGACAGAGGAATAGGCAGCAGGAGAGAGAAGCGAGGGTAGAGGGACGGAGGAATAGGCAGTTTAGAGAGAGCGAGGGGTAGAGGGACGGAGGGATAGGCAGCAGGAGAGAGAGCGAGGGGTAGAGGACAGAGGAATAGGCAGCAGGAGAGAGAGCGAGGGTAGAGGGACGGAGGAATAGGCAGCAGGAGAGAGAGCGAGGGGAGAGGGACAGAGGAATAGGCAGCAGGAGAGAGAGCGAGGGGTAGAGGGGCAGAGGAATAGGCAGCAGGAGAGAGACGAGGGGTAGAGGGACAGAGGAATAGGCAGCAGGAGAGTTGAGGGTCGGAGGAATAGGCAGCAGGAGAGAGAGCGAGGGGCAGAGGGACAGAGGAATAGGCAGCAGGAGAGAGAGCGAGGGGTAGAGGGGCAGAGGAATAGGCAGCAGGAGGGAGAGAGCGAGGGGGAGAGAGCAAGGGGTAGAGGGACAGAGGAATGGGCAGCAGGAGAGAGAGTGAGGGGGAGAGAGCATGGTTTTTAACTGTCCAATGCGCTGAATATTTTTATTTTATTTCACCTTTATTTAACCAGGTAGGCAAGTTGAGAACAAGTTCTCATTTACAACTACGACCTGGCCAAGAAAGCAAAGCAGTGCGACACAAACAGAGTTACACATGGAATAAATAAAAACATACAGTCCATAACACATTAGAAAAAAATCTATATACAGTGTGTGTAAATGAGGTAAGATTAGGGAGGTAAGGCAATAAATAGGCCACAGTGGTGAAATAATTACAATTTAGCAATTAAACACTGAAGTGATGGAGACTGGCGCGATGGAGACGGGCGCGATGGAGACGGGCGCGATGGAGACTGGCGCGATGGAGACTGGCGCGATGGAGACTGGCGCGATGGAGACTGGCGCGATGGAGACTGGCGCGATGGAGACTGGCGCGATGGAGACGGGCGCGATGGAGACGGGCGTGATGGAGACTGGCGTGATGGAGACTGGCGCGATGGAGACGGGCGTGATGGAGACTGGCGTGATGGAGACGGGCGTGATGGAGACTGGCGCGATGGAGACGGGCGCGATGGAGACTGGCGCGATGGAGACGGGCGTGATGGAGACTGGCGTGATGGAGACTGGCGTGATGGAGACTGGCGTGATGGAGACGGGCGTGATGGAGACGGGCGCGATGGAGACTGGCGCGATGGAGACGGGCGTGATGGAGACTGGCGCGATGGAGACGGGCGTGATGGAGACTGGCGTGATGGAGACTGGCGTGATGGAGACTGGCGTGATGGAGACTGGCGTGATGGAGACTGGCGTGATGGAGACGGGCGTGATGGAGACTGGCGTGATAGATGTGCAGAAGATGAATGACTGTTGTAGACTTGCGTACGAGGCCTTCTCAACGATACAGAGTTGAAAAATAATAAAGAAATAGCAGCACGAGGAATAAAATAAAATACACAAGCGTCGGGCTATTTACAAGGAGTACCAGATCATGAGGTACGTACACGAAGGCAGGGTAAAGTCACTAGGATTAGATACCATTGGCTAGAAATCCAGTCAACGCTTGTTAGCATTGGCTCGCGAAACTACCTCTAACTTCCTTGATACTGGACACAGAGACATAACAATGGTAGCATCAGTTCATCTGACTCTGGAAGTAGATAAAAAGGCCTCATTGCCAAAATCCCCAACAGACCTTTGTCAAGCCCTGCTATGCATTCACCTGTATTGTGAATGGACCTCGATCTTAATTTATCCAGTTCGTCAGGAGATGTACCTTTCAAATAAATTATTATCATTGTTGTTTTGTAGTTATATTGTTTTTTTGACCAAAGTCAAATGAATGCATACATGGCTGTGTCAAAACAATGTACATAACATTTTTATAATGTAGTGACATTGAACTCAAAAGACGCCCAACGATTAAACAGAGCAAATAATGAGTTCATCTGTCTGGACCAGGTGCCATTCTGTGACTGTCTCATACGCCATCTTTGTTGTTGTTGTGGTATTACTTTGGAATACTTAATTATAACATAATAACACACAGAAATACGAGCCTTTGGTCATTAATATGATCGAATCCGGAAACTATCATTTCGAAAACAAAACGTTTATTATTTAAGTGAAATACTTAACTGTTCAGTATTTTATCTAACGGGTGGCATCCATCAGTCTAAATATTGCTGTTACATTGCACAACCTTTAATGTTATGTCATAATTACATACAATTCTGGCAAATTAGTTCACAATGAGCCAGGCAACCCAAACTGTTGCATATACCCCGACTCTGCGTGCAATGAACGCAAGAGAAATTACAATTTCACCTGGTTAATATTGCCTGCTAAACTGGATCAGTAGTTATAACTAGTGATTATGATTGATTGTTTTTTTTATAAGATAAGTTTAATGCTAGCTAGCAATTTACCTTGGCTTCTACTACATTCGCGTAACAGGCAGGCTACTCATGGAGTGCAATGGTTAGAGCGTTCGACTAGTTAACTGTGCGGTTGCAAGATTGGACCCCTGAGCTGACAAGGTAAAAATCTCTCTTTCTGCCCCTGAACAAGACAGTTAACCCACCGTTCCTAAGTCTTCATTGAAAATAAGAATGTGTTGTTAACTGACTTGCCTAGTTAAATAAAAGGTATAAAAAAAATAGGAAATCGCCGCCCAAAAATACCGGTTTCCAATTGTTATGAAAACTTGAAATCGGCCCCAATTAAATCGGCCATTCCGATTAATCGGTCGACCTCTAGTAGTGGATGGGTATTACAGCATGACAATGACCCAAAACACACGGCCAAGGTAACAAAGGAGTGGCTCAAGAAGAAGCACATTAAGGTCCTGGCGTGGCCTAGCCAGTCTCCAGACCTTAATCCCATAGAGAATTTGTGGAGGGAGCTGAAGGTTCGAGTTGCCAAACGTCAGCCTCAACCTCAAATGACTTGAAGAAGATCTGCAAAGAGGAGTGGGACAAAATCCCTCCTGAGATGTATGCAAACCTGGTGGCCAACTACAAGAAACGTCTGACCTCTGATTGCCAACAAGGATTTTGCCACCAAGTACTAAGTCATGTTGTTATTCTGTCTCTCACTGTTCAAATAAACCTACCATTAAAATTACAGACTGATCATTTCTTTGTCAGTGGGCAAACATACAAAATCAGCAGGGGATCAAATACGTTTTTCCCCTCACTGTATGTATGATGATGATTCACCAGAGATGTACAGACATTCTAGAAAACAGTATGTCTCAACCTCCTGTCCATGGATGGAGTGCCACAGGTTCCTGCCTGGGATGTTGCTGGACGGCAAAACGGCTGGGCTGCATGTCAACAGTCAGGGTGTCTCTCTCTAAACTAAGTCCTATATCCTCAGGGTGTTAAGACAGAGTAGGAATGTCTGAGGCTTTGGGTGTCAGACGGAGTTTGTTAATCCCCCCCCGTGTGGAGAGGGAACCATCATAGACAGAAATGTCTATCTGCTGTCACTCACTACCACCAATCACACAGCCGAGGCTTTAAAACGCAATTTGTGATTTGAATGACCTACGGTAGAGGTGCTGCATCAAATTAAGTAATATAGTGACTCCCCTGTTCTCTCTACCATGGCCATCTAGTGACTCCCCTGTTCTCTCTACCATGGCCATCTAGTGACTCCCCTGTTCTCTCTACCATGGCCATCTAGTGACTCCCCTGTTCTCTCTACCATGGCCATCTAGTGACTCCCCTGTTCTCTCTACCATGGCCATCTAGTGACTCCCCTGTTCTCTCTACCATGGCCATCTAGTGACTCCCCTGTTCTCTCTACCATGGCCATCTAGTGACTCCCCTGTTCTCTCTACCATGGCCACCTAGTGACTCCCCTGTTCTCTCTACCATGGCCACCTAGACCAGTTGAGTTGTCTACGTCGGTCCTGATGTTCCAACAACAGGAATGCAGAGTGCTGGCGAGTTTCCAGAAAGCGCTGGGTTTTATTGATGGGTCTCTCAGGAGATAAGGAGGGTTCTGTTTCTTTGCCAGCCTCAGAGTGTGTGTGTGTGTGTGTGTACACATTGTCAGGCCTCCCCCTCTCTCCATTCCAGTGTTGTCGCTAGCAGACATTCCATCTGACCCCTACTCAAACTTGAGGAAAGACAGCAGCTCTCACACAATCAGCAGGCTTTTTCCAACCAGAATTGTACAAGAACCTCAACTATTACCCTCAATACAGTGTTTCCCCTAGGATTTTTATTTTTTTTATAGCAGAGGTGGCAAAGTTAGCGTTGGAGGGGTAGGGGTAGTGAGCGTGGCCAATGGAGTGGTCTCCGAATGAACGTTTTACAGACCCTCCTCTTGGCCACAGAGGCAGGATTTGGCTGTTTTAAAGCAAATTTACTGACAATCTACACATTTTGTCATGGGGCTGAGAGATTGTTCTCTTATGCTATCTGATGGACTCAAATTATAACTAAATTAAATGGGGGCTCCATGCCATGACATTCTTTACATTTTAGATTCTGCCTGTCTAGTTTGTATTTTGGTGGTTGTTAGTTCTTAAAGATTATGTAAACAACATACTTTACATGTGGGTTTTAGTTGTTTAAGTTCACACTGAAAACATTTTATAGTCCCAAATAAAATAACTAGTGGTTAAGCAGTACGGAAAGAAATAAGCTCTAAACTGATCAGTTAGTGCAGTGTTGCAAAGTCCACAAGAAAGAGACTGGTGATCAGGAGGTGGGTACCTGGAAAACAAGCAGCTTCTGGCACAAAACTATTCTATCCATCACTCTGTGGAGTGTTAGGCAATGCAACAACACAAAAGGTTTGGACATGTTGGCTAGGGCTAGCTGGCTGGGAATCAAACCCAGATACTGTCTGAGACTAAAGAGGAGCCCACTGAGCCAGCCCTCTCTGGAGCTAACATAAGTATTCCAGTCAAAGGTGTGGTCATGACAAGCCTGGCGAAGGAAACTACCACTGGGATAGAATTTCATGTAGGGCTAAAGTGTTGTGGTAGGGACACGCTGGTTGAGATACAAGTCGGAGGTTTACATACACTTAGGTTGGAGTCATTCAAACTCGTTTTTCAACAACTCCACAATGTCTTGTTTACAAACTATAGTTTTGGCAAGTCGGTTAGGACATCTCCTTTATGCATGACAAGTAATTTTTCCAACAATTGTTTACAGACAGATTATTTCACTTCTAATTCACTGTATCACAATTCCAGTGGGTCAGAAGTTTACATACACTAAGTTGACTGTGCCTTTAAACAGCTTGGAAAATTACAGAAAATTATGTCATGGCTTTAGAAGCTTCTGATCAGCTAATTGACATAATTTGAGTGAATTGGATGTATTTCAAGGCCTACCATCAAACTCAGTGCCTCATTGCTTGACATCATGGGAAAATCAAAAGAAATCAGCCAAGACCTCAGAAAACAAATGTAGACCTCCACAAGTCTGGTTCATCCTTGAGAGCAATTTCCAAACGTCTGAAGGTACCACGTTCATCTGTACAAACAATAGTATCCAAGTATAAACACCATGGGACCACGTAGCCATCATACCGCTCAGGAAGGAGACCCGTTCTGTCTCCTAGAGATGAACACACTTTGGTTCAAAAAGTGCAAATCAATCCCAGAACAACAGCAAAGGACCTTTTGAAGATGCTGGAGGAAACCTTTACAAAAGTATCTATATCCACAGTAAAACAAGTCCGATATCGATATAACCTGAAAGGCTGCTCAGCAAGAAAGAAGCCACTGTTCCAAAACTGCCATAAAAAAGCCAGACTACGGTTTGCAACTGCACATGGGGACAAGATAGTACTTTTTGGAGAAATGTCCTCTGGTCTGATAAAACAAAAATACAACTGTGCCTCAAGGTATTGGAGTGGTCATCACAAAGCCCTGACCTCAATTGGGATATTGAAGTTCCAAACCTCAGTTTGCTGAATTCTTTAGCCTACATCTGAGTGTCTCTTCAAAATATGAATGATCACCATATTCACCATTCAATTCTGTCTGCAATGCTGCACTGGCCTTTTTTAAAGGAAGAGATGTTTAGTGTACGTGTTATATCTGGCATGTAACACGTACAACGCGTACAGTAACATTGCCTTTAAATGGTTTAACTTGAGTCAAATGTTTCGGCGAGCCTTCCACAAGCTTTTGTGGGGGGTGGGGGGAGAGACCACCACTGTCTGGCCAACACTTCACTCTTAGACACAAAGCCACGGTTTATTCTTGGAAAAACTTTCTGTTTAAAGCAAACTCTGGTTTCCTCTGCTGGCTGGGCTGGGGTAATCCTTTCAGGCCCAGCTAATAAATAACCTCTGCTCACTATTTAAAACCCCTCAGTTTGTCTGTAGTTTCCAATTTAGCATGCCAGATATAACACGTACACTAAACATCTCTTCCTTTAAAAAAGGCCAGTGCAGCATTGCAGAGAGAATTGAATGGTGAATATGGTGATCATTCATATTTTGAAGAGACACTCAGATGTAGGCTAAAGAATTCAGCAAACTGAGGTTTGGAACTTCAATATCCCAAACAATCGCAACATTCTAGTTCCAATGCAAATGAGTATGTTATGTCATGAAACATTGGGACAGTGAGCCTATGTTAGGCTATATGGCTCTAACTGTGCCTTCTGTGCAGTCACAGTGACTGAAAGAGACATTGAGGAAGGGATCGATGATAAGCTCTCTGACATGGGAATATCTGTTCTCTCAAGTTACTGGACCCTGAGAGCTCGGAGAGTTTATACCACCGACCCACTAAGCTACTTGTAGTATGTCACATCAAGAGTGCAGAGTTGACTATTATTATTACAACTGTTCTATCAGCAATTCACATTGACCAAAGTCAGTGTGGCAAGTAATGGAGAATCGAGACACTACAGACAATCTATCCAACACCCTCTGAAAGGCTAATTAATTAACTAGTTCGAAGTGAATTGTTGCCAAGTGGAATTTAAAAGCAAGCGTGTTGCGATAAGGTGCAAATTTGCATTGCCAGGACGATAACTACTGCTAGCCGTCATCCCTGATTTGCGCCTGACAGTCTCGAGTCTGTCAAGTCAAATCACACTTTGACACATAGTTGACACTATTTCTAGCTAGTTTAACGTTATGTTTAGTAGTAAAGGGGCATGAAAACATCGATTTGACCACCACTAACCAACCCCAATGGACAGACTCACCGAATGGTTGACTCCCCACATGAGGACGCTGAGCAGAGGGTCGCTGGCTCGGAAGAGCTTCACTTTTTGAGCCACGAAGTGTTTTTTCTTCGTCTTGCTCGCAATAGATGCGGCAATGCTGCTCGCTGTAGCCATCTTTAGTGGCAATTGGCTGGATATCACCCAGTCAGTGACAGTTCGTTATGGAGCTGGGAGAGTAGCCTCTCAATGATCACCTACACTCTGCATTTAGCTAGCGATCAATCAAAAACAACTGTACTCTTTTCTGTATTAGCTAAATACTCCAATTTGCCTTAGGTTTTAGATTCCAACGGAGCTCGCCTGCCTACTACACACTCCGTCCTTCGCTAGCTGTTGCAGAGCAGCGGCTGCACTGGCCAAAGCTAACGATAGCTTGCTAAACTAGAAAGCTAGTCAGTCCTTTTAGATTTTCTGTTTCTTACGTTGGTCAGCCCCAAAATATGCTAGTGTCCCAACCGTTATTGCAGTGACAAAGAGGAGAAACCTAAAATCTACGGTTTATCAAATCTGTGTTATTTCCTACGATGCTTCCGGCTCGGTGTTGCGCTGTCAACTGACAGCTCAAAGGAGGGAGGTGATAGTGTTTAATCTACGCCTTCCTCAGTCAGTGGGTGTGTGGCACATCAGCGTCTCGTCAGCAACACTAAAACATTATTTCCGGGTCGCGGAATTTCGGCAATTAACTACACCTTTCTAATAGTAGAAAGGTGTAGTTAACCTGTATTTATTAATGATATATAAATGCCCACAATGCAATACACGGTATATTAAATACATATTCGTTTATAGAGAGAAAACTTTTCTAGGTGCCGATGAAAAGTGGGTCTGGGATTATTCTGCGTTCAAAACAACTGGGAACTCGAAAAAGAACGAGCTCCGACTGGGAAAATCGATTTGAACGGTCATCCAACTCTGAATTCCAATTTTGGAAATCGGGTCTCTTTCTATAGCTCCGAATTTTCTGACCTGAAGTTCACTGGCGTCATGATTTGACCAAATCATTTTCAGAGTTCAGAGCTATTTTGAACGCAGCATTACTCACTAGGGTCTGTAGAATCTAGTGTCCTCCGTAATTATTGGGACAGTGACATTGTTGTTGTTGTTTTGGCTCTGTAATCCAACATTTTGGATTTGAAATTATACACTATGACTATGACGTTAAAGTGCAGACTGTCAGCTTTAATTTGAGGGAATGTGTGTCCATATTGGGTGAACCGTTTAGAAATTACAGCACTTTTTGTACATAGTCCACCCATTTTAGCGGACCCAAAGTATTGGTACAAATTCACTTATGTGTATTAAAGTAGTCAACCGTTTAGTGTTTGGTTCCAAATTCATAGCACGCAATGATGACAACAATCGTGTAACTCTACAAACATGTTGGATGCAATTTGCAGTTTGTTTTGGTTATGTTTCGTATTTTGTGACCAATAGAAATCAATGGTAAATAATGTATTGTGTAATTTTGGATTCACTTTTATTGTAAATAAAAAATATAATATGTTTCTTATTAACACTTCTACTGTAATGTGGATGCTACCATGATTACGGATAGTCCTGAATTAATCGTGAATAATGATGAGTGAAAAAGTTACAGAAGCACAAATATCATACCCCCAAGATAATGCTAACCTCTCACCATTACAATAACAGGGGAGGTTAGCATTTTATATAATTATCCCCAAGACATGCTAACCTCTCACCATTACAATAGCAGGGGAGGTTAGCATTTTATATCATATCCCCAAGACATGCTAACCTCTCACCATTACAATAGCAGGGGAGGTTAGCATTTTGGGGTGGTATGATATTTGTGCGTCTGTAAATTTCTCACTCGTCATTATTGATGATTCATTTAGGACTATACGTAAATTGTAGGCCTACTATAGTTCGGTGCCGTTGTACTCTGGAACACATGTACATAACAGGATAACAGTACTACAAGAACCAGAGCGCTGCCTAACCTAAGTACACTGATCTCTTTCCTCCATTGGAAAAGCCTATTCAACTGTTACACTTGATAACTATGGTCGGTAAAGCGGGACAACTAAAACAATGACTGAATTACAAAATTGAAAGATAATATATACACTTTTTACATTTTATTTTGATGTGCCAGTACATAGTATGCACATTTAAATCACAATTTAGCACAATGCATTATTTCTGACACTTTTATAACCTTAACATCAAAACATAAAAAGCTACGTCACTGATCTTACTATGAGCTTCCTAATTGAAGCTTGCTTTGTCCTGTTTTATGACGTCACATAGATGAAGTGACGTGGTTTAGATCATGTGATTTCTCTGCAACGGTTGAGTAACACTAGTTTTGATTTACACTTGTCAGACCATTAAATAAAAGCATCAGGATTAAGCAGTCCCAGTTTGTATGATGTCCCACTTTCTCTGAATTCACCCTATGTAATTTATAGGCCTACAGTGTATTGCATTTGGGACCAATGGATTGTGTGGAGTAGAAAGTGTTGCTGGGTATTTAAACCTCAGTCCCTCATGAAATAACACCATATATAGATTATACAGACCCTACTGAGTAATCCCAACCTCACTTTTACATCAGCACATAGCATCTCTTTTTCTCTAAAAGGCCATATGTAATTTATAGGCCTACAGTGGATTGCATTGGTACCAATGGAATGGGTGGAGTAAAACGTGCTGCTGGGTATTTAGACCACAATCCCCCAAGAAATAACACCATATATAGACTTTAGTGCGGGATCAATATGTTCTTAACATTAATTTACTTTAGCTCCAACAATTTCTCAATGTGCTCCACCTTAATATTGTGTTCCACCTTAATATATAATATTATTTATCTTATATAAATTAGTAATCATCTTTAGTTTCCCCCGATGTAGTTATAATTTTGTAACATAATTGTAACATTATGCGCTATGCAAAGCTGCAAAATGATTGACTTCATATCATCCTCATAGCGTATTATTGCAGAGTTTTATTTTGAAGGCTAAATATAAAAACGGAAGTCTTAACGTTGCTGCCTGGATGCTAATGTTGCTGTCGTGACGTTAACAGGTGACGGCCAGAACGACGATCCCTCGCGCAGACAGATTGGATAATGGTAGCGTTCCAGGTGGCCTAATTTGGAAGACACGTTGCGCAGATGACCAAATTGTTAAATCCAGTTCAGCATTTATATAGATATTAGAGCTATCAGATCTGTATTATATCTCTATAAATACAGAAGTAGTGTTTACTATTACTAGAACCCCAGAAATATGACATAATGATGCGATAATATGCGTACTGTAGGCGGCCTGGAACACTACCATTCTGTTCTGGTTTGCCCTCTAATATATACACTGCAATCCAACCTCCCCCAAGGGGTCTCTCTCTGTCTCACTCACTCTCGCTCTCTCTCTGCTGTAATTCCCTTCTCTCAAATACTGTATTGATACATAATGTGACATAACCTCATACATGCTGGTGACTTTTTATTTTAAAGGAATATTATCAGCTGTGTGTGTGTCTATGTACTGTATACATGTCCTTTTGCAACCCCTAATAATGCATTAGTTAAATCCATACAATATCCGCACACCCCCATCCCCTAACCTTGGATGCTTTATTGAGATGAATCTGTATCACCCAGGGCAGGCAGGCCACTGACAGTGTCCCGCATGGCCAGAGGTGCTGTAATGCTTTTAGAGGGCATTTGGGTGTTTTGGTGCAGAGCAGTGCAGAGTGTGCTTTTTTCAGCTGTGGTTGTGGTGGAGGAAGTCCTGTTCTCTCTGTTCTGTCTGTTCTGTCTGTTCTGTCTGTTCTCTCTGTTCTGTCTGTTCTCTCTGTTCTGTCTGTTCTTTCTGTTCTGTCTGTTCTCTCTGTTCTGTCTGTTCTTTCTGTTCTTTCTGTTCTGTCCTGTCTGTTCTGTCTGTTCTCTCTGTCTGTCTCTCTGTTCTGTCTGTTCTGTCTGTTCTGTTCTGTCTGTTCTCTCTGTTCTGTCTGTTCTGTCTGTTCTGTCTGTTCTCTCTGTTCTGTCTGTTCTCTCTGTTCTGTCTGTTCTGTCCGCTCTGTCCGTTCTGTCCGTTCTCTCTTTTCTGTCTGTTCTGTCTGCTCTGCCTGTTCTGTCTGTTCTGTCTGTTCTGTCTGTTCTCTCTGTTCTGTCTGTTCTGTCTGTTCTGTCTGTTCTGTCCGCTCTGTCCGTTCTCTCTTTTCTGTCTGTTCTGTCTGCTCTGCCTGTTCTGTCTGTTCTGTCTGTTCTGTTTGCTCTGTCTGTTCTGTCCGTTCTCTCTTTTCTGTCTGTTCTGTCCGTTCTGTCCGTTCTGTCCGCTCTGTCTGTTCTGTCCGTCCTTTCTGTTCTGCCTGTTCTGTCTGTTCTGTCTGTTCTGTCTGTTCTGTCTGCTCTGTCTGCTCTGTCTGTTCTGTCTGTTCTGTCCATTCTTTCTGTTCTGCCTGTTCTGCCTGTTCTGTCTGTTCTGTCTGTTCTGTCTGTTCTGTCTGCTCTGTCTGTTCTGTCTGTTCTGTCTGTTCTGTCCGTTCTGTCTGTTCTGTCTGCTCTGTCTGTTCTGTCTGTTCTCTCTGCTCTGCCTGTTCTGCCTGTTCTTTCTGTTCTGTCTGTTCTGTCTTCTCTGTCTGTTCTGCCTGTTCTGTCTGTTCTGTCCATTCTGTCTGCTCTTTCTGTTCTATCTGTTCTCTCTCTTCTGTCTGTTCTCTCTGTTCTCTCTCTTCTGTCTGTTCTCTTTGTTCTCTCTCTTCTGTCTGTTCTGTCTGTTCTCTCTCTTCTGTCTGTTCTGTCTGTTCTCTCTCTTCTGTCTGTTCTGTCTGTTCTCTCTGTTCTCTCTGTTCTGTCTGTTCTCTCTCTTCTGTCTGTTCTCTCTGTTGTGTCTGTTCTCTCTCTTCTGTCTGTTCTGTCTGTTCTCTCTGTTCTCTCTGTTCTCTCTCTTCTGTCTGTTCTCTCTGTTCTGCCTTTTCTGTCTGTTCTGTCCGCTCTTTCTGTTCTGTCTGTTCTCTCTCTTCTGTCTGTTCTGTCTGTTCTCTCTCTTCTGTCTGTTCTGTCTGTTCTCTCTGTTCTCTCTGTTCTGTCTGTTCTCTCTCTTCTGTCTGTTCTCTCTGTTGTGTCTGTTCTCTCTCTTCTGTCTGTTCTGTATCTGTTCTCTCTGTTCTCTTTCTTCTGTCTGTTCTCTCTGTTCTGCCTGTTCTGCCTGTTCTGTCTGTTCTGTCTGTTCTGTCCGCTCTGTCCGTTCTGTCTGTTCTATCTGTTCTCTCTGTTCTGTTCTGTCTGTTCTGTCTGTTCTATCTGTTCTGTCTGCTCTGTCTGCTCTGTCTGCTCTGTCTGTTCTGTCTGTTCTGTCTGCTCTGTCTGCTCTGTCTGTTCTGTCCATTCTGTCCGTTCTGTCTGTTCTCTCTCTTCTGTCTGTTCTGTCCGTTCTCTCTCTTCTGTCTGTTCTCTCTCTTCTGTCTGTTCTCTCTGCTCTGTCTGCTCTGTCTGTTCTGTCTGCTCTGTCTGTTCTGTCTGTTCTGTCTGCTCTGTCTGCTCTGTCTGTTCTGTCTGCTCTGTCTGTTCTCTCTGCTCTGTCTGTTCTGTCTGCTCTGTCTGCTCTGTCTGTTCTGTCTGTTCTCTCTGCTCTGTCTGTTCTGTCTGCTCTGTCTGTTCTGTCTGCTCTGTCTGTTCTGTCTGTTCTGTCTGCTCTGTCTGTTCTGTCTGCTCTGTCTGTTCTGTCTGCTCTGTCTGTTCTGTCTGTTCTCTCTGCTCTGTCTGCTCTGTCTGTTCTGTCTGCTCTGTCCATTCTGTCCGTTCCGTCCATTCTGTCTGCTCTCTCCATTCTGTCTGTTCTGTCTGTTCTGTCTGTTCTGTCTGCTCTCTCCATTCTGTCTGTTCTGTCTGTTCTGTCTTCTCTGTCTGCTCTGTCCATTCTGTCTGCTCTGTCCATTCTGTCCGTTCCGTCCATTCTGTCTGCTCTCTCCATTCTGTCTGTTCTGTCCGTTGATTTGGAGCTAATTTGGTTGATGACTCACTCTCCTCTTGCCAGTAGCCTCTGCTGCTGTGGGAGACAGGCAGGCCACCTCTTAAAGGCACAGCCACAACAATGCTTAATAGAATGGAATAGTGGGTGTGGGTGACATTCAGATGAGCAGAGAGTACAGTACACACATAACAGCACAATTACACACATCCATATTGCCCTATATAAATAAGGTAAACCAATAAGCCCTAACCAAACAGTTAGTAAAATGTTCAGGTTGTTCTTTTAATGCAAACGTTTTCTAAAATCTAGTTTATTCAACTGCTGTGTGAAATGTAAGTGTCAAGGCATACAAAACTATTGCTGAGGACGTTGGGAAGACTAGAACAACCAGTGTATAGAAAACCACAGGCTGTGATTTCCAGAATTAAATGAGGAAATAGACATTCATTTTGTGCTGTCATCATCAACCAAATAAAGGACCGACCTACTTCATTGTTTACGTTGCATGAGGCAGTCATTCCCTGAGCACCACTTTAACTGCTACATGCATGTGAAATGTGATGGGATGCACTCCACTGTTTGTTTTTGTTGATGGTCCAATCTTTGTTATGCACATCATGTTAAAGAGTGCAGCCCAATGTAAACCAGCAACGGCTTTCCATCATTTCAGGTAAATCCACTGGTGTAAACTAAGTAAAAATATTTAGAAGTCATTTTTTGGGTATAAGTACTTCACTTTACTATTTATATATACAGTATGTATATATATTCACAACTTTTACATTCCTAATGAAAATAATATAAAGGACGACGGTGTACATTTGCCATGGTACCCAAAAGTACTCGTTACATGTTGAATGCTTAGCAGGACAAGAAAATAAATACAATTCACTCACTTATCAAGAAAACATCCCTGGTCATCTACTACCTCTGATCTGATGGACTCACTAAACACAAATGCTTAGTTTGTAAAGGATGTCTAAGTGTTTGAGTGTTCCCCTTGCTATCTGTTAATTAAAAACAACAAGAAAATGGTGCATCTGGTTTTCTTACATTTACTTTTACATTTACTTTTGATACTGAAGTATATTTTTGAGATTACATTTACTTTTGATAGTTAAGTATATTTAAAATAAAATACTTTCAGACTTTTTCTCAAGTAGTATTTTACTGGGTGACTTTCACTTTAACTTGAGTCATTTTCTATTAAGGTATATTTACTTTTACTCATCAAGTATGACAGTTGGGTACTTTTTCCACCACTGGGTAAATCTTCCTACGTATGTCTTCCGGTTTCAACCACTAAAACCTCTTGGCATCTGTCGCCTAGCAACGAAATGGCAACTTCAGTTTCCAAACAAACATTGATAACTGTAGCTAGCTAACAAGCTAGCTTAAAACCTGTAGGTTAGCTAGGTACTGACCGTCCGCAGACTTCAACAACAGGTAACAAAATGTTATTTATTTAAATGGTTATAAGGATGGTCATCATTAATTACCTAAAGCCACCTCGTTTGGACTTCCAGTGTAATTAGCACGCTCTCTTGCAACGTTGCCTGTTCTGTGTAAGCCTGTTCTTGCCAAGTTGACACCAACGTAAACATTGACAGCATGTAATAATGGGTAAATAAGTTTGCAAAAAAAAAGGTGTGGCTTTATTGTTTCAGGATGGGGAAGAAAGTGAAGAAAGAGAGTGAGCCTCCTTCTAAGGATGTGGTAAGAAGATTAAGATAATATTGCTGTTGTGATGAGGTCAATTTAATGAGTCGTCAAACGCTCTCTGCCTCTCTCTTTTCTCTCTCTCTTTCTCTAGTTTGACCCCTTGCCGATTGAGAGTAAGAAAGCAGCCACTGTGGTCCTCATGCTCAATTCCCCCGAAGAGGAGGTTTTGGTTAAAGCATGCGAAGCCATCCACAAATTTGCAGAGAAAGGTATTTTTTACCATTGATGTTCATAGTTGGTGAGAGAACCAATATCATAGCCATATAATATAATTTCTTCCAAAAGTAATCACATTATCGGAAATAACTGGACTGTGGAAAGCAATGTAATGAAGGTGATATGTTAATTTGAACCTGGACCAAACCTTGGGAGCAGCTTATCTACTGAGCATAATGCCATCTCTTGCTCTCTCTTTATGTCTCGCTCTCTCTCTCCCTGTCTCCCCCTGGTGACAGGTGATGAGAACAGGAGTTCTCTGCTGGGGCTAGGGGCAGTGGAGCCTCTGTCTCACCTCATCTCCCACGAAGACAAGCTAGTCCGCCGCAACGCTTTCATGGCCCTGGGGGTCATGGCTGCCAACAGTAAGGACCCCTCCCCTAACTACTGTCGTAGAACAGTAACTACTGATTTAGGAGGAGTAACACAACACACAATGCGAAATCAGTTGTTTAGGGTCGGTCTGGAGTCTGTTCACAGTCTGTTCACATGTGACTGAAGACAAGATTGTGGCCTTAAACTTTGGGTAACTTCTGTTTCTGTTCTCTTTGAAAGGCGATGTAAAAAGACTTCTGAAGAAACTGGATGCCATTCCTTCTATCATCAGAAAGCTGTCACCTGAAGGTATGCTCTGGCTGGATGTTCTCAAGTATCAATCATATATTAAATCATTGTGACATTTCTTTGTATCTGCCTCTCTGTCTATATCTGTGTTTGTGTTTATGTGTGTATTCCTGTGACAGAGGATGTTGTGGTCCATGAGTTTGCCACACTGTGTCTGGCCTCCCTGTCGGTGGACTTCAGCTGTAAGGTCCAGATCTCGGACCAGGAGGGACTAGAGCCGCTTATACAGCTTCTGTCCAGCCCTGACCCTGATGTCAAGAAGAACTCTGTGGAGACTATCTGCAACCTGGTGCAGGTGTGTGTGTGTCTGGCTGAAAGAGCTTGAACCCTAGTTCCCTGCTCGCCACAAGACTGTGTTAGCCTGCTGAGCTAAAGCCCCATGTTACGTGTGTAGGACCTCCCCAGCCGCGTGGCAGTGCGTGAGCTAAATGGCGTCCCCCCGCTCCTGGAGCTGTTGAGATCTGAGTTCCCGGTCATCCAGCAGTTATCCCTGAGGACGCTGGTGATCGTAACCACGGATACCGACACACGAGCCACCTTCAGGGAGGAGCAGGGCTTTGACAGGCTGCTGGAGTTCCTCTGCAACAAGGTCTGTGTGTCCCAGAACTACCTGGGTCAAATATATTTATCAGATAGTTGGAAGTACCTGTAAAGTATTTGAGGTGCTCTTGATCAAGCTTGCTAGCTCGCACTTTTGGGACCACTCTATTGAATTAATTCTACTGGGTAAACAAAATGAAGCTTATCTCAAGTGTGAAGGAATTTGACTCCTGCCTTGTGTTTGTGTCCTGTAGGAGTTCAGTGATCTGCATGTAGAAGCCCTCCAGGTGTTGTCTAACTGTCTGGAGGACAGAGACAGTCTCCAGGTGATCCATGAGACTGGAGGTCTCCAGAGGTTACTACAGTTCATCACCACTCCCACCCTGCTGGACATACAGACAAACGCTGTCAAGGCCATCTCCAGGGTGGCTCAGAGCTGTAAGGGCTAAGTGTGTTTGTGTGTTTGAATGTTTAACCCTTGTGTGGTGTTCATGTTTTTGTTATTCACCCCAATGTTCACGGGTCTGATGGACCGACAACATTTTTTGTTTTTTTAGCTTCCCTCTGTTCCAATCTGGGTTCAGCGCCATCCAGATGACAAACGCGTTGTACACCGAAATGTCCAAGATGTTGAAGAATATCACAAGTGGCCAGCGTAGGGTTCTTCTTTTTCAGCTGTAGCCAGTCACTAGCTTGTCTAAATTGTTCACCCCTCCCTTTGTGGCAATGTAATGCATTATGATTTCTGTTTTTTGATGTTCCTGGCCACAGATTCACCCATCCCTATACAGCGTACTCATGAGTACCACATTTCTGCCTTTCTTTGGCATGTAGGACACTAGGGACGTGTCGGCCTTGAACACAAACTTAGAGGAAATGATAGGCCTGTTCCATGTATTCAACAGCTAAGATGGGAGCTCTGGCTTGATTTTTCGTACTGTTCCTACCATTGTCAGCTTCCTCTTGAGGAGCTCCTGTCCCAGCTTGTGCAAAGTAAAAAAAGTTATTGCATGTGGCCACAGAGTCACTGTGTCACTTCCAGGACAACCCGCAGCACTTGGTTCTTCTCAGGGGCTCCACTTGCAAGTTCCACACATATGATGAAGCAGCATCACAGGCAGCCAAGATCTTGATTCTATATTTTGCGGGTTTACATTATGTACTGCCTGAAGGGGCAGCGGCCCCTAAATGGCATAAGCTGCTCATCAACAGTAACGTTGGGCCCAGGGTTGTAAAACAGGGGAAGGAAGTCCACCCACTTGTCTCACACTGACCTGATTGCAGCTAGCTTGTCTCTCTGCCCCCGAGCTGGTCTGGTGTCTCGGTTATCGAAGCGGATAATCCTGGAAATAATGTGAAATTTTTCAGAGACATTGTTGCACGGAAAAGTTCTCTGCCAGTTTCTGCATCCCACAGGGATTCAGTGGATTCTCCATTGGATCTGAAAACACCAGCAAGGATAAGAACCACAAAGTATGCCTGTAAATGAGTTTGGGCCATCTCCTTCCATCTCTATCTATCTCTCTATATCTCTATCTATCTATTGACTCTATCTACCTCTCTGTGTCTCTGTCTCTCTTCTCTCTCGCTCTCCCCCCTCTCTCTTTCTGTCTCTCTGTCCCTCAGCAGAGAACCGCAAGCTGCTCCATGAGCAGGACATCGAGCGGTCTCTGGTGGAGCTGCTGTCTCTAGAGGGTGATAGTTTGAGGACTGCTACCTGTCAGGCTGTCGCTGCCATGAGTCTACACCTGGCCAGCAAAGACGCTTTCAGAGACCTGGGTGAGACACACACACACACAGGCGTGTGCAAACACACACCGACACACACCCATGGCCCAAGCCTAAACTTTCCTTGTGTTCCAGACGGTATCCGTGCGGTGGTGCAGCTGCTTGGTAGTGAGGGGGGTGAGGTGAGAGAGGCAGCAGCCCAGGCCCTGTCTAGCCTTACAAGCAGCAACCAGCTCAACTCATAGTGGGTTTCACACACACCTAATGTACTATATAGCATTCTCTCTCTCTACCTCTCTCTCTCTCTACCTCTCTGCCTTTCTCTCTACATCTCTCTCTCTCTGTACATCTCTCTCTCTCTACCTCTCTCTCTACCTCTCTGCCTCTCTCTCTACCTCTCTGCCTCTCTCTGTACATCTCTCTCTCTCTCTACATCTCTCCTCTCTCTACATCTCTCTCTCTGTACATCTCTCTCTCTCTCTACATCTCTCTCTACCTCTCTGCCTCTCTCTCTACCTCTCTGCTCTCTCTCTCATCTCTCTACTCTCTCTCTCTCTCTCCTACCTCTCTACCTCTCTCTCTCTCTCTCATCTCTCTCTCTCTCTCTCTCTCTCTACATCTCTCTCTCTCTCTACATCTCTCTCTCTCTCTCTCTACATCACTCTCTCTCTACATCTCTCTCTACCTCTCTGCTCTCTCTCTCTACATCTCTCTCTCTCTCTCTCATCTCTCTCTCTCTCTCTACATCTCTCTCTCTCTACATCTCTCTCTCTCTCTCTCTACATCGCACTCTCTCTACTTCTCTCTCTCTCATCTCTCTCTCTACCTCTCTGCCTCTCTCTCTACATCTCTCTCTCTCTCTCTCTACCGCTCTCTCTCTCTCTCTACCTCACTCTCTCTCTCTCTCTACCTCACTCTCTCTCTCTACATCTCTCTCTCTCTCATCTCATCTCTCTCTCTCTCTCTCTCTACCTTTCTCTCTACTTCTCTGCCTCTCTCTCTACCTCTCTCTCTCTCTCTCTCTCTCTCTCTCTCTCTCTCTCTACCTTTCAATTTAAATTAAATTCGCTTTATTGGCATGACGTAACAATGTACATATTTCCAAAGCTTATTTAGGATATTTACAATATAAAAATGAGAATCAAAATTGTCAACGGGACAACAGTAACAACAATAACAAGGGTCAAAATAACCATACATTGAACAATAACAATAAGCATACAGTAGAGTACGTGTGTAGGTTGATTGGTCTGTCAGACACTGTCCCTCAACTTATAGCAGGCAGCAATGTAGTGCGCTGCCAACCCACAGCTCTCTGCGTCCTCCCCCAACAGGACGGGTAGCCTATTCTCATCAGAGAGGTCTTTGAAACCTTGAAAAAGGGTTTCAAATTTGGGAAAATGACAGTCTCTAATTGCTTTATATTTTTGACATTTCACATCTCAGGTTCTGCTGTTGTGCAGTGGTTGCACAGCCTTTCCTCTACAGGGAGCCAGGTTTTCCTGTGTCTACCCTTCTCAATGGCAAGGCTGTGCTCACTGAGCCTGTACTTTGTCAAGGTTTTTCTAAGGTTTTGATCAGTAACCATGGTCAAATATTTAGCCACGGTGTACTGTCGTTTTTGGGCCAGATAGCGCAGCATTTTGCTTTGTGCTTGTGTTTGTGATTCCCAATAAGCAATATAGTATTGTTTTGACTGTGTTGTAATTTGGTTTATTCTGATTGATTGGATGTTCTGGTCCTGAGGCTTCAGTGTGTTCGTAGAACAGGTTTGTGAACTCAGGACCAGCTGGATGAGGGGACTCTTTTCTTTGCTCAGCTCTTGGCATTGCAGGGTTTGGTAATGATATGAGAGGGGGTCACTGTATTTTAGATATTTCCAAAACTTAATTGCTCTTTTTTGAGTTTTATTAGTAGTGGATATTGGCCTAATTCTGCCCTGCATGCATTGTTTGTAGTTTTCCTCTGGACATGTAGGAGAATCTTAAAGAACTCTGCGTGCAGGGTTTCAATGGGGTGTTTGTCCCATTTGATTAAATCTTCTTTTGTAAGTGGACCCCACACCTCGCTGCCATAAAGTGCAATTTGTTCAATGACATATTCAATTAGTATAGCCAAATTTTAATAGGTATTTCAATTTGAATTATATTTTTAATGGTGTAGAATGCCCTGCGTGCTTTCTCTCTCAGCTCATTCACTGCCTCATTAAGGTGTCCAGTTGAGCTTATTTTTAAACCTAAGTAATTGTAGTGTGTACAGTACTCTGTATATTTTGTGCCAAGTGAGAACTTTGGTCTAATTCCCTGAGATCTGGATCTTCTTTGGAAAATAATTATTTTAGTCTTTTTGGGGTTTACTGCCAGGGTCCAGGTCTGGCAGTACTGCTCTAGTGTTGTAGAGTGTTTTAAAATGGGTTGTCTATATGTCACCATTTTGTATCGCTAATTCCTCTTGTTTAGAGTCTTTTATTCTGTTGCTGCTAGCGCTGCCGCAGTGCTCATGTTGCTATGGTTACCACCAGTAAACAGTTGAAGCTAGACGGTAAACTAGCTGACAGATTTGAATTTGGCCAGCTACCACGATTAAGATTGGTATTTTAGCTCACTCTCTGTCAATATTTTCCTCCTGTGTTGATCTTCAATTATACAATTTGATTACCTATAGATTTTTTTACTAATTTAATCGTGTCAATCTCGCTCTTAACAACCAAAAAGTTATAACAAGTCAGGAGCTGTTCTTCTGCATGACTTCTCTCTCTCTCTCCATTCTCATTTCTCTCTCTACTTCTCTCTCTCTCTCCATTCTCATTTCTCTCTCTCTTTCTCTTTCTCTCACTACCTTTCTCTCTCTACCTCTCTCTCTCTACCTCTCTACCTCTGTCACTCCCTCAGTGTTATGTATAAGGCAGATGTGATGAGGTCTCACTTTGTGTGCATGTGTGCATTCATGCGTGAGTGTCTGTGTGTGTCAGTGCTGTCTATGAGGCTGAGGGAGATGAGGGCTTGGTTCAGCAGCTCCATGACGTTATTCCCGGTGCGGTGGCTCACGCTGCGGCCGTCCTCACCAATATGGCTGAACAGGAAGTCCTCCGCTGCAGCATCCTGTCCCACGGGGCCATGGCTGCCCTCCTGGAGCCGCTGCAGTCTGCGGACACACACACCCTGGTTCGAGCCACGCAGGCCCTCGCCGCTCTCGCCTGCGATGCTGAGGGACGTGCAGACGTGAGTGTGTCTTTGTACGTAGTGCTGGTGTTTCAGACCTGGATCAAATATTTGTCTAATTCTTGAGATGCACATAGTTTTCCTGGTACAGTGGAACCAATGGAATAGTCCCAAAAGTGCAAACTCCAACTCCTTCCTCTCATTCCATCTCTTCCTGCTGTTTAGCTGAGGAATGCGGGAGGCCTAGTTCCATTGGTCCAACTGCTACGGTCCAATCACAAGGAGGTACGCCGCAATGCATGCTGGGCCATCAGCGTGTGCGCGAACGATGAGCCCACTGCCGTGGAGATGTGCAAACTGGGGTGAGTGTGTGTATGTGAATACCACAGATTGCATAATTAAATGCTGTTGTGATTCTAATCTCTAGGGAGGTGGTAGTGTTTTAGTGGTGATCCATGGGAGAGATTTACTAAGGAGCCAACAGGTGGCAGTATTTCTCTGTTCAATTTATTGTCAGCTCTGAAGGTGTGTGTTGTGTTGTGTATCAGGGCCCTGGACTTGTTGCAGGAGATCAACAGCTCAGCTAACCGTAGGAATAAGTTTAGTGAGATTGCTCTACAAAGACTGCTGGACTCCAACCTGTCTCTCAAATACAGCCTGACCAACACACTGGCCTCCACAGACATCACTGTGGACGGCTTCTACGACCCCGGACAGGTAGAGTTGTGTGTTACATCCTTCTCAGCACTTACATCTCTCTCTCTCTCTCTCTCTCTCTCAAAAGTGAAATAAACAATACAAATTAATAGTAAACATTACACTCACAGTTCCAAAAGAATAAAGATATTTTCAAATGTCATATTATGTCTACATACAGTGTTATAATGATGTGCAAATGGTTAAAGTACAAAAGGGAAAATAAGTAAGCATAAAAATGGGTTGTATTTACAATGCTGCTGTGATTGCACACTAGTTTTTATCAAAGTTTATCAAAATTGGATTTGTTTTTAAATTCTTTGTGGGTCTGTAATCTGAGGGAAATATCTGTCTTTAATATGGACAACTTTATTTGTATTGCTTTTAATGCATGTTTATCTTATTAACGGTAGCCATTTGTGTAGGTAGCTATCAAGTAAACACAGTGAACATTTGGCAGGAGGTTAGGAAGTGCAGCTCAGTTTCCACCTCATTTTGTGGGCAGTGAGCACATAGGCCGCCGTAGGCTCTCAAGAGAAGACAGGCTTTCTCAATAGCAAGGCTATGCTCACTGAGTCTGTACATAGTCAAAGCTTTCCTTAAGTTTGGGTCAGTCACAGTGGTCAGGTATTCTGCCACTGTACTTTCTCTTTAGGGCCAAATAGCATTCTAGTTTACTCGTTTTTTTTGTTTAATCTTCCCAATGTGACAATGTGGTTGTAGAATTTAACGTCTCTTTTCTGGAGTTTGATCATTAGCGGGTATTGGCCAAATTCAGCTTTGCATGCATTCTCCATTGGTGAGCGGACCCCAGACCTCACAACCATAAAGGGTGGTAGTGTTTTAGTGGTGATCCACGGGTTCTATAACTAATTGAAGTATTTTTTGCCAGATCCTAATTGGTATGTTGAATTTTATGTTCCTTTTGATGGCATAGAATGCCCTTCTTGCCTTGTCTCTCAGATTGTTCACAGCTTTGTGGAAGTTACCTGTGGCACTAATGTTTAGACCGAGGTATGTATAGTTTTGTGTGTGCTCTAGGGAAACGGTGCCTAGATGGAATTTGTATTTGTGGTCTTGGCGACTGGACCTTTTTTGGAGCACCATTATTTTTGTCTTACTGAGATTTACTGTCAGGGCCCAGGTCTGACAGAATCTGTTCAGAAGA
Organism: Oncorhynchus keta; assembly: GCF_023373465.1. Classification (NCBI taxonomy): domain Eukaryota; kingdom Metazoa; phylum Chordata; class Actinopteri; order Salmoniformes; family Salmonidae; genus Oncorhynchus; species Oncorhynchus keta. The sequence continues at coordinate 15,781,487 of NC_068424.1, forward strand.
TCTAGGTGCTGCTGTAGGCGCTCTTTGGTTGGTGACAGAAGCATCAGATAATCAGCAAACTGTAGACATTTGACTTCAGATTCTCTCTCTGTCTTTCTGTCTGTCTTTTCCTTTCTGTCTTTCTCTGTCTGTCGCTCTTTCTCACTCTCTGTCTCTGTCTGTCTGTCAGGCTCGTTCTGGCCAGAGGGTGTTGACTCTAGAGGATCTGTCTAAACAGCCAGTAAACCAGCGACGGCCTGTCATTGCTATTAACGCCAAACCCCTCGACACGTGAGTATGATTATCGTTCACACCAACCCAACCACACACATAGATACAGTACAAGTCAAAGTCTGGACACACCTACTCATTCCAGGGTTTTTCCTATTTTCTACATTGTAAAATAATAGTGAAGACATCAAAACTATGAAATAACACATATGGAATCCTGTAGTAACCAAAAAAGTGTTAAACAAATCTAAATCTATTTTATATTTGAAATTCATCAATGTAGCCACCCTATGAATTAACCCTGGTGTCTGGGTCCTGGGTTTAGGGATTGTAGCTTCTAGATTCCCTCTTTTTCTGTGGGCCTCTCTCTGCCCACTTCCAAACTTTGTCCTCCTCTCATTTTCCTTTGCATTGTTGACACTCCCTTCAGTGTTTCTAGTCTGGGAGCCCTGACTCTGGGAGCCCTGACTCTGGGAGCCCTGACTCTGGGAGCCCTGACTCTGGGAGCCCTGACTCTGTCCTCCACTATGCCCCCCTTTCACCTTGTCACTGTTTGTCCAAAATTTCAGCTATGAGGTCAGAATTACTTGGCGAGGCTATTTAAGGACTCTATATGCTACACACTATAATTGTATCAGTGCCCTCTCAGCCCAGTGTTCGAGTACTCTATCACTACAACTAGTAGTAGTGATTGTGCAGTGGTAGTGGTAGAGTAGTGTGTAGTGGTAGAGTCGTGTGTAGTGGTAGAGTAGTGATTGTGTAGTGGTGGAATAGTGTGTAGTGGTGGAATAGTTTGTAGTGGTAGAGTAGTGTGTAGTGGTAGAGTAGTGATTGTGTAGTGGTAGAGTAGTGTGTAGTGGTAGAGTAGTGTGTAGTGGTAGAGCAGTGATTGTGTAGTGGTAGAGTAGTGTGTAGTGGTAGAGTAGTGGTAGAGTAGTGTGTAGTGGTGGAATAGTGATTGTGTAGTGGTAGAGTAGTGATTGTGTAGTGGTAGAGTAGTGTGTAGTGGTAGAGTAGTGATTGTGTAGTGGTAGAGTAGTGTGTAGTGGTAGAGTAGTGGTAGAGTAGTGTGTAGTGGTGGAATAGTGATTGTGTAGTGGTAGAGTAGTGATTGTGTAGTGGTAGAGTAGTGTGTAGTGGTATAGTAGTGATTGTGTAGTGGTAGAGTAGTGTGTAGTATTAGAATAGATGTAGTGTGTCGTGAATGAGTAGTGGTAGTGATGGAGTAGTGTGTAGTGGTAGAGTCGTGGTAGAGTAGTGTGTAGTGGTGGAGTAGTGTGTAGTGGTATAGTGGTAGAGTAGTTATAGAGTAGTGTGTAGTGGTAGAGTAGTGATAGAGTAATGTGTAGTGGTAGAGTAGTGTGTAGTGGTAGAGTAGTGTGTAGTGTGCAGTGGTAGAGTAGTGTGTAGTGGTAGAGTAGTGTGTAGTGGTAGAGTAGTGTGTAGTGGTAGAGTAGTGTGTAGTGATTGTGTAGTGGTGGAATAGTGTGTAGTGGTAGAATAGTGTGTAGTGGTAGAGTAGTGTGTAGTGGTATAGTAGTGATTGTGTAGTGGTAGAGTAGTGATTGTGTAGTGGTAGAGTAGTGATTGTGTAGTGGTGGAATAGTGTGTAGTGGTGGAATAGTGTGTAGTGGTAGAGTAGTGTGTTGTGGTGGAATAGTGATTGTGTAGTGGTAGAGTAGTGATTGTGTAGTGGTAGAGTAGTGTGTAGTGTTAGAATAGATGTAGTGTGTCGTGAATGAGTAGTGGTAGTGATGGAGTAGTGTGTAGTGGTAGAGTAATGTGTAGTGGTAGAGTAGGTGTAGTTGTAGAGTAGTGTGTAGTGGTAGAGTAGTGTGCAGTGGTAGAGTAGTGTGTAGTGGTAGTGGTAGAGTAGTGTGTAGTGGTAGAGTAGTGTGTTGTGGTAGAGTAGTGTGTAGGGGTAGAGTAATTTGTAGTGGTAGAGTAGTGATTGTGTAGTGGTAGATTAGTGTGTAGTGGTAGAGTAGTGATTGTGTAGTGGTAGATTAGTGTGTAGTGGTAGAGTAGTGTGTAGTGGTAGAGTAGTGGTTCTGTAGTGGTAGAGTAGTGGTAGAGTAGTGATGTAGTGGTAGAGTAGTGGTAGTGGTGGAGTAGTGTGTAGTGGTGGAGTAGTGTGTAGTGGTAGAGTAGTGATTGTGTAGTGGTAGAGTAGTGTGTAGTGGTAGAGTAGTGTGTAGTGGTAGAGCAGTGATTGTGTAGTGGTAGAGTAGTGTGTAGTGGTAGAGTAGTGGTAGAGTAGTGTGTAGTGGTGGAATAGTGATTGTGTAGTGGTAGAGTAGTGATTGTGTAGTGGTAGAGTAGTGTGTAGTGGTATAGTAGTGATTGTGTAGTGGTAGAGTAGTGTGTAGTGGTGTAGTATTAGAATAGATGTAGTGTGTCGTGAATGAGTAGTGGTAGTGACGGAGTAGTGTGTAGTGGTAGAGCCGTGGTAGAGTAGTGTGTAGTGGTGGAGTAGTGTGTAGTGGTATAGTGGTAGAGTAGTTATAGAGTAGTGTGTAGTGGTAGAGTAGTTATAGAGTAATGTGTAGTGGTAGAGTAGTGTGTAGTGGTAGAGTAGTGTGTAGTGTGCAGTGGTAGAGTAGTGTGTAGTGGTAGAGTAGTGTGTAGTGGTAGAGTAGTGTGTAGTGGTAGAGTAGTGTGTAGTGGTATAGTAGTGATTGTGTAGTGGTAGAGTAGTGATTGTGTAGTGGTAGAGTAGTGATTGTGTAGTGGTGGAATAGTGTGTAGTGGTAGAATAGTGTGTAGTGGTAGAGTAGTGTGTAGTGGTATAGTAGTGATTGTGTAGTGGTAGAGTAGTGATTGTGTAGTGGTAGAGTAGTGATTGTGTAGTGGTGGAATAGTGTGTAGTGGTGGAATAGTGTGTAGTGGTAGAGTAGTGTGTTGTGGTGGAATAGTGATTGTGTAGTGGTAGAGTAGTGATTGTGTAGTGGTAGAGTAGTGTGTAGTGGTAGAGTAGTGATGTAGTGGTGTGTAGTGGTAGAGTAGTGTGTAGTGTTAGAATAGATGTAGTGTGTCGTGAATGAGTAGTGGTAGTGATGGAGTAGTGTGTAGTGGTAGAGTAATGTGTAGTGGTAGAGTAGGTGTAGTTGTAGAGTAGTGTGTAGTGGTAGAGTAGTGTGCAGTGGTAGAGTAGTGTGTAGTGGTAGTGGTAGAGTAGTGTGTAGTGGTAGAGTAGTGTGTTGTGGTAGAGTAGTGTGTAGGGGTAGAGTAATTTGTAGTGGTAGAGTAGTGATTGTGTAGTGGTAGATTAGTGTGTAGTGGTAGAGTAGTGATTGTGTAGTGGTAGATTAGTGTGTAGTGGTAGAGTAGTGGTTCTGTAGTGGTAGAGTAGTGGTTCTGTAGTGGTAGAGTAGTGGTAGAGTAGTGATTGTGTAGTGGTAGAGTAGTGTGTAGTGGTGGAGTAGTGTGTAGTGGTGGAGTAGTGTGTAGTGGTAGAGTAGTGATTGTGTAGTGGTAGAGTAGTGTGAGTGTGTGTAGTGGTAGAGTAGTGTGAGTAGTGTGTAGTGGTGGTAGTAGTGATTTTGTAGTGGTAGAGTAGTGTGTGGTAGAGTAGTGTGTAGTGGTAGAGTAGTGTGTAGTGGTAGAGTAGTGTGTAGTAGTGTAGTGGTAGAGTAGTGTGTAGTTAGAATAGATGTAGTGTGTAGAGTGAATGAGTAGTGGTAGTGTGTATGGAGTAGTGTGTAGTGGTAGAGTAGTGTGTAGTGGTAGAGTAGTGTGTAGTGGTAGAGTAGTGTGTAGTGGTAGAGTAGTGTGTAGTGGTAGAGTAGTGTGTAGTGGTAGTGGTAGAGTAGTGTGTAGTGGTAGAGTAGTGTGTAGTGGTAGAGTAGTGTGTAGTGGTAGAGTAGTGTGTAGTGGTAGAGTAGTGATTGTGTAGTGGTAGAGTAGTGTGTAGTGGTAGAGTAGTGATTGTGTAGTGGTAGATTAGTGTGTAGTGGTGGAGTAGTGTGTAGTGGTAGAGTAGTGTGTAGTGGTAGAGTAGTGATTGTGTAGTGGTAGAGTAGTGGTAGAGTAGTGTGTAGTGGTAGAGTAGTGATTTTGTAGTGGTAGAGTAGTGGTGGAGTAGTGTGTAGTGGTAGAGTAGTGTGTAGTGGTAGAGTAGTGTGTAGTGGTGTGTAGTGGTAGAGTAGTGTGTAGTGTTAGAATAGATGTAGTGTGTCGTGAATGAGTAGTGGTAGTGATGGAGTAGTGTGTAGTGGTAGAGTAATGTGTAGTGGTAGAGTAGGTGTAGTTGTAGAGTAGTGTGTAGTGGTAGAGTAGTGTGCAGTGGTAGAGTAGTGTGTAGTGGTAGTGGTAGAGTAGTGTGTAGTGGTAGAGTAGTGTGTAGTGGTAGAGTAGTGTGTAGTGGTAGAGTAGTGTGTAGTGAGTAGTGGTAGAATAGTGTGTAGTGGTGTAGTAGTAGTGATGTAGTGTGTAGTGAATGAGTAGTGTAGTGTGTAGTGAGTAGTGTAGTGGTAGAGCAGTGTGTAGTTGGTAGAGTAGTGTGTAGTGGTAGAGTAGTGTGTAGTGGTAGAGTAGTGTGTAGTGGTAGATAGTGTGTAGTGGTAGTAGTTATAGAGTAGTGTGTAGTGTGTAGAGTAGTGTGTAGTGGTAGAGCAGTGATGAGTAGTGGTAGTGGTAGAGTAGTGGTAGTGGTAGAGTAGTGTGTAGTGGTAGATTAGTGTGTAGTGGTATATTAGTGTGTAGTGGTAGAGTAGTGATTGTGTAGTGGTAGAGTAGTGTGTAGTGGTAGAGTAGTGATTGTGTAGTGGTGGAATAGTGTGTAGTGGTAGATTAGTGTGTAGTGGTAGAGTAGTGTGTAGTGGTAGAGTAGTGATTGTGTAGTGGTAGAGTAGTGATTGTGTAGTGGTAGAGTAGTGATTGTGTAGTGGTGGAATAGTGTGTAGTGGTGGAATAGTGTGTAGTGGTAGAGTAGTGTGTAGTGGTAGAGTAGTGATTGTGTAGTGGTAGAGTAGTGATTGTGTAGTGGTAGAGTAGTGTGTAGTGGTGGAGTAGTGTGTAGTGGTAGATTAGTGTGTAGTGGTAGAGTAGTGATTGTGTAGTGGTAGAGTAGATGTAGTGGTAGAGTAGTGGTAGTGAGAGTAGTGTGTAGTGGTGGAATAGTGATTGTGTAGTGGTAGAGTAGTGTGTAGTGGTAGAGTAGTGGTAGAAGTAGTGGTAGTAGTGTGTAGCAGTGGTAGAGTAGTGTAGTAGTGTGTAGTGGTAGAGTAGTGTGTAGTGGTAGAATATATAGTGTGTAGTGGTAGAGTAGTGTGTAGTGGTAGAGTAGTGTGTAGTGGTAGAGTAGTGATTGTGTAGTGGTAGATTAGTGTGTAGTGGTAGAGTAGTGATTGTGTAGTGGTAGATTAGTGTGTAGTGGTAGAGTAGTGGTTCTGTAGTGGTAGAGTAGTGGTTCTGTAGTGGTAGAGTAGTGGTAGAGTAGTGATTGTGTAGTGGTAGAGTAGTGTGTAGTGGTGGAGTAGTGTGTAGTGGTGGAGTAGTGTGTAGTGGTAGAGTAGTGATTGTGTAGTGGTAGAGTAGTGGTAGAGTAGTGTGTAGTGGTAGAGTAGTGATTGTGTAGTGGTAGAGTAGTGGCAGAGTAGTGTGTAGTGGTAGAACAGTGATGTAGTGGTAGAGCAGTGTGTAGTGGTGTGTAGTGGTAGAGTAGTGTGTAGTGTTAGAATAGTGTGTAGTGGTAGTGAATGAGTAGTGGTAGTGATGGAGTAGTGTGTAGTGGTAGAGTAATGTGTAGTGGTAGAGTAGGTGTAGTTGTAGAGTAGTGTGTAGTGGTAGAGTAGTGTGGCAGTGGTAGAGTAGAGTAGTGTAGTGGTAGTGGTAGAGTAGTGTGTAGTGGTAGAGTAGTGTTAGTGGTAGAGTAGTGTGTAGTGGTAGAGTAGTGTGTAGTGGTAGAGTAGTGATTGTGTAGTGGTAGATAGTGTGTAGTGGTAGAGTAGTGTTGTGTAGTGGTAGAGTGTGTGTAGTGGTAGAGTAGTGTGTAGTGGTAGAGTAGTGGTGTAGTGGTAGAGTAGTGTGTAGAGTAGTGATTGTGTAGTAGTAGTGTAGTGGTAGAGTAGTGTTGTAGTGGTAGAGTAGTGTGTAGTGGTAGAGTAGTGGTGATTGTAGTGGTAGAGTAGTGTGTAGTGGTATAGTAGTGATAGAGTATTGTGTAGTGGTGTGTAGTGGTAGAGTAGTGTGTAGTGGTAGATGTAGTGTGTGGAATGAGTAGTGGTAGTGGTAGAGTAGTGTGTAGTGGTAGAGTAGTGTGTAGTGGTAGAGTAGTGTGTAGTGGTAGAGTAGTGTGTAGTGGTAGAGTAGTGTGTAGTGGTAGAGTAGTGTGTAGTGGTAGAGTAGTGTGTAGTGGTAGAGTAGTGTGTAGTGGTAGAGTAGTGTGTAGGGGTAGAGTAATTTGTAGTGGTAGAGTAGTGATTGTGTAGTGGTAGATTAGTGTGTAGTGGTAGAGTAGTGATTGTGTAGTGGTAGAGTAGTGTGTAGTGGTAGAGTAGTGTGTAGTGGTAGAGTAGTGGTTGTGTAGTGGTAGAGTAGTGGTAGAGTAGTGATTGTGTAGTGGTAGAGTAGTGTGTAGTGGTAGAGTAGTGTGTAGTGGTGGAGTAGTGTGTAGTGGTGGAATAGTGATTGTGTAGTGGTAGAGTAGTGATTGTGTAGTGGTAGAGTAGTGTGTAGTGGTATAGTAGTGATGTAGTGGTGTGTAGTGGTAGAGTAGTGTGTAGTGTTAGAATAGATGTAGTGTGTCGTGAATGAGTAGTGGTAGTGATGGAGTAGTGTGTAGTGGTAGAGTAATGTGTAGTGGTAGAGTAGGTGTAGTTGTAGAGTAGTGTGTAGTGGTAGAGTAGTGTGTAGTGGTAGAGTAGTGTGTAGTGGTAGTGGTAGAGTAGTGTGTAGTGGTAGAGTAGTGTGTAGTGGTAGAGTAGTGTGTAGTGGTAGAGTAGTGTGTAGTGGTAGAGTAGTGATTGTGTAGTGGTAGATTAGTGTGTAGTGGTAGAGTAGTGGTTGTGTAGTGGTAGATTAGTGTGTAGTGGTAGAGTAGTGTGTAGTGGTAGAGTAGTGGTTGTGTAGTGGTAGAGTAGTGTGTAGTGGTAGATTAGTGTGTAGTGGTAGAGTAGTGTGTAGTGGTAGAGTAGTGTGTAGTGGTAGAGTAGTGTGTAGTGGTAGAGTAGTGATTGTGTAGTGGTAGAGTAGTGTGTAGTGGTAGAGTAGTGTGTAGTGGTAGAGTAGTGATTGTGTAGTGGTATAGTAGTGGTAGAGTAGTGTGTAGTGGTGTGTAGTGGTAGATTAGTGTGTCGTGGTAGATTAGTGTGTAGTGGTAGAGTAGTGTGTAGTGTTAGAATAGATGTAGTGTAGTGTGTAGTGGTAGAAGTAGTGTGTAGTGAATGAGTAGTGGTAGTGATGGAGTAGTGTGTAGTGGTAGAGTAGTGTGTAGTGGTAGAGTAGTGTGTAGTTGTGGAGATAGTGTGTAGTGGTAGAGTAGTGTGTAGTGGTAGAGTAGTGTGTAGTGTGTAGTGGTAGAGTAGTGTGTAGTGGTAGAGTAGTGTGTAGTGGTAGAGTAGTGTGTAGTGGTAGAGTAGTGATTGTAGTGGTAGAGTAGTGTGTAGTGGTAGAGTAGTGTGTAGTGGTAGAGTAGTGATTGTGTAGTGGTAGAGTAGTGTGTAGTGGTAGAGTAGTGTGTAGTGGTAGAGTAGTGGTTCTGAATAGTGGGTAGAGTAGTGGTAGAGGTAGAGTAGTGTGTAGTGGTAGTGGTAGTGTAGTGGTAGAGTAGTGTGTAGTGGTAGAGAAAGTGATTGTGTAGTGGTAGAGTAGTGTGGTAGTAGTGTAGTGGTAGATAGTGTGTAGTGGTAGAGAGTGTAGTGTGGTGTGTAGTGGTAGAGTAGTGTGTAGTGTTAGAATATATGTAGTGTGTCGTGAATGAGTAGTGGTAGTGATGGAGTAGTGTGTAGTGGTAGAGTAATGTGTAGTGGTAGAGTAGGTGTAGTTGTAGAGTAGTGGTAGAATAGTGGGTAGTTGTAGTGATAGAGTAGCGGTAGAGCAGTGTGTATCGGGTAGAGTAGTGTGTAGTGGTAGAGTAGTGTGTAGTGGTAGAGTAGTGTGTAGTGATAGAGTATTGTAGTGGTAGAGTAGTGTGTAGTGGTAGAGTGGAGGAGTAGTGTGTAGTGGTAGAGTAGTGTGTAGTGGTAGAGTAGTGTGTAGTGGTAGAGAGTAGTGGTTGTGTAGTGGTAGAGTAGTGGTAGAGTAGTGTGTAGTGGTAGTAGTGGTAGAGTAGTGTGTAGTGGTGGAGATAGTGTGTAGTGGTAGAGTAGTGTGTAGTGGTAGATTAGTGTGTGGTAGTGTAGTGGTAGAGTAGTGTGTAGTGGTAGAGTAGTGTGTAGTGGTAGAGTAGTGGTAGAGTAGTGTGTAGTGGTAGAGTAGTGATTGTGTAGTGGTAGAGTAGTGTGTAGTGGTATAGTAGTGATAGAGTATTGTGTAGTGGTGTGTAGTGGTAGAGTAGTGTGTAGTGTTAGAATATATGTAGTGTGTCGTGAATGAGTAGTGGTAGTGATGGAGTAGTGTGTAGTGGTAGAGTAATGTTTAGTGGTAGAGTAGGTGTAGTTGTAGAGTAGTGGTAGAATAGTGGGTAGTTGTAGTGGTAGATTAGTGTGTAGTGGTAGAGTAGTGTGTAGTGGTAGAGTAGTGTGTAGTGGTAGAGTAGGTGTAGTTGTAGAGTAGTGGTAGAATAGTGGGTAGTTCTAGTGATAGAGTTGTTTGTAGTGGTATGGTAGTGTGTAGTAGTAGTGTAGTGTGTAGTGATAGAGTAGCGGTAGAGCAGTGTGTATCGGGTAGAGTAGTGTGTAGTGGTAGAGTAGTGTGTAGTGGTGGAGTAGTGTGTAGTGGTAGAGTAGTTATAGAGTAGTGTGTAGTGATAGAGTAGTGTGTAGTGGTAGAGTAGTGTGTAGTGGTAGAGTAGTGTGTAGTGGTAGAGTAGTGTGTAGTGGTAGAGTAGTGTGTAGTGGTAGAGTAGTGTGTAGTGGTAGAGTATAGTAGTGGTAGAGTATTGTGTAGTGGTAGTGGAAGAGTAGTGTGTAGTGTGTAGTGGTAGAGTAGTGTGTAGTGGTAGAGTAATGGTGTGTAGTGGTAGAGTAGTGTGTAGTGGTGGAGTAGTGTGTAGTGGTATAGTGGTAGAGTAGTTATAGAGTAGTGTGTAGTGATAGAGTAGTGTGTAGTGGTAGTGTGTGTAGTGGTAGAGTAGTGGTAGAGTAGTTAGTAGAGTAGTGTGTAGTGATAGAATAGTGTGTAGAGTAGTGTGTAGTGGTAGAGTAGTGTGTAGTGAGTAGTGTAGTGGTAGAGTAGTGTGTAGTGGTAGAGTAGTGTGTAGTGGTAGAGTGGTGTGTAGTGGTAGAGTAGTGTGTAGTGGTAGAGTAGTAGTGTGTAGTGGTAGAGTAGTGTGTAGTGGTAGAGTGTGTAGTGTGTAGTGGTAGAGTAGTGGTAGAGTAGTGTGTAGTGGTAGAGTAGTGTGTTAGAGTAGTGTGTAGTGGTAGAGTAGTGTGTAGTGCTAGAATGGTGTTTAGTGGTAGAGTAGTGTGTAGTGAGAGAGTATAGTAGTGGTAGAGTTATGTGTAGTGGTAGTGGTATAGTAGTGTGCAGTTGTAGAATACAGTGGGGCAAAAAAGTATTTAGTCAGCCACCAAATGTGCAAGTTCTCCCTCTTAAAAATATGAGAGAGGCCTGTAATTTTCATCATAGGTACACTTCAACTATGACAGACAAAATGAGGGAAAAAATCCAGAAAATCACATTGTAGGATTTTTTATTTATTTATTTGCAAATTGTGGTGGAAAATAAGTAATTGGTTGCACTAGATCTTATTTTGGGGCTTCACAGCAAAGGGGCTGAACACATATGCACGCACCACTTTTCATTGTTTTACATTTTTTGCAACAAGTTATTTTTTTCATTTTCATCACCAATTTGGACTATTTTGTGTATGTCCATTACATGAAATACAAATAAAAATCCATTTAAATTACAGGTTGTAATGCAACAAAATAGGAAAAACGCCAAGGGGAGTGAATACTTTTGCAAGGCACTGTAGTACCCTTTAGGCTTGACCACCCTTATTTTGTTGCCTTGCTTCGTTTCCATTTTCTTATTGGCTCAGACATTGGGGCATAGATTATATTGGTGGCGTGACATTGCAAAAATAAACTGACATGCACACTCCTAATACAAGTGCATGCCGATGGTGACTATAACTGATTAACTAATGTTCCTGTCCAGGCATGTGTTGATCCAGCTTTGTACATGCACATGATTGTTGCTTACATATGTCTAATAATTAACCCCATATTGATTCTGTTTCACTACTTCTGGGAAAACAGTATAGAAACTGGAAAATCACCAAAGCACTGGAAATTCTCCTGCAATGACGCCCCAGTGATGTACCCTCTCTGTAGTGCCTTGCAGTCGGAGGCAGAGCAGTTGCCGTACCAGGCAGTGATTCAACCAGTCAGGATGCTCTCGATGTTGCAGCTGTAGAACCGTTTGAAGATCTGAGGACCCATGCCAAATCTTTTTAGTTTCCTGAGGGTGAATAGGCTTTGTTGTGCCCTCTTCATTACTGTCTTGGTGTGTTTGGACCATTCTAGTTTGTTGATGATGTGGACACCAACTTGAAGCTCTCAACCTGCTCCACTGCAGCCCCGTCGATGAGAATGGAGGCGTGGTTGGTCCTCGTTTTCCTGTAGTCCACAATCATCTCCTTTGTCTTGATTATGTTGAGGGATAGGTTGTTATTCTTGCACCACCCGGCCAGGTCTCTGACCTCCTCCCTATAGGCTGTCTCGTCGTTGTCAGTGATCAGGCCTACCACTGTTGTGTCGTCAGCAAAATTAATGATGGTGTTGGAGTCGTGCCTAGGCACGCAGTCATGGGTGAACAGGGAGTACAGGAGGGAACTGACCTCGCACCCCCGAGGGGCTCCAGTGTTGAGGATCAGCGTGGCGGATGTGTTGCTACCTACCCACACCACCTGGGAGCAGCCCGTCAAAGTCCAGGATCCAATTGCAGAGGGAAGTGTTTGGTCCCAGGATCCTTAGCATAGTGATGAGCTTTGAGGGCACTATGGTGTTGAACGCTGAGCTGTAGTCAATGAATAGCATTCTCACGTAGGTGTTCCTTTTGTCCAGGTGGGAAAGGGCAGTGTGGAGTGCAATAGAGATTGCATCATCTGTGGATCTGTTTGGGTGGTATGCAAATTGGAGTGGGTCTAGGGTTTCTGGGATAATGGTGTTAATGTGAGCCATTAACAGCCTGTCACGTTCGTTATAAGGATCGGTACAAGGCGCAGCGTGGTATGCGTACATTCTTATTTATTAAAAGAATGAACACTGATCAAACTAACAAAATAACAAAACTAAACGTGAAGCTATACAAATGAGTGCTGACAGGCAACTACACATAGACAAGATCCCACAAACACCAAAGGGAAATGGCTACCTAAATATGATCCCCAATCAGAGACAACGATAAACAGCTGCCTCTGATTGTGAACCATATCAGGCCACCATAGACATTCTGGAGCCTCCAGTCCGGAGCCTCCAGAGACGGTCTCCAGTCCGGAGACTCCAGAGACGGCCTCCAGTCCGGAGCCTCCAGTCCGGAGCCTCCAGAGACGGTCTCCAGTCCGGAGCCTCCAGAGATGGTCTCCAGTCCACCAAAGTGGGGTGAGACAGTGGTGGAGCGGGGTCTGCATCCTGCACCTGAGCCGCCACCGCGGATAGATGCCCACCCAGACCCTCCCCTATAGGTTTAGGTTTTGCGGCCAGAGTCCGCACCTTTGGGGGGGGAGGGTACTGTGAGTTAGGGTGGTTATTCTATACTCTATTATTTGTATTTCTATGTTTTTTCCGGGAAGGGTTCTAGATCAGGGACAGCTGTCTATCGTTGTCTCTGATTGAGAACCATACTTAGGTAGCCCTTTTATTCCACCTGTCTTTGTGGGAAGTTGCCTTTGGTTATGGCACATAGCCTTTAGCTTCACGGTTTGTTTTGTAGTGTTTATTGTTTTGTTAGCATCTTTTCTAAAATAAAATAATACGTACGCTAACCACGCTGCACCTTGGTCCAGTTCTTTCAACGGTTGTGTAGTTGTTTAGGGAGGTTGCCTTAGTGTTCTTGGGAACAGGGACTATGGTGGTCTGCTTTATTATTTTGATATTACAGACTCAATCAGGGACATGTTAAAAATGTCAGTAAAGATATCTGCCAGTTGGTCAGCACATGCCTGGAGCACACGTCCTGGTAATCTGTCTGGCCCCGTGGCCTTGTGAATGTTAACCTGTTTAAAGGTCTTACTCACGTCGGCTATGGAGAGCGTGATCACACAGTCGTCCGGAACAGCTGATTCTCTCATGCATGCCTCGGTGTTGCTTGCCTCGAAGCGAGCGTAGAAGTGATTTAGCTCGCCTGGTAGGCTCGTGTCACTGGGCAGCTCAGCTGTGCTTCCCTTTGTAGTCTGTAATAGTTTGCAAGCCCTGTCACATAAGACGAGCGTCGGAGTCGGTGTAGTACGATTCAATCTTAGCCCTGTATTGGTGCTTTGCCTGTTTGATGGTTCGTCAGAGGGCATCGCAGGATTTCTTTTAAGCTACTGGGTTAGAGTCCCACACCTTGAAAGCAGCAGCTCTACCCTTTAGCTCAGTACGAATGTTTCCTGTAGAGTAATGTGTAGTGATGGAGTACTGTGGAGTGATTGTGTAGTGATGGAGTACTGTGTAGTGATAGTGTAATGTGTAGTGATGGAGTACTGTGTAGTGATAGTGTAGTGATGGAGTACTGTGTAGTGATAGTGTAATGTGTAGTGATGGAGTACTGTGTAGTGATAGTGTAGAGTGTAGTGATGGAGTACTGTGTAGTGATAGTGTAGAGTGTAGTGATGGAGTACTGTGTAGTGATAGTGTAATGTGTAGTGATGGAGTACTGTGTAGTGATAGTGTAGAGTGTAGTGATGGAGTACTGTGTAGTGATAGTCTAGAGTGTAGTGATGGAGTACTGTGTAGTGATAGTGTAATGTGTAGTGATGGAGTACTGTGTAGTTATAGTGTAATGTGTAGTGATGGAGTACTGTGTAGTGATAGTGTAGAGTGTAGTGATGGAGTACTGTGTAGTGATAGTGTAGAGTGTAGTGATGGAGTACTGTGTAGTGATAGTGTAATGTGTAGTGATGGAGTACTGTGTAGTTATAGTGTAATGTGTAGTGATGGAGTACTGTGTAGTGATAGTGTAGAGTGTAGTGATGGAGTACTGTGTAGTGATAGTGTAGAGTGTAGTGATGGAGTACTGTGTAGTGATAGTGGAGAGTGTAGTGATGGAATACTGTGTAGTGATAGTGTAGAGTGTAGTGATGGAGTACTGTGTAGTGATAGTGTAGAGTGTAGTGATGGAGTACTGTGTAGTGATAGTGTAATGTGTAGTGATGGACTACTGTGTAGTGATAGTGTAATGTGTAGTGATGGAGTACTGTGTAGTGATAGTGTAGAGTGTAGTGATGGAGTACTGTGTAGTGATAGTGTAGAGTGTAGTGATGGAGTACTGTGTAGAGTGTAGTGATGGAGTACTGTGTAGTGATAGTGTAGAGTGTAGTGATGGAGTACTGTGTAGTGATAGTGTAGAGTGTAGTGATGGAGTACTGTGTAGTGATAGTGTAGAGTGTAGTGATGGAGTTGTCCTGTTGTTAGTGTTTAGGGGGAGAGAGGAGTGGAAGTGGGACTGATGCTGCTACATGTTAAACAGGCCTGCTCTGGCGGAGATAGAAGCCCAGTTGTCAGGGACAGTTGTCAGGGGCAGTAGTCAGGCGCAGTCGTCAGGGACAGTCAACAGAGACAGTAGTCAGGCACAGTCGTCAGGGACAGTCAACAAAGACAGTAGTCAGGGACAGTCAACAGAGACAGTAGTCAGGCGCAGTAGTCAGGCACAGTCAACAAAGACAGTAGTCAGGGACAGTAGTCAGTAGTCAGGGACAGTCAACAGAGACAGTAGTCAGGCACAGTCAACAAAGACAGTAGTCAGTAGTCAGGGACAGTCAACAGAGACAGTAGTCAGGCACAGTAGTCAGGCACAGTCAACAAAGACAGTAGTCAGGCACAGTCAACAAAGACAGTAGTCAGGCACAGTCAACAAAGACAGTAGTCAGGCACAGTCAACAAAGACAGTAGTCAGGCACAGTCAACAAAGACAGTAGTCAGGCGCAGTCAACAAAGACAGTAGTCAGGCACAGTCAACAAAGACAGTAGTCAGGCACAGTCAACAAAGACAGTAGTCAGGCACAGTCAACAAAGACAGTAGTCAGGCACAGTCAACAAAGACAGTAGTCAGGCACAGTCAACAAAGACAGTAGTCAGGCACAGTCAACAAAGACAGTAGTCAGGCACAGTCAACAAAGACAGTAGTCAGGCACAGTCAACAAAGACAGTAGTCAGGCACAGTCAACAAAGACAGTAGTCAGGCACAGTCAACAAAGACAGTAGTCAGGCACAGTCAACAAAGACAGTAGTCAGGCACAGTCAACAAAGACAGTAGTCAGGGACAGTAGTCAGGGGGCAGTAGTCAGGGACGGGAGCTATAGGGCCTCAGAAAGACAACAATCATGCATGCTTGTTCCATCAGACTCATTATTAAGCTGACATTGAACTCCTTAAGGCCTCACCGTATGCAGCATATTCGGAAAGTATTCAGGCCCCTTGACTTTTTCCACATTTTGTTATGTTACAGCCTTATTCTACAATTGATTAAATTATTTTTTCCCCCCTCATCAATATACACACAATACCCCATAATGACAAAGCAAAAACAGGTTTTTAGACATTTTCAATATCAAAACTTAAATATGACATTTATATAAGTATTCAGACCCTTTACTCAGTACTTTGTTTAAGCCCTTTTGGCAGCAAATACAGCCTTGAGTCTTCTTGGGTATGATGCTACAAGCTTGGCACACCTGTATTTGGGGAGTTCAGCCCATTCTTCTCTGCGGATCCTCTCAAGCTCTGTCAGGTTGGATGGGGAGTGTTGGTGCTCAGCTATTTTCAGGTCTCTTCAGAGATGTTCGATCGGGTTCAAGTCCGGACTCTGGCTGGATGACTCCAGGACATTCAGAGACTTGTACCAAAGCCACTCCAGCGTTGTCTTGGATGTGTGCTTAGGGTTGTTGTCCTGTTGGAAGGTGAACCTTCACCCCAGTCTGAGGTCATGAGCGCTCTGGATCAGGTTTTCATCAAGGATCTCTCTGTACTTTGCTCCGTTCATCTTTCCATCGATCCTGACTAGTCTCCCAGGCCCTGCTACTGAAAATTATTCCCACAGCATGATGCTGTCACCACCATGCTTTACCATAGGGACCGTGCCAGGTTTCCTCTTGACATGAGGCTTGGCATTCAGGCCAAAGAGTTCAGTCTTGGTTTCATCAGACCAGAGAATCTTGTTTCACATGGTCTGAGAGTCCTTTAGGTGCCTTTTGGCAAACTCCAAGCTGTCATGTGCCTTTTACTGAGGAGTGGCTTCTGTCTGGCCACTACCATAAAGGCCTGATTGGTGGAGTGTTGCAGAGATGGTTGTTCTTCTGGAAGGTTCTCCCATCTCCACAGAGGAACTCTGGAGCTCTGTCAGAGTGACCAGCGGGTTCTTGGTCACCTCCCTGACCAAGGCCCTTCTCCCCTGATTGCTCAGTTTAGCCTGGCGGCCAGCTCTAGGAAGAGTCTTGGTGGTTCTAAACTTCTTCCATTTAAGAATGATGGAGGCCACTGTGTTCTTGGGGACCTTCAAAGCTGCAGAAATGTTTTAGTACCCTTCCCCAGATCTGGGCCTCGACACAATCTCGGAGCTCTACGGACAATTCCTTCGACCTCATGGCTTGGTTGTTGCCCCGAAATGCACTGTCAACTGTGGGACCTTTATATAGACAGGTGAGTGCCTTTCCAAATCATGTCCAATCAATTCATTTTAACACAGGTGGACTCCAATCAAGTTGTTGAAACATCTCAAGGATGATCAATGGAAACAGGATCCACCTGAGCTCAATTTCGAGTCTCAAGTAAAGGGTCTGAATACTTGTGTAAATAAGCTATTTCTGTTTGCAAACATTTCTAAAAACCTATTTTTGTTTCGTCATTATGAGGTATTGTGTGTAGATTGATGAGGACTTTTTTTGTTTCATCAATTTAAGAAGGCTAACGTTTCAAGTGGTCTGAATACTTTCTGAATGCATTGCATATCAATGCATCTACAGTATGTGCTTGGAGATGTTTTTGTCGTCTGACCAAAAGGAGAAAGGAAGTGTGTGTGTGTGTGCGTGTGTGTGTGTGTTTGTGTGTGTGTGTGTAACTGTACTGTACCTGTCCTGCAGGGTGTCAGTCGATCAGTCAGAGGAGAGACAACAGGACAGCCCCACCGAGACTCGCACTGCATCTGTACTCAGCAGCAAGGGCTCCACCAGGACCCCCAGGTGTGTGTGAGAGAGAGACGAAGAACACGAGAGAGGGTGTGTGTGTTAGAACTGAAGTACAGTAAATCAAATCAGATGTATTTGATAAAGCTCTTTTTACCCAGCGTAAAAACACAACGAGAAAACAAGTCAGATTTAGAAGCACATAGGAACCTGGCTCTGTGAGGTGGCCAGTCCTCTTCTGGCTGTATGTATCAAGAGGACAGGTAAAGTGGCTGTCTCTTTCACACTGTCTTCCTGTAGTAAAGGGAAGAGTAAAGGGCGGAAGGAGGACGAGAAACTGAGAGATGAGGATGAGAGTAAGCCCCAGCAGGAGGTAGCCACGGTAACAGAGAAGCCGTGGATGCTCCCGTATGATGCTGCGTTCCACGCCCTGGTTACCGAGGCCACCAAGACCATCCTCCCGCTGCACGTGGAGAGTGAGCAGTACAGCACCTTAGCCAGGTCAGAAAGACACTACTTAAATAACCTACAAATAATCAACACACAACCTCAAATGACTAACACACAACTAAGAATAAGGTTCCCAAAACTAACACAAAACCCCACTAACAGGCAGTTCCTTTATCATTTGTTGTGACTGCTGCCGTTCAGCCCCTATCTGCTGTGTGATTGGCTGTTAGGCTGGTGAGTGAGGTGATGGGCGGGGCGGTGGAGGTGGACAGACAGCATGACTTCCTGTGGGAGCTCCACCTCAGTGAGCTGCGCTACGAACTACAGTCCAACATCATCCCCATCGGACAGATACGCAAGGGAACCTACTACCACAGGGCTCTGCTTTATAAGGTGGGTAGTGTACTATCTCTTTCCCCTCTTTCTCTTTATCGCTCTCTCTCTCTTATTCTAGTCCCTAACTCCTCTCTCTCCCCAGGTGTTGGCTGACCGTATAGGTGTGAGTTGTAGCCTGGTGAGGGGGGAGTATAACCGGGTGTGGAATGAGGTCCTCCTCTCAGTTGGGACGCCCCACTACCCAGGGTGCCAGCCCCAGCCTAGAGCTCACCTGGTGGACCTCATACACCAGCCTGGCAGGCTTCTGAGAGCCAATACACCCCAGGCCAAACAATACCAGACTATATAACCACACATTAAAATACACTTTATAACTACATCATACCAGACTATATAACCACATGTTAAAATACACTTTATAACTACACCATACCAGACTATATAACCAGATGTTAAAATACACTTTATAACTACACAGTACCAGACTATATAACCACATGTTATAATACACTTTATAACTAAACCATACCAGACTATATAACCACACGTTAAACTACACCATACCAGATGATATAACCACATGTTAAAATACACTCTATAACTACACCATACCAGACTATATAACCACATGTTAAAATACACCATACCCTGGGAGGCTGCTAAGGTCCACCACACAACCCCAAGTTATACAATGCCAGACTGTACTGTACTTTGTAAACAACACTAGACCTTATAAACTGTCTGATCTAGACTGTGCAGCTATCCCATTTTTTCTTTGTGCTGAGTTATTTTACCCAGAAGACACTGTTACCATTAAAGTATTGCATGGATTTCTGATTCTTAGCATCTGACGTTAGTAAAGTTGGGTAATGTCTTGTGAACAAAACACAGATGATGTTGAAACATCTGTGATTATTGGCCAAAATACATTAGAATTTTGTTCTGAATGTTGTGCATTCACCTTTTGACATAGTTCCATAGTGTGGTAGGATGGGGAGTAGCGCAAGGTCAGATTGGCCACTGATCAACCAGTCAGTCCCTCTGCAGGCAGGGAGTGCTCATCGGTTGTTTCAACTGAATTCAAAACTATTGAAAAAAATATAGTATAATATAAGTGCATGTAGTCGTAAGGGGTTTGAGGCAAATGGTAATGTGAATTACTCTTTTGAGATACCCCCCCCCACTGTAACGATTGTCCTCTTCTTCTGACGAGGAGTAAGAGATGTCAGACCAATGCGCAGTGTGGTAAGTGTCCATAACGATACTTTTTTTACATTACAACACTAAACTACAAAGTAACAACGTGAAATACCGAAACAAACGAAACAGTCCTGTTTGGCACAAACACTGACACGGAAAATAATCACCCACAACTCAAAAGTGAAACCAGGCTACCTAAGGATGGTTCTCAATCAGGGACAACGATATACAGCTGCCTCTGATTGAGAACCATACCAGGCCAAACACAGAAATCCCAAATCAAAGGAACATAGACAACCCACCCAACTCACGCCCTGACCATACTAAACAAAGACATAAAAGAAATAAGGTCAAAACGTGACAGTACCCCCCAAGGTGCGGCCGCAAAACCTGAACCTGTAGGGGAGGTGGGTGGATGGGTGTCTGTCCACGGTGGCAGCTCTGGCGCAGGACGTGGACCCCACTCCACCATAGTCTTTCTACGCCTCTTTAACCGCCTCCGTGGCCTCTTTAGAGCGGCAACCCTCGCCGCCGACCTCGGACTGGGGACCCTAGCAATGGGTCCCGAATGGACGGGAGATTCCGGCAGCACCGGACAGACGGGAGACTCTGGCAGCTCAGGACAGCCGGGCGACTCTGGCAGCTCAGGACAGACGGGCGACTCTGGCAGCTCAGGACAGACGGGCGGCTCTGGCAGCTCAGGATAGACGGGCGACTCTGGCAGCTCAGGACAGACGGGCGGCTCTGGCAGCTCAGGACAGACGGGGCGGCTCTGGCAGCTCAGGACAGACGGGGCGGCTCTGGCAGCTCAGGACAGACGGGAGAATCTGGCAGCTCAGGACAGACGGGCGACTCTGGCAGCTCTGGACAGGTGGGAGCACCTGTAGGGAGGAGACGGAGAGACAGCCTGGTGACAGTAGGGCTGCCACCAGAGGGCTGGTGCGTGGAGGTGGCACCGGATGGACTGGTGCGTGGAGGTGGCACCGGATGGACTGGTGCGTGGAGGTGGCACCGGATGGACTGGACCGTGGAGGTGGCACCGGATGGACTGGTGCGTGGAGGTGGCACCGGATGGACTGGTGCGTGAAGGTGGCACCGGATGGACTGGTGCGTGGAGGTGGCACCGGATGGACTGGTGCGTGGAGGTGGCACCGGATGGACTGGTGCGTGGAGGTGGCACCGGATGGACTGGTGCGTGAAGGTGGCACCGGATGGACTGGACCGTGAAGGTGGCACCGGATGGACTGGTGCGTGGAGGTTGCACCGGATGGACTGGTGCGTGGAGGTTGCACCGGATGGACTGGTGCGTGGAGGTTGCACCGGATGGACTGGTGCGTGAAGGTTGCACCGGATGGACTGGTGCGTGAAGGTTGCACCGGATGGACTGGTGCGTGGAGGTGGCACCGGATGGACTGGACCGTGAAGGTGGCACCGGATGGACTGGTGCGTGAAGGTTGCACCGGATGGACTGGTGCGTGAAGGTTGCACCGGATGGACTGGACCGTGAAGGTTGCACCAGATGGACTGGACCGTGAAGGTGGCACCGGATGGACTGGTGCGTGAAGGTTGCACCGGATGGACTGGTGCGTGGAGGTGGCACCGGATGGATTGGACCGTGAAGGTGGCACCGGATGGACTGGACCGTGAAGGCGCACTGGAGCTCTCGAGCACCGAGCCTGCCCAACCCTACCTGGCTGAATGAGAGAGAGAGTGCCTGCCAAGTCCATATTATTGCCCAAGACTAGAGTTCCTGCTTTCATCCGTCCTGCCTCCACTAGTTCAGGTATGAGCTATTAGGCTTTATAGAATGGAATTGCATAGTTTGCATCTGGATAAGCTCCTTTATTGTAAGTTAGTATGTTTATTAGATACTATTGTAATATGTCCTATTCATAGTCTTTCTATATTTTTTAAACAAAATCAACAAGTGTTTTTGGTCCTGTTGTGTAAGTGGTTGATGCAGAATAGACCAGTGGAAGTTGCCAAAGAGCCATCTGACACAGGCCTACTGTCACATTGTCCCTGGGGACATATTTACTCCATAGAGCCATCTGACACAGGCCTACTGTCACATTTTCCCTGGGGACATATTTACTCCATAGAGCCATCTGATACAGGCCTACTGTCACATTTTCCCCGGGGACATATTTACTCCATAGAGCCATCTGATACAGGCCTACTGTCACATTTTCCCTGGGGTTATATTTACTCCATAGAGCCATCTGACACAGGCCTACTGTCAAATTTTCCCTGGGGTTATATTTACTCCATAGAGCCATCTGACACAGGCCTACTGTCACATTTTCCCTGGGGACATATTTACTCCATAGAGCCATCTGACACAGGCCTACTGTCACATTTTCCCTGGGGACATATTTACTCCATAGAGCCATCTGATACTGGCCTACTGTCACATTTTCCCTGGGGTTATATTTACTCGATAGAGCCATCTGACACAGGCCTACTGTCACATTTTCCCTGGGGACATGTTTACTCCATAGAGCCATCTGACACAGGCCTACTGTCACATTTTCCCTGGGGTTATATTTACTCGATAGAGCCATCTGACACAGGCCTACTGTCACGTTTTTCCTGGGGACATATTTACTCCATAGAGCCATCTGATACAGGCCTACTGTCACATTTTCCCTGGGGTTATATTTACTCGATAGAGCCATCTGACACAGGCCTACTGTCACGTTTTTCCTGGAGACACATTTGCTGCAAAGAGCAGAAACCAATTGTGCTCTTGGTAGGCTACAGTGGGGAAATTTAAAGCTAAAAGCAATTCAAAAATAATTTAATTACAAATAAAGTGCAACAAAACTCTCACCAAATTTTGCTTATCAATGTTCGCATGTGTGTGTTTGTGTGTTACGGGCTTGCGATCACTGACTCGTTGTGATGTGATGACCGACTGGCAGAAGAAACTGACCTCTAAACAAAACATGGTAACGAGGTAGAAGGGGACAGATGGTGACATGTCTCCTGTCCTCAGCATCAATGACCATGGACTGACAATTCATAACCATCGGTTGGTTCATTGAGTAGGTTTGTATGGACTTTGTTTATAGTCTTCCAGTGTGGAAGATGGGAGCAGTTGGTTAAAGAATGACATACAGTATGGGCTGCATCTCCATAGTCTACAGTGGCTCCCTCTCCTCAGCTTCATTTGCACTGATCTGAAAACATAGGCTAGGTTAAAGCAATATGGTGGAAGCCTCAAAAGACAACATATAGTGTGCCTACCCTATATGTGTCCTCAGCCTTTCAGCGGTCTCTATCTGAACCATAGTGAAGTGGGGATGTACCAGCATGTTTCCTGCAACCCTCCCCTCTTCAGGTAACCATCTAGCCTCCCTATACCAACTGGTCACACTAAAATCTTCATTTCGACCTTTCTGTAATCCTAAACCGAATACGAGCATTTAGACTCTATCTCTTTCTAGACCTCCCGCTCTCTCCTCTATCTAGTAGGAAGTATGTACTTCCGGGTTGGAGCGAGCGGTCGCATCGGCACTTCGCTCCGCAGGTAGTATAACTTTTTCATTACATTTCATTACATTTCATTATAGTACAACGGTTTGATTTGTCTAATCTTAGCAATTTCTTCTTAGCTAGCTACATAGCCGTCCTTGTATCAAAGATAATTGCATAATTATCGTATTTCGTCGTCCTAGCGTAGTCTTCACTTCACCAGCTAGCCAGCTAGCAAACGCCCACCGATTAGCAGCACTGTTACACTCAACTGAACGACTTGATTAGTGTAGTGTTCGCTAGCTACATAGCTGTCTTTGCTGTCTTCGTATCCTAGATAATTGTGTAGTTTAGAGTGTGTAGTCTTAGAGTGATTATCTTAATTTACCGAGGTTAGCTAGCCAGCTATTTGTCGTCCTTAACGTAGGAGACTCTGCTAGCTAGCTAACAGCTAACAGCTAACAGCTAGCCAACGTCTACTGAATAGAACTCAACAACCCGGTCGCATTCACAGGTAGTATCACATTTTAATTTCATTTCATTACAGTACAACGGTTTGATTTGTTTGATCGTAGCTAGCTACATAGCTAGCTACATAGCCGTCTTTGTATCAAAGATAATTGTGTAGTCTAGAGCGATTTTCTAGGTTAGCTAGCCAGCTATTGTCGTTCTTTTAACACAACGTAACGTAAACAACACTGTTAGCTAGCCAGCTAGCCCCCGAATAGCAGCACTGCAGAAACTATTACACTCAACGGAACGACTTGATTAGTGTAGTGTCAACAACGCAGCCACTGCCAGCTAGCCTACTTCAGCAGTACTGTATCATTTTAATCATTTTAGTCAATAAGATTCTTGCTACGTAAGCTTAACTTTCTGAACATTCGAGACGTGTAGTCCACTTGTCATTCCAATCTCCTTTGCATTAGCGTAGCCTCTTCTGTAGCCTGTCAACTATGTGTCTGTCTATCCCTGTTCTCTCCTCTCTGCACAGACCATACAAACGCTCCACACCGCGTGGCCGCGGCCACCCTAATCTGGTGGTCCCAGCGCGCACGACCCACGTGGAGTTCCAGGTCTCCGGTAGCCTCTGGAACTGCCGATCTGCGGCCAACAAGGCAGAGTTCATCTCAGCCTATGCCTCCCTCCAGTCCCTCGACTTCTTGGCACTGACGGAAACATGGATCACCACAGACAACACTGCTACTCCTACTGCTCTCTCTTCGTCCGCCCACGTGTTCTCGCACACCCCGAGAGCTTCTGGTCAGCGGGGTGGTGGCACCGGGATCCTCATCTCTCCCAAGTGGTCATTCTCTCTTTCTCCCCTTACCCATCTGTCTATCGCCTCCTTTGAATTCCATGCTGTCACAGTTACCAGCCCTTTCAAGCTTAACATCCTTATCATTTATCGCCCTCCAGGTTCCCTCGGAGAGTTCATCAATGAGCTTGATACCTTGATAAGCTCCTTTCCTGAGGACGGCTCACCTCTCACAGTGCTGGGCGACTTTAACCTCCCCACGTCTACCTTTGACTCATTCCTCTCTGCCTCCTTCTTTCCACTCCTCTCCTCTTTTGACCTCACCCTCTCACCTTCCCCCTACTCACAAGGCAGGCAATACGCTCGACCTCATCTTTACTAGATGCTGTTCTTCCACTAACCTCATTGCAACTCCCCTCCAAGTCTCCGACCACTACCTTGTATCCTTTTCCCTCTCGCTCTCATCTAACACCTCCCACACTGCCCCTACTCGGATGGTATCGCGCCGTCCCAACCTTCGCTCTCTCTCCCCCCGCTACTCTCTCCTCTTCCATCCTATCATCTCTTCCCTCTGCTCAAACCTTCTCCAACCTATCTCCTGATTCTGCCTCCTCAACCCTCCTCTCCTCCCTTTCTGCATCCTTTGACTCTCTATGTCCCCTATCCTCCAGGCCGGCTCGGTCCTCCCCTCCCGCCCCGTGGCTCGACGACTCATTGCGAGCTCACAGAACAGGGCTCCGGGCAGCCGAGCGGAAATGGAGAAAAACTCGCCTCCCTGCGGACCTGGCATCCTTTCACTCCCTCCTCTCTACATTTTCCTCCTCTGTCTCTGCTACTAAAGCCATTTTCTACCACTCTAAATTCCAAGCATCTGCCTCTAACCCTAGGAAGCTCTTTGCCACCTTCTCCTCCCTCCTGAATCCTCCTCCCCCTCCCCCCCCCTCCTCCCTCTCTGCAGATGACTTCGTCAACCACTTTGAAAAGAAGGTCGACGACATCCGATCCTCGTTTGCTAAGTCAAATGGCACCGCTGGTTCTGCTCACACTGCCCTACCCTGTGCTCTGACCTCTTTCTCCCTCTCTCTCCAGATGAAATCTCGCGTCTTGTGACGGCCGGCCGCCCAACAACCTGCCCGCTTGACCCTATCCCCTCCTCTCTTCTCCAGACCATTTCCGGAGACCTTCTCCCTTACCTCACCTCGCTCATCAACTCATCCCTGACCGCTGGCTACGTCCCTTCCGTCTTCAAGAGAGCGAGAGTTGCACCCCTTCTGAAAAAACCTACACTCGATCCCTCCGATGTCAACAACTACAGACCAGTATCCCTTCTTTCTTTTCTCTCCAAAACTCTTGAACGTGCTGTCCTTGGCCAGCTCTCCCGCTATCTCTCTCTGAATGACCTTCTCGATCCAAATCAGTCAGGTTTCAAGACTAGTCATTCAACTGAGACTGCTCTTCTCTGTATCACGGAGGCGCTCCACACCGCTAAAGCTAACTCTCTCTCCTCTGCTCTCATCCTTCTAGACCTATCGGCTGCCTTCGATACTGTGAACCATCAGATCCTCCTCTCGCCGCAGCCCGTCTGGTGTTCAACCTTCCCAAGTTCTCTCACGTCACCCCGCTCCTCCGCTCTCTCCACTGGCTTCCAGTTGAAGCTCGCATCCGCTACAAGACCATGGTGCTTGCCTACGGAGCTGTGAGGGGAACGGCACCTCAGTACCTCCAGGCTCTGATCAGGCCCTACACCCAAACAAGGGCACTGCGTTCATCCACCTCTGGCCTGCTCGCCTCCCTACCACTGAGGAAGTACAGTTCCCGCTCAGCCCAGTCAAAACTGTTCGCTGCGCTGGCCCCCCAATGGTGGAACAAACTCCCTCACGACGCCAGGACAGCGGAGTCAATCACCACCTTCCGGAGACACCTGAAACCCCACCTCTTTAAGGAATACCTAGGATAGGATAAGTAATCCTTCTCACCCCCCCCCTTAAGATTTAGATGCACTATTGTAAAGTGACTGTTCTACTGGATGTCATAAGGTGAATGCACCAATTTGTAAGTCGCTCTGGATAAGAGCGTCTGCTAAATGACTTAAATGTAATGTAAATGTAGTTCAGAGGTGAAGTGTGACTCGGGCATGGGCTGGCCGGCATTCAAAGAGGCTCATGGGATTTGGGAACACGACTAGAGCCACATATACATCATCCGTCACCCTGACAACACCCTGGGTAGTGTAGAGACAGAGGTAGTCTATAAACATGTGAGTTGCATTCTGGGTAATTATGCTGAGAGCCAATCAGACTATTGTGTATTGCAGGTGTTAGTGTGTTGGTGTGTTTGTTCTGTCTCCTCTAGTGTGTGTGCATCGTTACAGTGTGACGCCCATCTGGGTCATGTGTTTGAGGATGGACCGGATCCCACAGGAGAGAGGTTCTGCATCAACAACTTCTCTCTCAACTTCAGGCCCAGAGAACCCGGACCTGGTGACCAGTGGAACCCCTTAGAACCATCTTAAATCACCTAAGCCTGACCAGAACCAACCTTCAAACCCAGAGAACGCAAACCCGAGGACCAGTAGAACGCAACAGGCCCAATATCTGGATCCCAAGCATTTCGCTACACTCGCATTAACATCTGCTAACCATGTGTATGTGACAAATAAAATTTGATTTGATCCCTAACCAGAGATCTCAGCATCAGGAATACTGTTTTATATGTCTGTATCTTTCTGTAACTGATCATAGATGAGCTTGTGACCTATATTTACCTGGCTGTGTGGTCTTCCCAACCATAGCCACAACTACTGTACATTATATAGTGCCTTTGGAAAGTATTCAGACCCCTTGACTTTTTCCGCATTTTGTTACATTACAGCCTTATTTTAAAATGTATTTAATAGATTTTTTCCATCATCAGTCTACACACACACACACACACACACACACACACACACACACACACACACACACACACACACACACACACACACACACACACACACACACACACACACACAATACCCCATAATGGCAAAGCAAACAGTTTTTAGAAATGTTTGCAAATGTATAAAAACATACATTATTTACATAAGTATTCAGACCATTTGCTATGAGACTCGTAATTGACCTCAGGTGCATCCTGTTTCCATTGATCATCATTGAGATGTTTCTACAACTTGGAGTCCACCTGTGGTAAATTCAATTTATTGGACATTATTTGGAAAGGCACACACCTGGTCCCACAGTTGATAGTGCATGTCAGAGCAACAACCAAGCCAGCTCTGAGACAGGATTGTGTCAAGGCACAGATCTAGGGAAGGCTACCAATGCATTTCTGCAGCTTTGAAGGTCCCTAAGAACACAGTTGTTTCATCATTCTTAAATGGAAGAAGTTTGTAACCTCCAAGGTTTGCGGCCCAGCCAAACTGAGCAATTGGGAGAGAAGCAACTTGGTCAGGGAGGTGACCAAGAACTCTATGGTCGCTCTGACAGAGCTCTAGAGTTCCTCTATTGAGAGGAAGGACAACTGTCTCTGCATCACTCCACCAATCAGGCCTTTATGATAAAGTGGCCAGACGGAAGCCACTCCTCAGTAAAAAAGGCACATGAAAGCCCACTTGGAGTTTGCCAAAAGGCACCTAAAGACTTTCAGACCATTAGAAACCAGATTCTCTGGTCTGATGAAACCAAGATGGAACTCTTTGGCCTGAATGCCAAGCATCACGTTTGGAGGAAACCTGGCGCCATCCCTACGGTGAAGCATGGTGGTGGCAGCATGATGCTGTGGGGATGTTTTTCTGGACAAGTTACTGAATGTCCTGGAGTGGCCCAGCCAGAGCCCGGACTTCAACCCGATCGAACATCTCCGAAGAGACCTGAAAATAGCTGAGCTGCAATGCTCCCCATCCAACCTGAGAGCGTGAGAGGATCTGCAGAGAAGAATGGGAGAAATTCCCCAAATACAGGTGTGCCAAGCTTGTAGCGTCGTTCCCAAGAAGACTCAAGGCTGTAAGTGCTACCAAAAGTGCTTTAAGAAAGTACTGAGTAAAGGGTCTGAATACTTATGTAAATGTATTTGTTTTTTGTTCGTAATATATTTGCAATAATTTCAAAACTGTTTTTGCTTCATCATTATGAGTTGTGTGTAGATTGAGGGAAAAACAACAACATTTGAATCAATTTTAGAATAAGGCTGTAATGTAACAAAATGTGGAAAAAGTCAAAGGTCTGAATTTCCGAAGGCAATGTTTGTTAATGGTCACATTTTGTAATGCTTGTTAAAGGGTTTTCAATCAAGTTCACTGGGAATCTGAGATTTAACTGATAGGTCATTATGAGGTGACGTCACTAAAGCTGCTGTAGGTCCCATGACAGAAAAGTCTGAAATTAGGAAGGAATTCCAATATTGGCTCTAGAACTAAAAGGAAACCCCTGTTGTTGCTCAGCAGGACCAGGTTTGAAGACCATTGATGAATGACTGTTGTATGACCACAACGGGCCGCATATTTAGGGTCTTATTCCTGGGTACTGAACACCAGGGCTTAGTGTATGCTGTTGTGTACAGTTAGTATGTCTGTGCTAGAATTTAGGGGGTCTACACAGTCTATGCAAACGGAGTCAAAGGATGTCCATTTGTGTTGCTCTGTAAGTAGTTCTACGTGGTTAAGTGAGCAGTGTGTCAAGAAGCAGCGCAGTGTGTCAAGAAGCAGCCCAATGTGTCAAGAAGCAGCGCAGGGTGTCAAGAAGCAGCACAGGGTGTCAAGAAGCAGAGCAGGGTGTCAAGAAGCAGAGCAGGGTGTCAAGAAGCAGAGCAGGGTGTCAAGAAGCAGCACAGGGTGTCAAGAAGCAGCACAGGGTGTCAAGAAGCAGCACAGGGTGTCAAGAAGCAGAGCAGGGTGTCAAGAAGCAGAGCAGCTTGGCAAGGGTTTCAGAGGACGCATGGCTCTCAACCTTCGCCTCTCCCGAGTCCGTATGGGAGTTGCAGTGATGGGACAAGACGAACTACCAATTGGATAAAATTTGATATCACAAAATTGGGGAGAAAAGGGGGTAAAAAGTCAAGAAAGAGGCACCACAGAGAGAGTAAGGGTTGGACACAAGATATTTATTTATTTAACCAGGTAGGCCAGTTGAGAATAAGTTCTCATTTACAACTGCGACTTGGCCAAGATAAAGCAAAGAAGTGCGACAAAAAACACAGAGTTACACATGGGATAAACAAACGTACGGTCAATAACACAATAGAAAAATATATGTACAGTGTGTGCAAATGTAGAAGATTAGGGAAGTAAGGGAATAATTAAGGCCATAGAGGCGAAAATAATTACAATTTAGCATTAACACCGGAGTGATAGATGTGCAGATGATGATGTGCAAGTAGAGATACTGGGGTGCAGAAGAGCAAGAAGATAAATAACAATATGGGGATGAGGTATTTGGGTGGGCTATTTACAGATGGGCTGTGTACAGGTACAGTGATCAGTAAGCTGTTCTGACAACTGATACTTAAAGTTAGAGGGAGATAAGTCTCCAGCTTCAGTGATTTTTGCTATTCGTTCCAGTTGTTGGCAGCAGAGAACTGGAAGGAAAGGCGGCCAAAGGAAGTGTTGGCTTTAGGGATGATCAGTAAAATATACCTGCTGGAGCGCCGTGCTATGGGTGGGTGTTGCTATGGTGACCAGTGAGCTGAGATAAGGTGGGGCTTTACCAAGCAAAGACTTATAGATGACCTGGAGCCAATGGGTTTGGCGATGAATATGTAGCGGACCAGCCAACGAGATCATACAGGTCGTAGTGGTGGGTAGTATGTGGGGCTTTGGTGACAAAACAGATGGCACTGTGATAGACTACATCCAGTTTGCTGAGTAGAGTGTTGGAGGCTATTTTGTAAATGATATCGCAGAAGTCAAGGATCGGTAGGAAGCCAATTCTAGATTTAATTTAGGATTGGAGATGCTTAATATGAGTCTGGAAGGAGAGTTTACAGTCTAACCAGACACCTAGGTATTTGTAGTTGTCCACATATTCTAAGTCAGAACCGTCCAGAGTAGTGATGCTAGTCGGGCAGGGAGGTAGCAATTGGTTGAAGAGTATGCATTTAGTTTTACTATCATTTAAAAGCAGTCGGAGGCCACGGAAGGAGTGTTGTATTCCTCCTGACAGTGCTGTTGTAACTGTGTCTAGGCCTCCTTGCTCGCTTTTTCAGTTCTGCCCACAAATTCTCTATGGGATTGTGGTCATGGCTTTGTGATGGCCACTCCAATACCTTGACTTTGTTGTCCTTAAGCCATTTTGCCACAACTTTGGAAGTATGCTTGGGGTCATTGTCCATTTGGAAGACCCATTTGCGACCAAGCTGTAACTTCCTGACTGATGTCTTGAGATGTTGCTTCAATATATCCACATAATTTTCATTCCTCATGATGCCATCTATTTTGTGAAGTGCACCAGTCCCTCCTGCAATAAAGCACACCCACAACATGATGCTGCCACCCCAGTGCTTCACGGTTGGGATGGTGTTCTTCGGCTTGCAAGCCTCCTCCTTTTTCCTCCAAACAAAACAATGGTCATTATGGCAGTTGTATTTTTGTTTCATCAGACCAGAGGATATTTCTCCAAAATGTAAGATCTTTGTCCCCACGTGCAGTTGAAAACGGTAGTCTGGCTCTTTTATGGCGGTTTTGGAGCAGTGGCTTCTTCCTTGCTGAGTGGCCTTTCAGGTTATGTCGATATAGGACTCGTTTTACTGTGGATATAGATAATTTTGTAACTGTTTCTTCCAGCATCTTCACAAGGGCCTTTGCTGTTGTTCGGGGTTGATTTGCACTTTTTGCACCAAAGTACATTCACCTCTAGGAGACAGAATGCATCTCCTTCCTGAGCAGTATGATGGCTGTGTGGTCCCATGGTGTTTATACTTGCATACTATTGTTTGTACAGATGAACGTGGTACTTTCAGGTGTTTGGAAATTGCTCCCAAGGATGAACCAGAGTTGGAGGTCTACAATTTTTTTTCAGAGGTCTTGGCTGATTTCTTTTGATTTTCCCATGATGTCAAGCAAAGAGGCAATGGGTTTGAAGGTAGACCTTGAAATATATCCATATGTACACCTCCAATTGACTCAAATTATGTCAATTAGCCTATCAGAAGCTTCTAAAGCAAGGACATCATTTTCTGGAATTTTCCAAGCTGTTTAAAGGCACAGTCAACATAGTGTATGTTTTTGTGCTGGTCAAGGGAAGTTAAGTCTGGGGTGAACCAATGGCTATATCTGTTCTTAGTTCTACATTTTTTGAATGAGGCATGCTTATTTAAGATGGTGAGACAAGCACTTTTAAAGAGCAACCAGGCATCCTCTACTGACGGGATGAGGTCAATATCCTTCCAGGATACCCGGGCCAGGTAGATGAGAAAGGCTTTCTCGCTGAAGTGTTTTAGGGAGTGTTTGACAGTGATGAGGGGTGGTCATTTGACCACGGACCCATTACGGATGCAGGCAATGAGGCAGTGATCGCTGAGATCCTGGTTGAAGACAGCAGAGGTGTATTTAGATGGCAAGTTGGTCAGGATGATATCTAAGAGGGTGCCCATGGTTATGGATTTAGGGTTGTACCTGGTAGGTTCCTTGATAATTTGTGTGAGATTGAGGGCATCTATCTTAGATTGTAGGACGGCCGGAGTGTTAAGCATATCCCAGTTTAGGTCACCTAACAGTACGAACTCTGAAGATAGAGGGGGGGCAATCAATTCACATATGGTGTCCAGGGTACAGCTGGGGGCTGATAGAGGGATTGAGAGAGAGAGGGGTTCTGGTATTACACTAGATAATCATTTAGCAGTGATTCAAAAACCAGAACCAACCAGACTACACCCGAATGGTGAGAGAAACCTTGTGGGACAGAGACAGTGAGGAACGGACACGTCACAGCAGAAAACAAAGAACAGAGGTATTGGAGTGTTTTGGGGACAGTGCTAGGATGACCAGGGTGTGGTGGCGTGTTACCATGGTGATGTGTGTCTTTGGGGGTTGGTAGAAGTGGTGGGGGGGGCAAAGAGCTGACCATGACCCCAGAGGAGACCCCACAGGAAGCACAAGGTCAACCCCCCCAGCTCAGAACATCGATTTACAACAAGTATAGGTGTGTGTGTGTTCATGCAAACACTCATAATTTACATGATGTCACAACTACAGCATAAACACACAGTCATTAATCAGTGGCAGACTTGCAATGTTGAATTCCTTCTATATCATGTTTGTTGTAGATGGGAGATGACGTGTTACCTGGTCAGCGTACCTGATTATAAGGTCACAAGGCGAGACCCAGATGCAGACACGGGAGGCAGATGGTTTGAGTCTCTGATATTTATTATAATCCAAGGGGCAGGCAAAAGATCATAAACAAGGTCCTGGGAAACATATGTTAACATTTCCAAAGCAAGTGAAATACATAATGAAATAAACAATACAAATTAGCAGTAAACATTACACTCACAAAAGTCCCAAAAGAATAAAGACATCACAAATGTCATATTATGTGCAAATAGTTCAAGTACAAAAGGGAAAATAAATAAACATAAATATGGGTTGTATTTACAATGGTATTTGTTCTTCACTGGTTGACCTTTTCTTATAGCAACAGGTCACAAATATTGCTGCTGTGATGGCACACTGTGGTATTTCACCCAGTAGATATGGGAGTTTATCAAAATTGGGTTTGTTTTCTAATTCTTTGTGTATCTGTGTAATTACACACAGCATTATGCAATGTTAAAGGTACCTGAGTAGATAGACAGATCAGCAGAGGTACCCCCCCTATCACCCACACCCCAGTATGCCATCTCCTCCAGCTGTCTCTATAAAGGTAAGAGTCCTTTCCTCTCCACCCGGCCGTCGGTAGCTATCTCTATAAAGGTAAGAGTCCTTTCCTCTCCACCCGGCCGTCTCTAGCTATCTCTAACGGTAAGAGTCCTTTCCTCTCCACCCGGCCGTCGCTAGCTATGTCTAACGATAAGAGTCCTTTCCTCTCCACCCGGCCGTCGCTAGCTATGTCTAACGATAAGAGTCCTTTCCTCTCCACCCGGCCGTCGCTAGCTATGTCTAACGGTAAGAGTCCTTTCCTCTCCACCCTGCCGTCTCCTCCAGCTATCTCTAACGGTAAGAGTCCTTTCCTCTCCACCAGGCCGTCTCTAGCTATCTCTAACGGTAAGAGTCCTTTCCTCTCCACCTGGCCGAAATCTAGCTATCTCTAACGGTAAGAGTCCTTTCCTCTCCACCTGGCCGTCTCTAGCTATCTCTAACGGTAAGAGTCCTTTCCTCTCCACCTGGCCGTCTCTAGCTATCTCTAACGGTAAGAGTCCTTTCCTCTCCACCCGGCCGTCTCCTCCAGCTATCTCTAACGGTAAGAGTCCTTTCCTCTCCACCCTGCCGTCTCTAGCTATCTCTAACGGTAAGAGTCCTTTC
Source organism: Oncorhynchus keta (assembly GCF_023373465.1). NCBI lineage: Eukaryota > Metazoa > Chordata > Actinopteri > Salmoniformes > Salmonidae > Oncorhynchus > Oncorhynchus keta. Next base: position 15,814,301 of record NC_068424.1, read on the forward strand.
CTCTCCACCCTGCCGTCTCCTCCAGCTATCTCTATAATAGCTCCGCTTGGTCTTTTTAAAATGGCTGCTGGAACCCACAGGCTTCCCAACATTCCAAAGCTCCAAACTGATTGGCTCTTCATTAAAATATTTGACTATATGCAAATCACAGTTTGGGAACCATCACTGTGGTAGATTTACTTTGTGTTTCAATGGTGAGCCAGAGGAGATTTCATCATATGTTCATGTCCAAATTACATCATTTGAGAATAAGATGCAAAGTTGATCTGAAGACAAAGTTAGAGTCCTTTCCATTTTGAACAATCACTACATTCCCTGTGTAGATAGCAGACCGGTGCTGAACACATTCCTAGGTATCAGACTGTTCGTAGGTAGCAGACCGGTGCTGAACACATTCGTAGGTAGCAGACCGGTGCTGAACACATTCGTAGGTAGCAGACCGGTGCTGAACACATTCCCTGCGTAGGTAGCAGACCAGTGCTGAACACATTCGTAGGTAGCAGACCAGTGCTGAACACATTCGTAGGTAGCAGGCCGGTGCTGAACACATTCCCTGCGTAGGTAGCAGACCGGTGCTGAACACATTCCCTGCGTAGGTAGCAGACCGGTGCTGAACACATTCCCTGCGTAGGTAGCAGACCGGTGCTGAACACATTCGTAGGTAGCAGACCGGTGCTGAACACATTCCCTGCGTGCTGAACACATTCCCTGCGTAGGTAGCCGACTGGTGCTGAACACATTCGTAGGTAGCAGACCGGTGCTGAACACATTCCCTGCGTAGGTAGCAGACCGGTGCTGAACACATTCGTAGGTAGCAGACCGGTGCTGAACACATTCCCTGCGTAGGTAGCCGACCGGTGCTGAACACATTCGTAGGTAGCAGACCGGTGCTGAACACATTCCCTGCGTAGGTAGCAGACCGGTGCTGAACACATTCGTAGGTAGCAAACCGGTGCTGAACACATTCGTAGGTAGCAGACCGGTGCTGAACACATTCGTAGGTAGCAGACCGGTGCTGAACACATTCGTAGGTAGCAGACCCGGTGCTGAACACATTCCAGACCGGTGCTGAACACATTCGTAGGTAGCAGACCGGTGCTGAACACATTCGTAGGTAGCAGACCGGTGCTGAACACATTCGTAGGTAGCAAACCGGTGCTGAACACATTCGTAGGTAGCAGACCGGTGCTGAACACATTCGTAGGTAGCAGACCGGTGCTGAACACATTCGTAGGTAGCAGACCGGTGCTGAACACATTCGTAGGTAGCAGACCGGTGCTGAACACATTCGTAGGTAGCAGACCGGTGCTGAACACATTCGTAGGTAGCAGACCGGTGCTGAACACATTCGTAGGTAGCAGACCGGTGCTGAACACATTCGTAGGTAGCAGACCGGTGCTGAACACATTCGTAGGTAGCAGACCGGTGCTGAACACATTCCCTGCGTGCTGAACACATTCCCTGTGTAGGTAGCAGACCGGTGCTGAACACATTCGTAGGTAGCAGACCGGTGCTGAACACATTCCCTGCGTGCTGAACACATTCCCTGTGTAGGTAGCAGACCGGTGCTGAACACATTCCCTGTGTAGGTAGCAGACCGGTGCTGAACACATTCCCTGTGTAGGTAGCAGACCGGTGCTGAACACATTCCCTGTGTAGGTAGCAGACCGGTGCTGAACACATTCCCTGCGTGCTGAACACATTCCCTGTGTAGGTAGCAGACCGGTGCTGAACACATTCCCTGTGTAGGTAGCAGACCGGTGCTGAACACATTCCCTGTGTAGGTAGCGTGCTGAACACATTCCCTGTGTAGGTAGCAGACCGGTGCTGAACACATTCCCTGTGTAGGTAGCAGACCGGTGCTGAACACATTCCCTGCATGCTGAACACATTCCCTGCGTAGGTAGCAGACCGGTGCTGAACACATTCCCTGTGTAGGTAGCAGACCGGTGCTGAACACATTCCCTGCGTGCTGAACACATTCCCTGTGTAGGTAGCCGACCGGTGCTGAACACTGACATAGTGATTGGAGAGACAGACTATACATCCTAAACAGTGTTTTACTACCAGAGACAAGGACAGTTCACCATCAACTCCACAAAAATGTCCATTAATTATAATCTACATAATCATTCGAATTTCCTGTTGCTTAAATTATTATCCTACAGTTGTACATATATGAAATTAGAAGATTTATTTCCCTTAGTTATCTATATTCAAACAAAAAGGTTGAAATTGATTTGACTCTCTGTTTTTAATTTGTTGCCAGTCTGTGGATAAGGACCATGTGATCAGTGGGTATCCAATTTCAAAAAGTTTGTCCAGCCATTGGTAGTGCGCATCGTGGAACTAAAATCGCAAACTACAGCGATATGATATAGACAATAGACTTCTTCTCGAGTTTGCTTAGTGAGTAGTGGTGACATGAGGACGGATTCTCTGCATTTTATTAGAATGCAGTGCTGCGTTTGTAGTGGGAGGCACGATTGAGACGCAGATTGGTGGAAAAGGCACATACCGACCTTTCAGGCACAGAGGTCAAATGTGTTTTTTTTAAATGGATATTAGGTCGATATTCGTTAGCTCTTAAACAAACGATGCCTTGACTACGGTAATTATATATTCTTGATCAGGGGCGGGTGGAGACCAATCCATGTTTAAAAAATATATATTAAAAAAAAAATGTTATTTGCATTTCAATCTTCAATACCTTTTAAACAAAGTGTGCCACAACTATGGAAATTATATTAGGCCTATTCTGAATCAGGAGAGGATGGAGCACAATCCACACCTATTTTGTTGATTATTTTTGTTGTCGATTATTTTTTATTTGTAAACGTTTTACTAGGATTTCAAACCTCAAATGTCTTAAACAAGGCTTGCCATGACTATGAAAATTATATTTTCTAAATCAAGGTAGGATTTGTTATCCATCTTCTCATGATTTAGAATATATACTTTTCATAGTCATGGTACACTTTGTTTAAAAACTATTTGTCACGCCCTGGTCGTAGTATTTTGTGTTTTTCTTCATGTATTTGGTCAGGCCAGGGTGTGACATGGGTTTTTGTATGTGGTGTGTAGATAGTGGGATTGTAGTTTAGTGGGGTGTTCTAGGTTAGTCTATGGCTGTCTGAAGTGGTTCTCAATCAGAGGCAGGTGTTTATCGTTGTCTCTGATTGGGAACCATATTTAGGCAGCCATATTCTTTGGTTGTATTGTGGGTGATTGTCCTGAGTGTCTTGATGTCCTTGTGCTGTGTTAGTTGACACAAGTATAGGCTGTTTTCGTTTATTGTTTTGTAGTGTTTGTGTTTATTCGTGTTTACGTTGTGTGATTAAACATGGATCGCAATATACACGCTGCAGTTTGGTCCGACTCTCCTTCACCACATGAAATCCGTGACACTATTGAAGATAGAAATCTGGAATCTTTTTTTTTTTACAACTGAAAAAGGTGTGGATCAATCTCCATTCTCCCTTGATTCAGAAGATCTAATTTTCAGTCATAGCATGCTTGGTTCAACAGCTATTGATGAGAGAGCCACCGAATATCCAGTATACTTTTTTTGTACCTCGGTTCATTGCGTCTTCATAGAGACCAATAAATTCCCCCACCAAAAAACATCACGTTTACTCTTCATGCAGGGCATGTGGACATGTACTTGCATAACGATCAGTTATATATTCCGTAAACAAGTTTATATAACTGTTACCAATTGTGAATACGCACCACAACTTCTATAGGCTGTAGAAACAGGTAACAACTTTTTATGTCTTTTTCAGTTTTTCACTATTCAGTTTGTATGGTCGGGGGTCTTCTGTGTTTGTTCTGAGTTTGTCTAATCTCTCGTTCCCAGATTGCGTGGCAATATGTTGAAGAAGATTCAAAGGGCGACCAAGCGCGAGTTCTGACTGCTCAGCAAAATGACAAATTAAAACGATTTAATTGATTTTTGTGTGTGTTTTCCTATAAATTGTCTACAATATATTCACTATGAACAAATAATTTCTATAAGGGGGGTGTGAGGGGATTCACCCCAAACCCCAGCGTTACATGACCTATGGTAACCCATGTTCTGTCCTCCGCAGTGTTAAATGTTGTGACTGACAGAGGAATGTTACAACGCACATGTTGCAGCCCTGAAGGGTATGGGATTAACATGAGGACTATGCTTTACCTCAGAGGAGAGAAGATGTTGACATACTATAAGCTTCAGCACTTGGTGGTCCTGTTCTGTGAGCTTGTGTGGCCTACCGCTTTGCGGCTGAACGTTTCCACTTCACAATAACAGCACTTACAGTTGAAGGGGCATCTCTAGCAGGACTGACTTGTTGGAAAGGTGTCCTCCTATGACGGTGCCATGTTGAAAATCACTGAGCTTTACAGTAAGGCCATTTCACTGCTAATGTCTATGTCCTCTATTGTATACACCTGTCAGCAACGGGTGTGGCTGAAAAAGCGAACCCACTAATTTAAAGAAGTGTCCACATACTTTTGCATATATAGTTTATTTAGATGCTATTTATAAACGTTTTTTTTTTATTACACATCAAATAGCCTAACAATGAGGAGAAAGGGAGTCGGTTTGAGGATAAATCCAGCCACTATTGTTGAACTCAGCTGGTTTTATCTGGCTAATAGCCTAAATAAATGAGATGCATTATTCACTGTAAATTCATTTAAAATCAGATCTAACTTAAGAGGCTCCCCTGGTCTCCTGAAGTCCTACTTTTTTGTGTGCAAATGTTTTTATCATGGCATGTAGGTCCAGGTTGCAGGGCCAACTGTTTTCTATACTGAGTATTGCCAACCCAGACAGTATTTCAAGAGAGATTGTGCATTTTAGTCCGATGTCCATTGCGCTACCCAGTTTCCCTGATGTTGCTACGGCAATCAAGCTGTTTTTACCTGCCCTGTCACTGTCGCTTCTGCAGAGAGATCGTTTTCTTAACTAAAACTCATAAAGAACTTTCTAAGAGGCATTAGGCTCTCGGTCTGATATTCGCTTTTGAACACCTGAATAAGCTCCACTCATTTCACTGGCGCCATCGTAGCCTTGACCACAGCATTTGTTCACCGATATCCTCTTATACGTTCAATCAAAAGTACGCCAAGTCCTGAGGCACTTTTTCAGTCATGTCCTGAAACAAACACTTTGCCTCCTACTACATCTGGAAATGTAAAAGATGTATGACTGACTTTAGGGAGGGTTACTATCAAAATGATTTACTGAATTTAAAAAATCACATCCGTGGGCCCCCAGAGCACGTGGGCCTTGCGGGTGCTGCGGGTGTGTCCAGTACGTCAATGCATGTCACCAGTATACAATTTCAAAACTTCGTGCAGCCATTGGTAGCTATGAGACCTTATCCGGCTGTGCATCGTGAGCTAAAATTAGTCTTCTTTAGAATGGATTCACAACATACAGGCTACAACCATATGAATACAGACAATATACATATTATACAGTAGGCTGAGTAGCGGTGACATGTAGACGGATTCTCTGGGTTGTATTGGGATGCGCTGCAGAACTGCATCTGTAGAGGGAGGAATGAGAGAGATGCAGATCGGTGGAAAAGGCACCGGTCAGGCACTGAGGTAAAATACATTTTATACTGAGGTAAAAATAGTTTTATACGGAATATTCCGTGGATATTCATTTTTCTCTCATAACTAGCTATTGAACCAATCATGCCATGACTATGAAAATGGAATATTCTGAATCGGAGGGGATGCAGAACGATCCTCACCTTTTTTTGGTTGTTGATTTTGATCTTTTTTTTAATATATGCCATTTAGCAGACGCTTTTATCCAAAGCGACTTACAGTCATGTGTGCATACATTCTACGTATGGGTGGTCCCGGGGATCGAACCCACTACCCTGGCGTTACAAGCGCCATGCTCTACCAACTGAGCTACAGAAGGACCTCTCCATTCACCCCCGATTAAGAATAAACCATTTTCATAGTCATGGCACGCTTTGTTAAAGAGTTAATGACGATTGAAATACGAAATCTTCATTTTTTTATGTAGGCCTGTATATAAAAAGGTCTGGATTGTAAAAAGAAATAAAAATGTTTTAATATCCACCGAAAATCCTATATAAAATGTATTTTACATATGTTTATTGGGCCTTCGTGTAGTCAAAAACCCCACCCCCAAAAAAAGGGAGACAGTGCCCGAATTCTGACTGCTCAGCAACATATTTTCTATGACACATTAAATTGGTTGAATTTATTGTGTGTGTGTTTTCCTATCAATTGTCTACAATGGAGAGGAGAAGGAGAGGAGAGAGAAGGAGAGGATAGTAGAGACAAGGAGAGAGAGAATGAGGAGGAGGAGAGAGAAGGAGAGGAGAGGCTACGAGAGAGAAGGAGAGGAGGAGAGAGAAAAGGAGAGGACAGCAGCAAATCATTCTGCTTACATTGTTGACTTCTCCCCCACCTCCTCATGCAGTTGTATAAGGGTGAGATTTACATCTTTGAGGGATGGAGAGGGGAGGAACTAACTGGAAACAAGGGGGAGAAGAGGGGAGGAGTAGAGAAGAGAAGAATGTTGGAGGATATAAGGACCCTCAGACAGCTCCCACCTTACTCATTTTCCTCCTCACACACACCCCGGAGAGTCGAGCCGTCACACACAGATCTGTAACCATGAGGCTGAGCATAATGGGAGTTCTGCTGTGCGCTACGCTGGTCGCCTGTGTCAACGTCATGCCTCAGAAAGACTTCAACCTGGAGAAGGTGAGAGAGAAAGAAAAACTGAGAGAACTGATAAAACAAATGAGAAAGGCTACAACAACAAAAAGAGAGCAGGCAAAGAGTTGAGAGAAGAGTGCTGTACAGTACAAGTGCAGAGAGAGAAGAGATTCTGGAGTTGAGGAGGGTCAGAGTAGAGAGAGGACAGTGGATCGATCATCTGCCATGACTATTAAATCAATTTGCATTGTGAGAATGAATGAATAGTGGTTCTTCTTTTTCTTCAAACTATATTCTCTCTCCCCAGATGGCTGGTAAGTGGTGGGTCGTGGGCTTTGCCACCAACGCCAAGTGGTTTATGAACCGTAAGGCTGATATGAAGATGGGAACTTCCATGATGCTGCCCACTGCCGAAGGTGACCTGGACATCAGCTGCGCCAACCAGAAGTGAGTTTGTGTGTGTGTGTGTGTCCGTGTGTGTGTCCATTTCACTCATATTGATGCTGCTCTTTCTCTCAGCGCTGATGGCTCTTGCTGGAGGATGACCGAAGTGGCCAAGAAGACTGACATACCAGGCCGCTTCACCTTCACCAGCCAGCGTGAGTTCACACACACACACACACACACACACACACACACACACACACACACACAGTTAACATAACTTCATATCTCTTTCTCCCTCTCTCAGGTTGGAACAATGAAAATGACATGCGTGTGGTAGCTGTCCAGTATGATGACTTTGCTCTGATCCACACCATCAAGACCAAACACGGAGTAACTGACGTGGTCAACAAACTCTTCAGTAAGTCTGTCTGGCTGCCTGCATGTCTGAAATTAATTCACACCTTTAGATTCTCATGTTTTGTGTCATTCATCACAGTTTCACTTTGGTCTCTGGTTTTAGCATGGTCATGTTACAGGTGGGTTATGTTAATCTGGTTGTGTTCTGTTAATCTGGTTGTGTTCTGTTAACCTGGTTGTGTTCTGTTAACCTGGTTATGTTGTGCTAACCTGGTTGTGTTCTGTTAACCTGGTTATGTTCTGTTAACCTGGTTGTGTTCTGTTAACCTGGTTGTGTTCTGTTAACCTGGTTATGTTGTGCTAACCTGGTTGTGTTATGTTAACCTGGTTGTGTTCTGTTAACCTGGTTATGTTCTATTAACCTGGTTGTGTTGTGTTAACCTGGTTGTGTTCTGTTAACCTGGTTGTGTTGTGCTAACCTGGTTGTGTTAACCTGGTTGTGTTGTGTTAACATGGTTGTGTTCTGTTAACCTGGTAGTGTTTTGTTAACCTGGCTGTATTCTGTTAACCTGGTTGTGGTAATCTGGTTATGGTAACCAGGTAGTCTTGTGTTAACCTGCTTGTGTTGCGTTATCCTGGTAGTGCTGTGTTAACCCAGTTGTGTTGTGTTAACCCAGTTGTGTTAATCTGCTTGTGTTAAACTGGTTTTGTTCTGTTGTTTTATCCTGGTTGTGTTAACATGGTTCTGTTGTGTTAACCTGGTAGTGTTGTGTTTACCTGGTTGTGTTAACCTGCTTGTGTTTACCTGCTTGTGTTGAACTGTTTTTGTTGTGTTAACCTGGTAGTGTTGTGTTAACTTGATTGTGTTGTGTTTACCTGGTTGTGTTGTGTTAATCTGATTGTGTTGTGTTTACCTTGTTGTGTTAACCTGGTTTGTTGTGTTAACTTGATTGTGTTGTGTTTACCTGGTTGTGTTGTGTTAATCTGATTGTGTTGTGTTTACCTGGTTGTGTTAACCTGGTTTTGTTGTGTTAACCTCATTGTGTTAACCTGGTTCTGTTGTGTTTACCTTGTTGTGTTTTGTTAACCTGGTTGTGTTAACCTGGTTCTGTTGTGTTTACCTTGTTGTGTTTTGTTAACCTGGTTGTGTTAACCTGGTTCTGTTGTGTTTACCTTGTTGTGTTGTGTTAACCTGTTTGTGTTAAACTTTTTTGTTGTGTTAACCTGGTTGTGTTGTGTTAACCTGGTTGTGTGTGTTTACCTGGTCGTGTTGTGTTAACCTGGCTGTGTTGTGTTAACCTGGTTGTGTTAACCTGGCTGTGTTGTGTTAACCTGGCTGTGTTAACCTGGCTGTGTTGTGTTAACCTGGCTGTGTTAACCTGGTTGTGTTGTGTTAACCTGGCTGTGTTAACCTGGTTGTGTGTGTTAACCTGGTCGTATTGTGTTAACCTGGCTGTGTTTACCTGGTCGTGTTGTGTTAACCTGGTTGTGTTGTGGTTGTAGGTCGCACTCCAGAGGTGAGCGCAGATGTCCAGATGAAGTTCATGCAGTTCTCTCTGGATACAGGAATCCTCTCTGGGAACATTGTTTTCCTGCCCAACAATGGTACGACACCACACACACACACACAGATGTACAATATTATTATGGTGATCAGATACATATGAATGTGCTTCCCTGGTAGAAATCATCTCCTCACTATTTTCTCCCGCCTCTCTATTGCAGATGAATGTGCCGAGGCATAAATGTTCACTCATCTGCTACTCTTCAACTGGCATCTGTCTCCATTTCACATCCAAACTCTTTTCCTGGAAGAAGACTGAAGACTGCATATATTGAGGGATTTATACCACAAATTTGAATTATTTTCAGCCAATTCAATTCAATATGAACAAAATAATAAAAGATGATAAAAAAAGCATATTTCTCAATTGAGTACTGTCTTTTATAGGGGGGAAACGGAAGTCATTTTTTCATGGTTTATGGATTTAAAAATAACCAGAGCTTCAGGTACATCCAAAAATAACAAAGTTAATGCGTTTACCTAACTGACTGCTTCCCAGGCTTTGTCTTTCTTCTGCTTAGAGCAATTCATAACTGAGACAAGAAACACAAATAACATTCTACAGTATAAGCTCTAAGTGTTCTGTTCCACCCTTATAGACAGAGGCTCTAAGTGTTCTGTTCCACCTTTATAGACAGAGGTTCCAAGTGTTCTGTTCCACTGTTATAGACAGAGGCTCTAAGTGTTTGGTTCCACTATTATAGACAGAGGCTCTAAGTGTTTGGTTCCACTGTTATAGACAGAGGCTCTAAATGTTCTGTTCCACTGTTATAGACAGAGGCTCTAAGTGTTGTGTTTCACTCTTATAGACAGAGGCTCTTCGTGTTTGGTTCCACTGTTATAGACAGAGGCTTTAAGTGTTCTGTTCCACTGTTATAGAAAGAGGCTCTAAGTGTTGCGTTTCACCCTTATAGACAGAGGCTCCAACTGTTCTGTTCCACCCTTACAGACAGAGGCTCTAAGTGTTCGGTTCCACCCTTATAGACAGAGGCTCTAAATGTTCTGTTCCACGTTATAGACAGAGGCTCCAACTGTTCTGTTCCACCCTTACAGACAGAGGCTCGAAGTGTTCTGTTCCACCCTTATAGACAGAGGCTCTAAGTGTTCTGTTCCACCCTTACAGACAGAGGCTCTAAGTGTTCTGTTCCACCCTTACAGACAGAGGCTCTAAGTGTTCTGTTCCACCCTTATAGACAGAGGCTCTAAGTGTTCTGTTCCACCCTTACAGACAGAGGCTCGAAGTGTTCTGTTCCACCCTTACAGACAGAGGCTCTAATTGTTGTTTTCCACCATTATAGACAGACTCTCTAAAGTCACGTGTCAAACTCATTCCATTGAGTGCCAAGTGTGTACGGTTTTCACCCCTCCCTTGTACTTGCTTGATGAATTAAGATCACTGATTAGTAAGGAACTCCCCTCACCTGGTTGTCTAGGTCTTAATTGAAGGGAAAAACCAGCAGACAGCAGATGCCCTCCATGGGATGGGTTTGACACTCAAGTGTTCTGTTTCATCGCTATAGACGGTCCTTCTCCATGTTAAAGTCATGTGAGTCGAATACAGGTTAGAATGCTGTCCTACAGCCTCCAGAGTGGCGCAGCGGTCTAAGGCACTGCATCGCAGTCCTTGAGGCATCATTACAGACCTGGGTTCAATCCCAGGCTTTGTCACAGTTGACCACACCCGGGTGACCCATGAGGCGGTGCACAATTGGCCCAGTGTCATCCGGGTTTAGCTGGCCGCTATGTCCCTGTCCCATCATGCTCTAGTGACTTTTTGTTACGGACCAGTGCACGCTGACTTCTGTCTCCGGTTGTACAGTGTTTCCTCGGACACATTGGTGTGTCAGGCTTCCGGGTTAAGCAAACGGTGTGTCAGGCTTCCGGGTTAAGCAAACGGTGTGTCAGGCTTCCGGGTTAAGCAAACGGTGTGTCAGGCTTCCGGGTTAAGCAAACGGTGTGTCAGGCTTCCGGGTTAAGCAAACGGTGTGTCAAGAAGCAGTGCGGATTGGCAGGGTTGTGTTTCGGAGGACGTATGGCTCTCGACCTTCGCCTCTCCCGAGCCCGTATGGAAGTTGCAACGATTGGCCAAGACTGTAACTACAAATTGGGGAGAAAAGGGGGAGATAAAAAGTTAAATAAAAAACTATTTAAGAATGCTGTGCTACTATACAGTATAGCTTGGCATTACCTAAACCCTCCCTTAACCAGGGTGACACTGGGCCAATTGTGGCCGATTTGGTTGTCATTTTCTCATGTTTAACATAACAGTTCAGCGATCTATACACGGTGCTGCCATGCGGCCGTTTTTACACTGCTGGCTGATGGATATAATGTGATTACTTGTTCAGTACTTAATGTTCGAAATGCAAACATTTCAGATTGTAAAATACATTGTCGATGCAACAGCATCCTAATAAGCTACGGATATATTTAAAATAATATACAACTGTCTTGTATAGGCTACATTAACATTCACAAATTACCTGAACTAACCTGTACCCCCGCACATTGACTCAGTGCCGGTACCCCTTGTATATAGACTCGTTATTGTTATATAATTTTCTTGTGTTACTTTAAATTTAAGACATGTACTTTGTTTATTTAGTAAATATTTTCTTAACTCTACTTCTTGAACTGCATTGTTGGTTAAGGTCTACACCTGTTGTATTTGCCGCATGTGACAAATACAATTTGATTAGATTTGATTGAACCTGTCGGACATGAGCCGTCCTTGCGTTCTTTACTAGCTTGAATTGTTGCATAAAACCAGCCTATTACTGCCAAATAATACAGTCAGTCCACCTTCAAAACAAAAGCTTACTAGAGGTTATTTCATTATGCAGTGCAGTCTCCTTAGCTATAGGCCTACAACTTATTTAGTTGCTACTCTGCATTCGGGCAAGTAGCAAGTAGCATTCTCCTGGCATCCGCCAAACCCAGATTCATTCATAGGACTGACAGATGTTGATGCAAGATTCATCACTCCAGAGAATGTGTTTCCACTACTCCAGAGTCCAATGCCATCGATCTTTACACCACTCCAGAGAATGTGTTTCCACTACTCCAGAGTCCAATGCCATCGATCTTTACACCACTCCAGCCGATGCTTGGCATTGCGCATGGTGATGTTAGGCTTGTGTGCGGCTGCTCGGTCATAGAAAACTATTTCATGAAGCTCCCGACCAACAGTTCTTGTGCTGACGTTGCTTCCAGAGGCAATTTGGAAGTCATTAGTGAGTGTTCAAATCAAATCAAATGTTATGTCACATGCGCCTAATACAACACCTTACAGTGAAATGCTTACTTACAAACCCTTAACCGACAATGCAGTTTTAATCAAAAATAAGTGAATAATAAAATAGAAATATAACAAATAATTAAGGAGCAACAATAAAATAAACAATAAAATAACATTAGCGAGGCTATATACCGGGGGATCCAGTACAGAGTCAATGTGGAGGCTATATACCGGGGGATCCAGTACAGAGTCAATGTGGAGGCTATATACCGGGGGATCCAGTACAGAGTCAATGTGGAGGCTATATACCGGGGGATCCAGTACAGAGTCAATGTGGAGGCTATATACCGGGGGATCCAGTACAGAGTCAATGTGGAGGCTATATACCGGGGGATCCAGTACGGGAGTCAATGTGGAGGCTATATACCGGGGGATCCAGTACAGAGTCAATGTGGAGGCTATATACCAGTGGATCCAGTACAGAGTCAATGTGGAGACTATATACAGGGGGTACCGGTACAGAGTCAATGTGGAGGCTATATACAGGGGGATCCAGTACAGAGTCAATGTGGAGGCTATATACCGGGGGATCCAGTACAGAGTCAATGTGGAGGCTATATACCGGGGGATCCAGTACAGAGTCAATGTGGAGGCTATATACCGGGGGATCCAGTACAGAGTCAATGTGGAGGCTATATACCGGGGGATCCAGTACAGAGTCAATGTGGAGGCTATATACCGGGGGATCCAGTACAGAGCCAATGTGGAGGCTATATACCGGGGGATCCAGTACAGAGTCAATGTGGAGGCTATATAACGGGGGATACAGTACAGAGTCAATGTGGAGGCTATATATCGGGGGATCCAGTACAGAGCCAATGTGGAGGCTATATACCGGGGGATCCAGTACAGAGTCAATGTGGAGGCTATATAACGGGGGATCCAGTACAGAGTCAATGTGGAGGCTATATACCGGGGGATCCAGTACAGAGTCAATGTGGAGGCTATATACCGGGGGATCCAGTACAGAGTCAATGTGGAGGCTATATACCGGGGGATCCAGTACAGAGTCAATGTGGAGGCTATATACCGGGGGATCCAGTACAGAGTCAATGTGGAGGCTATATACCGGGGGATCCAGTACAGAGTCAATGTGGAGGCTATATACCGGGGGATCCAGTACAGAGTCAATGTGGAGGCTATATACCGGGGGTACCGGTACAGAGTCAATGTGGAGGCTATATACAGGGGGATCCAGTACAGAGTCAATGTGGAGGCTATATACCGGGGGATCCAGTACAGAGTCAATGTGGAGGCTATATACCGGGGGATCCAGTACAGAGTCAATGTGGAGGCTATATACAGGGGGTACCGGTACAGAGTCAATGTGGAGGCTATATACAGGGGGTACCGGTACAGAGTCAATGTGGAGGCTATATACAGGGGGATCCAGTACAGAGTCAATGTGGAGGCTATATACCGGGGGATCCAGTACAGAGTCAATGTGGAGGCTATATACCGGGGGATCCAGTACATAGTCAATGTGCGGGGACACTGGTTAATCGAGGTAATTGAGGTAATATGTACAGTTGAAGTCGGAAGTTTACATACACTTAGGTTGGAATCATTAAAACTCGTTATTCAACAACTCCACAAATTTCTTGTTAACAAACTATAGTTTTGGCAAGTTGGTTAGGCCATCTACTTTGTGCATGACACAAGTCAATGTTCCAACAATTGTTTACAGACAAACTCAGTGCTTCTTTGCTTGACATCATGGGAAAATCAAAAGAAATCAGCCAAGACCTCGAATGTTTAGACCTCCACAAGTCTGGCTCGTCCTTGGGAGCAATTCCAAACACCTGAAAGTACCACGTTCATCTGTACAAACAATAGTACGCAAGTATAAACACCATGGGACCACGCAGCCGTCATACCGCTCAGGGAGGAGACGCGTTCTGTTTCCTAGAGATAAACATACTTTGGTGCGAAAATTGCAAATCAGTCCCAGAACCACAGCAAAGGATCTTGTGAAGATGCCCGAGGAAACAGGTACAAAGTATCTATATCCACAGTAAAACGAGTCCTATATGACATAACCTGAAAGACCGCTCAGCAAGGAAGAAGCCACTGCTCCAAAACCGCAATAAAAAACCCAAATACTAATTGAGTATTAGCTTCCAAATACTAATTGAGTGTATGTTTACTTCTGACCCACTGGGAATGTGATGAAAGAAATAAAAGCTTAAATAAATCCTTCTCTCTACTATTATTCTGACATTTCATATTCTTAAAATAAAGTGGTGATCCGAACTGACCTAAAACGGGACATTTTTACAAGGATTAAATGTCAGGAATTGTGAAAAACTAAGTTTAAATGTATTTGGCTAAGGTGTATGTAAACTTCCGACTTCAACTGTACATGTAGGTAGAGGTCAAGTGATTATGCGTGGATAATAAACAGAGAGTAGCAGCAGCATAAAAATGGGGGTGGGGACAATGCAAATAGTCCAGGTAGCCATTTGATTAGCTGTTCAGGAGTCTTATGGCTTGGGGGTAGAAGCTGTTAAGAAGCCTTTTTGATCTATACTTGGCGCTCCAGTACCACTTGCCGTGCGGTAGCAGAGAGAACAGTCTATGACTAGGGCTGGAGTCATTGGCAATTTTTTGGGCCTTCCTCTGACCGCCTGGTATAGAGGTCCTGGATCGCAGGAAGGTTGGCCCCAGTGATGTACTGGGCTGTACGCACTACCCATTGTAGTGCCTTGCGGTCGGAGGCTGTGCAGTTGCCATAGCAGTCCACAATCATCTCCTTTGTCTTGATCACGTTGAGGGAGAGGTTGTTATCCTGGCACCACATTGCCAGGTATCTGACGTTCTCCCTATAGGCTGTCTTATCGTTGTCAGTGATCAGGCCTACCACTGTTGTGTCGTCTGCAAACTTAAGGTGTTGGAGTTGTGCTTGGCCATGCAGTCAGGGGTGAACAGGGAGTACAGGAGGGGACTGAGCACGCACCCCTGAGGGGCCCCTGTGTTGAGGATCAGAGTGGCAGATGTGTTGTTACCTACCCTTACCACCTGGGGGCGGCCCGTCAGGAAGTCCAGGATCCAGTTGAAGAGGAAGGTGTTTAGTCCCAGGTCCTTAGTTGAACACTGAGCTGTAGTTAATGAATAGCATTCCCACGTAGGTGTTCCTTTTGCCCAGGTGGGAAAGGGCAGTGTGGAGTGCAATAGAGATTGCATCATCTGTGAATCAGTGAGGAAGGTATGCAGATTGGAGTGGGACTAATGTTTCAGGGATTATGGTGTTGATGTGAGCCATGACCAGCCTTTCAAAGCACTTCATGGCTACAGACATGAGTGCTACGGGTCCGTAGTCATTTAGGCAGGTTACCTTGGTGTTCTTGGGCACAGGGACTATGGTGGTCTGCTTTAATATGTTGGTATTACAGACTCGGTCAGGGACAGGTTAAAAATGTCAGTAGAGACACTTGCCGCGGCCTTGTGAATGTTGACCTGTTTAAAGGTCTTACTCACGTTGGCTACGGAGAGTGCAATCACACTGTTGTCCGGAACAGAAGTTATTAGAAGTTATTTATCTCATCTGGTAGGCTTGTGTTAATGGACAGCTCGCAGCGGTGCTTCCCTTTGTAGTCTGTAATAGTTTGCAAGCCCTGCCACATCAGACGCGCATTTGAGTCGGTGTAGTACAATTCAATCTTAGTCCTGTATTTACGCTTTGCCTGTTTGATGGTTCGTCGGAGGGTATAGCCGGATTTCTTATAAGCGTCTGGGTTAGAGTCCTGCTCATTGAAAGCGGCAGCTCTACTCTTTAGCTTGTAACTGAGGACAGACAATTTTGACATGCTATGCGCTTCAGCTCTCTGCATTCCCATTCTGTTAGGTTGTGTGGCCTACCACTTCATGGCTGAGCAGGTGTTGCTCCTAACTCCTAACTTTTGTACTTCACAATAACAGCACTTACGGTTGACCGGGGCAGCTGTAGCAACCCAGAAATTTGACAAACTGACTTATTGGACAGGTGCCATCTTATGACGGTGCCACGTTGAAAGTCACTGAGTTCTTCAGGAAAGCCATTCTACTGCCAATGTTTCTCTATGGAGATTGCATGGCTGTGTGCTCAATTTTATACACCTGTCAGCAACGAGTGGGGCTGAAATAGCAAATCCACTCATTTGAATGGTGTCCACATACCTTTGTATATATAGTGTAATTAGATGCTATTTATAAACGTTTTATAAAAATTACACATCAAATAGCCTAACAATGAGGGAAAAGGAGTCAGTTTGAGGATAAACCCAGCCAATAGTGTTAAACTCAGCTGGTTTTATCTGGCTAATAGCCTAAATAAATGGGATGCATTATTCACTGTAAATTCATTTAAATCAAATCCAATTTAAGAGGCTCCCCTGGTCTCCTGAAGTCCTAATTTTTTGTGTGCAAATGTTTTTACCATGGCCTGTAGGTCCAGGTTGCAGGGCCAACTGTTTTCTATACTGAGTATTGCCAACCCAGACAGTCTTTCCTGAATAATGCTGTAGATATTGTTATAAGGGAGTGTGAGACCATTGACACATGTAACTTTCAGAGTTTTATTGTTGTTATTAATATAGTTTACAGAGTGCTAAAAGTGCTGCTGTAGCTAGCTAGCATGCCCTTCTGTGATGTAGACGGTTAGCTGAGCTGCCAACCGGTGCTGGCGTTGCATTATGGGAGATGTAGTTTGGCCCTCTAAGGTCTGAATGGGATAGAGGCGATTTCACATTGTAACTTGTTTATGTTGCAGTGTTTTTGTACATGAGTTGTGTTATTTTGGTACTGTCAACACTGAAAGCACCTAGCAATGTATTGGGGATGTGAGACAGGATATGTGTTTTACCTTTCTTCATGCTCCTGTATAGAACAACTTGTCAGATGGTGCATTGGAGACTGATGTGTTCCTGTCCTGTCTTTTCACAATACTATTGCAGATCAACATAAAAGCCTAAAAGACAGCCGTGGTGTCGCTCTTCATTTCTTGGTTCTCCTGTGGTGCATATAAGACCCGCTACCCGACACCATTCTGTATTCTTCTGGCCCTTCTTTGGACACTGTGTTAACAGACCTCCAGACGAGCTTCAATGCCATACAACTCTCCTTCCGTGGCCTCCAATTGCTCTTAAATACAAGTAAAACTAAATGCATGCTCTTCAACCGATCGCTGCCTGCACCTGCCCGCCTGTCCAACATCACTACTCTGGACGGCTCTGACTTAGATACAAATACCTGGGTGTCTGGTTAGACTGTAAACTCTCCTTCCAGACCCACATCAAACATCTCCAATCCAAAATTCAATCTAGAATTGGCTTCCTATTTCGCAACAAAACATCCTTCACTCATGCTGCCAAACATACCCTTGTAAAACTGACCATCCTACCAATCTTCGACTTTGGCGATGTCATTTACAAAATAGCCTCCAATACCAAACTCAATAAATTGGATGGAGTCTATCACAGTGCCATCCGTTTTGTCACCAAAGCCCCATATACTACCCACCATTGCGACCTGTAAGGTCTCGTTGGCTGGCCCTCGCTTCATACTCGTCGCCAAACCCACTGGCTCCATGTCATCTACAAGACCCTGCTCGGTAAAGTCCCCCCTTATCTCAGCTCGCGGGTCACCATAGCATCACCCACCTGTAGCACTTGCTCTAGCAGGTATATCGCTCTGGTCACCCCCAAAACCAATTATTTCTTTGGCCGCCTCTCCTTCCAGTTCTCTGCTGCCAATGACTGGAACGAACTACAAAAATCTCTGAAACTGGAAACACTTATCTCCCTCACTGGCTTTAAGCACCAACTGTCAGAGCAGCTCACAGATTACTGCACCTGTACATAGCCCACCTATAATTTAGCCCAAACAACTACCTCTTTCCCTACTGTATTTATTTGATTTATTTTGCTCATTTGCACCCCATTATTTGTATTTCTACTTTGCACATTCTTCCACTGCAAATCTACCATTCCAGTGTTTTACTTGCTATATTGTATTTACTTTGCCACCATGGCCTTTTTTTGCCTTTACCTCCCTTATCTCACCTCATTTGCTCACATCGTATATGGACTTGTTTATACTGTATTATTGTCTGTATGTTTGTTTTACTCCAGATGTAACTCTGTGTTGTTGTATGTGTCGAACTGCTTTGCTTTATCTTGGCCAGGTCGCAATTGTAAATGAGAACTTGTTCTCAACTTGCCTACCTGGTTAAATAATGGTGAAATCAAAATAAAATACAGATGCACAAAGATATACAGTGGGGCAAAAAAGTATTTAGTCAGCCACCAATTGTGCAAGTTCTCCCACTTAAAAAGATGTGAGAGGCCTGTAATTTTCATCATAGGCACACTTTTAAAAAAATCCAGAAAATCACATTGTAGGATTTTTTATGAATTTATTTGCAAATTATGGTGGAAAATAAGTATTTGGCCAATAACAAAAGTTTATCTCAATACTTTGTTATATACCCTTTGTTGGCAATGTGAGCGTACCAAGTAATTAGGCGTCACTCTAAAGCGGGAAGGTGGAATAAACGAGTCAGGAGTAGGTTTTTCTGATTGAACACGGTTCTCTATTGAGGGTACATTCTAACATAATCAATAAAAAATCTTCCAAGGAAAAACACACATCTTCTTCACCAGATGAAACAAGAACACAATAGGATAATCTTTAAACTACAACAAACATAAATCACAGGTTTGTCACCGTCTTAGTGGTTCTTTCAGCACAGCTTCTCTCTCGGTGACCATCTTCCAGAGATAGTTTCCCCCCTCTCTGCTGGTTCCATTCTCTCTTTTATAGGGGAAGGAGAGTATGTCATTAGTACCGTCAGCTGTGCTTAATTGACTCTGGTTACCTTGTCTCCCATGCTTTGTTGGGCTACTATCCATGAGCCCAGCCTGCCCTCTAGTGGTCCTTCCACAGCAATGACAGAGGTCAAACGTTTTCAGTAAGTCTTCACAAGGTTTTCACACACTGTTGCTGGTATTTTGGCCCATTCCTCCATGCAGATCTCCTCTAGAGCAGTGATGTTTTGGGGCTGTTGCTGGGCAGCACAGACTTTCAAGTCCCTCCAAAGATTTTCTATGGGGTTGAGATCTGGAGACTGGCTAGGCCACTCCAGGACCTTGAAATGCTTCTTACGAGCCACTCCTTCGTTGTCCGGGCGGTGTGTTTGGGATCATTGTCATGCTGAAAGACCCAGCCACGTTTCATCTTCAATGCCCTTGCTGATGGAAGGAGGTTTTCACTCAAAATCTCACGATACATGGCCCCATTCATTCTTTCCTTTACACGGATCAGTCATCCTGGTCCCTTTGCAGAAAAACAGCCCCAAAGCATGATGTTTCCACCCCCATGCTTCACAGTAGGTATGGTGTTCTTTGGATGCAACTCAGCATTCTTTGTCCTCCAAACACGACGAGTTGAGTTTTTACCAAGAAGTTGTATTTTGGTTTCATCTGACCATATGACATTCTCCCAATCTTCTTCTGGATCATCTAAATGCTCTCTAGCAAACTTCAGACGGGCCTGGACATGTACTGGCTTAAGCAGGGGGACACGTCTGGCACTGCAGGATTTGAGTCCCTGGCGGCGTAGTGTGTTACTGATGGTAGGCTTTGTTACTTTGGTCCCAGATCTCTGCAGGTCATTCACTAGGTCCCCCTGTGTGGTTCTGGGATTTTTGCTCACCATTCTTGTGATCATTTTGACCTCACGGGGTGAGATCTTGCGTGGTGCCCCAGATCGAGGGAGATTATCAGTGGTCTTGTATGTCTTCCATTTCCTAATAATTGCTCCCACAGTTGATTTCTTCAAACCAAGCTGCTTACCTATTGCAGATTCAGTCTTCCCAGCCTGGTGCAGGTCTACAATTTTGTTTCTGGTGTCCTTTGACAGCACTTTGGTCTTGGCCATAGTGGAGTTTGGAGCGTGACTGTTTGAGGTTGTGGACAGGTGTATTTTATACTGATAACAAGTTCAAACAGGTGCCATTAATACAGGTAACGAGTGGAGGACAGAGGACCCTCTTAAAGAAGAAGTTACAGGTCTGTGAGAGCTAGAAATCTTGCTTGTTTGTAGGTGATCAAATACTTATTTTCCACCATAATTTGCAAATAAATTCATAAAAAATCCTACAATGTGATTTTCTGGATTTTTTTTCTCATTTTGTCTGTCATAGTTGAAGTGTACCTATGATGAAAATTACAGGCCTCTCTCATATTTTTAAGTGGGAGAACTTGCACAATTGGTGGCTGACTAAATACTTTTTTGCCCCACTGTATACCACAAATAAGGGTTTGTTGATATTTGAAACCACGCAACTCAAACACTGGTTCACCAGAATGAAGTAATTCGCAAACCGCTGTTTTGTTAAGACGTCAAGAACTGTTCTCGGCAGAAGACGATCATCTGTTTGCAATATACTTCTTATACAGTAGGCTGAGTAGCGGTGACATGTAGACGGATTCTCTGGGTTGTATTGGGATGCGCTGCAGAACTGCATCTGTAGAGGGAGGAATGAGAGAGATGCAGATCGGTGGAAAAGGCACCGGTCAGGCACTGAGGTAAAATACATTTTATACTGAGGTAAAATTTGTTTTATACGGAATATTCCGTGGATATTCATTTTTCTCTCATAACTAGCTATTGAACCAATCATGCCATGACTATGAAAATGGAATATTCTGAGTCGGGGGGGATGCAGAACGATCCTCACCTTTTTTTGGTTGTTGATTTTGATCTTCTCCATTCACCCCTGATTAAGAATATACAATGTTCATAGTCATGGCACGCTTTGTTAAAGAGTTAATGACGATTGAAATACGAAATCTTATTTTTTTTTAAATGTAGGCCTGTATATAATTTTTTTTATTTTTTAAATATCCACCGAATATCCTATGTCAAATGTATTTTACATCTGTTTATGGCGCCTTCATGTAGTCAAATAACCCCCCCCCCCCCAAAAAAAACCCAACAACAATGTGTACTCCTTCTTGCAGGGTGTGTGGAAAGTTACTTGCGTAACAATCAGTTATATAAATTGCATAAACAAGTTTATAAAACTGTTACCTAATTTTGAACACGCAGCACAAATTCGATATGCTATAGAAACATATTTGCATGTAATTATATGGACATGCTCATTGCTTTATCTCCAAGTTTATTTAGTTCGTATAGTCAGAGTCTTTGTTTCTTTGGTCGTTCTGAGCTTGTTTCATCTCTTCTTCACAGCCAATATGTTGAGGAAGATTTCAAAGTGCGACCAAGCCCAAGTTCTGACTGCTCAGAAACAGTTATATAACCTCCAGGAGATTATGTACCATTCAGAGTTATATAACCTCCAGGAGATTATGTACCATTCAGAGTTATATAACCTCCAGGAGATTATGTACCATTCAGAGTTATATAACCTCCAGGAGATTATGTACCATTCAGAGTTATATAACCTCCAGGAGATTATGTACCATTCAGAGTTATATAACCTCCAGGAGATTATGTACCATTCAGAGTTATATAACCTCCAGGAGATTATGTACCATTCAGAGTTATATAACCTCCAGGAGATTATGTACCATTCAGAGTTATATAACCTCCAGGAGATTATGTAACCTTCAGACCTCAAAGTAATGTATCCTTCAGGAGGAATCCACCCCAAACCCCAGCATTACATGACCTATGGTAACCCATGTTCTGTCCTCCGCAGTGTTAAATGTTGTGACTGACAGAGGAATGTTACAACGCACATGTTGCAGCCCTGAAGGGTATGGGATTAACATGAGGACTATGCTTTACCTCACTCTGAGGATACTGTGTGTGTATGTGTCGGTGCATTCATGTGTGTGTGTGTGTCTTCATGCTTACATGTGGATTTCAGGGTGGAGGTTGTTCATACCAGGAATCAGACTTGTCTAAATAGGTAAATCCTATCATTGTTGGGGGAGAGGAGAGAGAAGGAGGAGAAAAGGAGCGAAGAGGGGAGAGAGAAGGAGGAGAGGAGAGTGAAGGAGGAGAAAAGGAGCGGAGAGGGAAGGCGAGGAGAGGAGAGAGAAGGAGAAGAGAGAGGAGAAAGAAAAGGACAGAAAAGGAGAAGAGAGAAAAGGACAGGAGAGAAAAGGACAGGAGAGTGAAGGAGAAGAGAGAAAAGGAGAGGAGAGAAAAGGACAGGAGAGAGAAGGAGGAGAGAAAAGGAGAGGAGATGAGAGAAAAGGACTTGAGGGAGAAGGAGAAGAGAGAAAAGGAGAGGAGAAGAGAGAAAAGGAGAGGAGATGAGAGAAAAGGAGAGGAGGAGAGGAGAGAGGAGAAGAGAGAAAAGGAGAGGAGATGAGAGAAAAGGAGAGGACAGCAGAAAATCATTCTGCTTACATTGTTGACTTCTCCCCCACCTCCTCATGCAGTTGTATAAGGGTGAGATTTACATCTTTGAGGGATGGAGAGGGGAGGGACTAACTGGAAACAAGGGGGAGAAGAGGGGAGGAGTAGAGAAGAGAAGAATGTTGGAGGATATAAGGACCCTCAGACAGCTCCCACCTTACTCATTTTCCTCCTCACACACACCCCGGAGAGTCGAGCCGTCACACACACAGATCTGTAACCATGAGGCTGAGCATAATGGGAGTTCTGCTGTGCGCTACGCTGGTCGCCTGTGTCAACGTCATGCCTCAGAAAGACTTCAACCTGGAGAAGGTGAGAGAGAAAGAAAGACTGAGAGAACTGATAAAACAAATGAGAAAGGCTACAACAACAAAAAGAGAGCAGGCAAAGAGTTGAGAGAAGAGTGCTGTACAGTACAAGTGCAGAGAGAGAAGAGATTCTGGAGTTGAGGAGGGTCAGAGTAGAGAGAGGACAGTGGATCGATCATCTGCCATGACTATTAAATCAATTTGCATTGTGAGAATGAATGAATAGTGGTTCTTCTTTTTCTTCAAACTATATTCTCTCTCCCCAGATGGCTGGTAAGTGGTGGGTCGTGGGCTTTGCCACCAACGCCAAGTGGTTTATGAACCGTAAGGCTGATATGAAGATGGGAACTTCCATGATGCTGCCCACTGCCGAAGGTGACCTGGACATCAGCTGCGCCAACCAGAAGTGAGTTTGTGTGTGTGTGTGTGTCCGTGTGTGTGTGTCCATTTCACTCATATTGATGCTGCTCTTTCTCTCAGCGCTGATGGCTCTTGCTGGAGGATGACCGAAGTGGCCAAGAAGACTGACATACCAGGCCGCTTCACCTTCACCAGCCAGCGTGAGTTCACACACACACACACACACACACACACACACACACACACACACACACACAGTTAACATAACTTAACATAACTCTTTCTCCCTCTCTCTCAGGTTGGAACAATGAAAATGACATGCGTGTGGTAGCTGTCCAGTATGATGACTTTGCTCTGATCCACACCATCAAGACCAAACACGGAGTAACTGACGTGGTCAACAAACTCTTCAGTAAGTCTGTCTGGCTGCCTGCATGTCTGAAATTAATTCACACCTTTAGATTCTCATGTTTTGTGTCATTCATCACAGTTTCACTTTGGTCTCTGGTTTTAGCATGGTCATGTTACAGGTGGGTTATGTTAATCTGGTTGTGTTCTGTTAACCTGGTTGTGTTCTGTTAACCTGGTTATGTTCTGTTAACCTGGTTGTGTTCTGTTAACCTGGTTGTGTACTGTTAACCTGGTTATGTTCTGTTAACCTGGTTATGTTCTGTTAACCTGGTTGTCTTAACCTGGTTGTGTTGTGTTAACATGGTTATGTTCTGTTAACCTGGTTGTGTTCTGTTAACCTGGTTGTGTACTGTTAACCTGGTTATGTTCTGTTAACCTGGTTGTGTTCTGTTAACCTGGTTGTGTTCTGTTAACCTGGTTATGTTCTGTTAACCTGGCTGTGTTCTGTTAACCTGGTTATGTTCTGTTAACCTGGTTATGTTCTGTTAACCTGCTTGTGTTGTGTTAACCTGGTTGTGTTCTGTTAACCTGGTTGTGTTCTGTTAACCTGGTAGTGTTCTGTTAACCTGGTTGTGTTGTGTTAACCTGGTCGCGTTGTGTTAACCTGGTAGTGTTCTGTTAACCTGGTTGTGTTGTGTTAACCTGGTCGCGTTGTGTTAACCTGGTAGTGTTCTGTTAACCTGGTTGTGTTGTGTTAACCTGGTAGCGTTGTGTTAACTTGGTCGCGTTGTGTTGACCTGGTTGTGTTAACCTGCTTGTGTTAAATTTTTGTGTTGTGTGAACCTAGTTGTGTTGTGTTTACCTAGCTGTGTGTGTTAACCTGGTCGTGTTGTGTTAACCTGGCTGTGTTAATCTGGTTGTGTGTGTTTTCCTGGTTGTGTTGTGCTAACCTGGTTGTGTTATGTTAATCTGGTATTGTTTGTTAACCTGGTTGTGGTAACCTCGTAGTCTTGTGTTAACCTGGTAGTTTTGTGTTAACTGGGTTTTGTTGTGTTTACCTGGTTGTGTGTGTTAACCTGGTCGTGTTGTGTTAACCTGGCTGTGTTAACCTGGCTGTGTTAACCTGGTTGTGTTGTGTTTACCTGGTTGTGTTGTGTTAACTTGCTTGTGTTAACCTGGTTTTGTTGTGTTAACTGGGTTTTGTTGTGTTTACCTGGTTGTGTGGTTAACCCAATTGCGTTAACCTGCTTGTGTTAAAGTTTTTTGTTGTGTTTACCTGGTTGTGTGTGTTAACCTGGTTGTTTTAACCTGGTTCTGTTGTGCTAACCTGGTTGTGTTATCCTGGTAGTGTTTGTTAACCTGGTTGTTTTAATCTAGTTGTGTTAACCTGGTAGTGTTGTGTTAACTTGGTCGTGTTGTGTTAACCTGCTTGTGTTAAACTTTTGTGTTGTGTTTACCTGGTTGTGTGTGTTAACCTGGTCGTGTTGTGTTAACCTGGCTGTGTTAACCTGGTTGTGTGTGTTTACCTGGTTGTGTTTTGTTAACCTGGCTGTGTTTACCTGGTTGTGTTGTGTTAACCTGGCTGTGTTAACCTGGTCGTGTTGTGTTAACCTGGTCGTGTTGTGTTAACCTGGCTGTGTTAACCTGGTTGTGTGTGTTTACCTGGTTGTGTTGTGTTAACCTGGCTGTGTTAACCTGGCTGTGTTAACCTGGTTGTGTTGTGTTAACCTGGCTGTGTTAACCTGGTTGTGTTGTGTTAACCTGGCTGTGTTAACCTGGTTGTGTTGTGTTAACCTGGTTGTGTTGTGTTAACCTGGCTGTGTTAACTTGGTTGTATTGTATTAACCTGGATGTGTTAACCTGGTTGTGTTGTGTTAACCTGGCTGTGTTGTGTTAACCTGGCTGTGTTAACCTGGTTGTGTTGTGTTAACCTGGCTGTGTTGTGTTAACCTGGCTGTGTTAACCTGGTCGTGTTGTGTTAACCTGGCTGTGTTAACCTGGTCGTGTTGTGTTAACCTGGCTGTGTTAACCTGGTCGTGTTGTGTTAACCTGGTCGTGTTGTGTTAACCTGGCTGTGTTAACCTGGTTGTGTGTGTTTACCTGGTTGTGTTGTGTTAACCTGGCTGTGTTAACCTGGCTGTGTTAACCTGGTTGTGTTGTGTTAACCTGGCTGTGTTAACCTGGTTGTGTTGTGTTAACCTGGCTGTGTTAACCTGGTTGTGTTGTGTTAACCTGGTTGTGTTGTGTTAACCTGGCTGTGTTAACTTGGTTGTATTGTGTTAACCTGGATGTGTTAACCTGGTTGTGTTGTGTTAACCTGGCTGTGTTGTGTTAACCTGGCTGTGTTAACCTGGTTGTGTTGTGTTAACCTGGCTGTGTTGTGTTAACCTGGCTGTGTTAACCTGGTCGTGTTGTGTTAACCTGGCTGTGTTAACCTGGTCGTGTTAACCTGGTTGTGTGTGTTAACCTGGTTGTGTGTGGTACCCTGGTCGTGTTGTGTTAACCTGGCTGTGTTAACCTGGTTGTGTTGTGTTAACCTGGCTGTGTTAACCTGGTTGTGTTGTGTTAACCTGGCTGTGTTAACCTGGTTGTGTGTGTTAACCTGGCTGTGTTAACCTGGTTGTGTTGTGTTAACCTGGCTGTGTTAACCTGGTTGTGTGTGTTAACCTGGTCGTATTGTGTTAACCTGGCTGTGTTTACCTGGTCGTGTTGTGTTAACCTGGTTGTGTTGTGGTTGTAGGTCGCACTCCAGAGGTGAGTGCAGATGTCCAGAAGAAGTTCATGCAGTTCTCTCTGGATACAGGAATCCTCTCTGGGAACATTGTTTTCCTGCCCAACAATGGTACGACACCACACACACACACACACAGATGTACAATATTATTATGGTGATCAGATACATATGAATGTGCTTCCCTGGTAGAAATAATCTCCTCACTATTTTCTCCCTCCTCTCTATTGCAGGTGAATGTGCCGAGGCATAAATGTTCACTCATCCCATTCTCCCTCTGCTACTCTTCAACTGGCATCTGTCTCCATTTCACATCCAAACTCTTTTCCTGGAAGAAGACTGAAGACTGCAAACCCCAGCCACCCCCTCCCCCGGCAGAACAAACCCCAGCCACCCCTCCCCCGGCAGAACAAACCCCAGCCACCCCTCCCCCGGCAGAACAAACCCCAGCCACCCCTCCCCCAGCAGAACAAACCCCAGCCACCCCTCCCCCAGCAGAACAAACCCCAGCCACCCCCTCCCCCAGCAGAACAAACCCCAGCCACCCCCTCCCCCGGCAGAACAAACCCCAGCCACCCCCTCCCCCGGCAGAACAAACCCCAGCCACCCCTCCCCAGCAGAACAAACCCCAGCCACCCCCTCCCCGGCAGAACAAACCCCAGCCACCCCCTCCCCGGCAGAACAAACCCCAGCCACCCCTCCCCGGCAGAACAAACCCCAGCCACCCCTCCCCCGGCAGAACAAACCCCAGCCACCCCCTCCCCCGGCAGAACAAACCCCAGCCACCCCCTCCCCCGGCAGAACAAACCCCAGCCACCCCCTCCCCCGGCAGAACAAACCCCAGCCACCCCCTCCCCCAGCAGAACAAACCCCAGCCACCCCCTCCCCAGCAGAACAAACCCCAGCCACCCCTCCCCGGCAGAACAAACCCCAGCCACCCCTCCCCCGGCAGAACAAACCCCAGCCACCCCCTCCCCCGGCAGAACAAACCCCAGCCACCCCCTCCCCCGGCAGAACAAACCCCAGCCACCCCTCCCCCGGCAGAACAAACCCCAGCCACCCCTCCCCGGCAGAACAAACCCCAGCCACCCCTCCCCGGCAGAACAAACCCCAGCCACCCCCTCCCCGGCAGAACAAACCCCAGCCACCCCTCCCCCGGCAGAACAAACCCCAGCCACCCCTCCCCCGGCAGAACAAACCCCAGCCACCCCTCCCCCGGCAGAACAAACCCCAGCCACCCCTCCCCCGGCAGAACAAACCCCAGCCACCCCTCCCCGGCAGAACAAACCCCAGCCACCCCTCCCCCGGCAGAACAAACCCCAGCCACCCCTCCCCCGGCAGAACAAACCCCAGCCACCCCTCCCCCGGCAGAACAAACCCCAGCCACCCCTCCCCCGGCAGAACAAACCCCAGCCACCCCCTACCCCCGGCAGAACAAACCCCAGCCACCCCCTCCCCCGGCAGAACAAACCCCAGCCACCCCCTCCCCCGGCAGAACAAACCCCAGCCACCCCCTCCCCCAGCAGAACAAACCCCTTCACCTTTAATCCCCACTATTCCTATAAACCACTGTACACATTATTTTTTTTACTGCAGATTTCTCATTGAAATAAATAATCTTTAAAAACATACACATGATCCCTACTGTCACATTGGTCGGTGTCTGGTTGTGATGACCTGGGTGGTGTTGATCTGGGTGGTGTTGACCTGGTTGTGACGACCTGGTTGTGTTTACCTGGTTGTGTTTACCTGGTTGCGACGACCTGGGTGGTGTTGACCTGGGTGGTGTTGACCTGGTTGTGACGACCTGGTTGTGTTAACCTGGTTGAGGTCTTCATATTCGGAGTGAAGTGTGAGACGAAACGATGTAAGTAGAGGCAGCAATATCAAACAGGCTTTTGGTGCTTTCAGGACAACTGTGTCGGAGCTATAGAAAGAGGAATTCTGAGTTGGATGACCATTCTAAATTATTTTTCAGTGGGAGCTCGTTTTTTTCCGAGTTCCCAGTTGTCCTGAACGCCGCATGAGGGAAGGAGGTTGGGTTGAGTCATCATTAAAATGACAGGGTGCAGGTGTGTGGTGGCTGGAGAGTGAGAGAGTAAATGTGGTGTACTCTGCCCTCTACTGGTAGAAGCAGAGAATGACACGAATAACACAGCAATTGTCAGGCTATTGCTTCAGTTACAAGAATATATACAGTATGTTTTTATTAAAATTCATTTGACAAAATATTAAAATTATATATTGAGTGATTTATATCACAAATTCGAATTATTTTCAGCCAATTCATATCTATACAATTCAATATTAAAAACAAAATAAAGAATGCATAGTAAAAATATAACAATTTTCAAGGCTCATGGATTTAAAAATAACCAGAGCTTCAGCCACATGCAAAAATAACAAAGTTAATGCGTTTACCTAACTAACTGCTTCCCAGGCTTTGTCTTTCTCCTGCTTAGAGCAATTCATAACTGAGACAAGAAACACAAATAACATTCTACAGTATAAGCTCTAAGTGTTCTGTTCCACCATTACAGACAGAGGCTCTAAGTGTTCTGTTCCACCATTATAGACAGAGGCTCTAAGTGTTCTGTTCCACCATTATAGGCAGAGGCTCTAAGTGTTCTGTTCCACCATTACAGACAGAGGCTCTAAGTGTTCTGTTCCACCATTATAGACAGAGGCTCTTAGTGTTCTGTTCCACCATTATAGACAGAGGCTCTAAGTGTTCTGTTCCACCATTATAGACAAAGGCTCTAAGTGTTCTGTTCCACCATTATAGACAAAGGCTCTAAGTGTTCTGTTCCACCATTATAGACAAAGGCTCTAAGTGTTCTGTTCCACCATTATAGACAGAGGCTCTAAGTGTTCTGTTCCACTATTATAGACAGAGGCTCTAAGTGTTCTGTTCCACCATTATAGACAGAGGCTCTAAGTGTTCTGTTCCACCATTATAGACAGAGGCTCTAAGTGTTCTGTTCCACCATTATAGACAGAGGCTCTAAGTGTTCTGTTCCACCATTATAGACAGAAGCTCTGAGTGTTCTGTTCCACCATCACAGAGGCTCTAAGTGTTCTGTTCCACCATCACAGAGGCTCTAAGTGTTCTGTTCCACCATCACAGAGGCTCTAAGTGTTCTGTTCCACCACCACAGAGGCTCTAAGTGTTCTGTTCCACCATCACAGAGGCTCTAAGTGTTCTGTTCCACCACCACAGAGGCTCTAAGTGTTCTGTTCCACCATCACAGAGGCTCTAGGTGTTCTGTTCCACCATCAGAGGCTCTAGGTGTTCTGTTCCACCATCAGAGGCCTACCCTGGTTGGCTGGAGGGCACATTCATTGAGAAGGTACGGAAAGAGTCTCTCAGTGAAAGTGTGTGTAATAGTGTATAAATGTGTGTTATTATCAGGGTCAGAGAATGACAGCATCCCTCTGTCCCAGTCCAGCTGCACTCTGATCCTCTGCGGTTTCTTTCTCAATCTGAGCTGGATGTCTGGCCTCGGAGGGGACTCTACTTTATATCGAATATCACCATCAATATCATAACCATAAGCATCACAGGGGCTTGCACACCAAAGGCTTAAACACCAGAATCCACTTTCTACTTTTGCCTTCCTCTGGACAGACTCTGCTATCACACCCAGGGCTGTATTAAACCCTACCTCAACGTCCCAGCTGTGTGTCCCGGAGGTAAAGCCCTCAGAGCCCAAGACCATTTTATAGTAATTAAATCTCTCTGGGTTTTCAGGAAGCTGCTGTCTCTCTTTATTGTATATGGCACTGGTCAGGTTCTCAGACAGGATGCGCTTTGGGTTGGCAATGTTGGGGTCTAGAATCACAGAATCTGAGGACAGAGAACAGAGATACAGTGTTGGGTTGGGTTGGCAGTGTTGGGGTCCAGAATCACAGAATCTGAGGAGGGAGATCAGAGATACAGTGTTGGGTTGGGTTGGCAGTGTTGGGGTCCAGAATCACAGAATCTGAGGAGGGAGATCAGAGATACAGTGTTGGGTTGGGTTGGCAGTGTTGGGGTCCAGAATCACAGAATCTGAGGAGGGAGATCAGAGATACAGTGTTGGGTTGGGTTGGCAGTGTTGGGGTCCAGAATCACAGAATCTGAGGAGGGAGATCAGAGATACAGTGTTGGGTTGGGTTGGCAGTGTTGGGGTCCAGAATCACAGAATCTGAGGAGGGAGATCAGAGATACAGTGTTGGGTTGGGTTGGCAGTGTTGGGGTCCAGAATCACAGAATCTGAGGAGGGAGATCAGAAATACAGTGTTGGGTTGGGTTGGCAGTGTTGGGGTCCAGAATCACAGAATCTGAGGAGGGAGATCAGAGATACAGTGTTGGGTTGGGTTGGCAGTGTTGGGGTCCAGAATCACAGAATCTGAGGAGGGAGATCAGAGATACAGTGTTGGGTTGGGTTGGCAGTGTTGGGGTCCAGAATCACAGAATCTGAGGAGGGAGATCAGAGATACAGTGTTGGGTTGGGTTGGCAGTGTTGGGGTCCAGAATCACAGAATCTGAGGAGGGAGATCAGAGATACAGTGTTGGGGTCCAGAATCACAGAATCTGAGGAGGGAGATCAGAGATACAGTGTTGGGTTGGGTTGGCAGTGTTGGGGTCCAGAATCACAGAATCTGAGGAGGGAGATCAGAGATACAGTGTTGGGTTGGGTTGGCAGTGTTGGGGTCCAGAATCACAGAATCTGAGGAGGGAGATCAGAGATACAGTGTTGGGGTCCAGAATCACAGAATCTGAGGAGGGAGATCAGAGATACAGTGTTGGGTTGGGTTGGCAGTGTTGGGGTCCAGAATCACAGAATCTGAGGAGGGAGATCAGAGATACAGTGTTGGGTTGGGTTGGCAGTGTTGGGGTCCAGAATCACAGAATCTGAGGAGGGAGATCAGAGATACAGTGTTGGGGTTCAGAATCACAGAATCTGAGGAGGGAGATCAGAGATACAGTGTTGGGTTGGGTTGGCAGTGTTGGGGTCCAGAATCACAGAATCTGAGGAGGGAGATCAGAGATCTATGAGTGCTCCTGAGACCAGCTGTGGATCCGGCAGTGTGCACTGGGTTCTGGAAGAACATTCAGGAGTCAGTGTTGCTGTAGGGTTGGGTTCAGAACCACAGAGAAGAGAAAGATAGGAGGCAGATCACTTACCTTACCACTGTGACCTTATAGTTCTGAAAAAAAAACAGAAGACAAGATTAAATTAAACAATCAATATTTATCAGTCAACCAATACACATACCAACACATCACGTCAATTTAGAGAGAGCAGTGCTGACCTTCAGGAATGAGATGTCTTCAGCTCTCAGCTCCTCCTCTAAGGCTCTGATTGTGTCTGAAAGTGATGATATCTCTCTGCTCATCTCCTCAATCTTCTCCTTCATCGCCTGACTCTTCTGCTCCTCTTCCTCCCTCAGAACAGCTATCCTCACCTCCTCTTCCTCTCGTAGAAACTGGTGGAGCTTCTCAAATTCCTTTCTGATCCGTATCTCTGTGCTCTGGGCCTTGTTCTGGAGACAGTGAGAGGAACGGTAGTAAACTATCTGCATAAACACTGGATCATACATATTCTGCACAACGCTATCGAGTCATTATCCTTACTTTAATATCCTTAACTTCCTTCAAGCCCTTCAGCTTCTTCTGTAAGGGCTTCAGGACCGTCTGGAGTTCTTCCTGGCATAAGCAGAGGTTGAGTGAATATGAGAGAGAAATAGATGGAGGAGTCAAAGTGTATTAACAAAGGGGAATTTTTAGGAACATCCCTTTCCATGTTAAAATGTGATGTGAATACAGGTTAGAATGCTGTGCAACTATAGTTTTTCATTGTTACTTAATATGCAGACAATGGCCGCTGTTTAATATTGCTGTTGTTTGAGTTTTTCTGTGTGTTTCTATTACTATTTGTATTCTACTGTACCCTGTGGTCCTGTGCAGCTTCGTCTATGGGGCAGCAGTCATGTTTTTTGTGGGTTTTTGAGGTCTGACACACAACACAGATGGGCTGTTTTATCATCCAGACAGAAGAGCTTGAGTTTCTCGTTGTGCAGATTGCAGTGCTCCTCAGACTCCCCTGAATCTCTCCGCCTCCTCTCCTGTAAGAAGGCCTCACACAGGTTCTTTAAGACCAGGTTACAGGGAGGATCTGCCCTTGAAGATCTTCTCCTGCAAACTGGACATTCCTTTTCTGCCTTCCCCCTGCAGTATTCCTGCAGACAGGCTTTACAGAAGCTGTGACTACATGACAGGATGACAGGATCCTTGAAGATGTCACAGCACAGGATAGATCGTCCTCTTGGAGAGATAATCTGGAAGCCATTTTGTTCTTGTGACAATCCCTCCTCTGGAATGACCGAGCCTTGTACAAAAGTTAACTTTCACTTTTGATTCTGATTGTTAAAAACCTAGTGTGATTAAGCAGCAGCGTGAGATCCCTGTTTTTAGTATGTATTTCTCACGGTAGTTGTAAAGGTCATTTCTCTCCTCCCAGGGTTTTCTGTGTGTTCAGTCTGGTTTCTCCGAGCAGGTAGTTTAGAGAACACATGACAGATCATCGATACCGTCAACCATCGATGTTCACACACTAAACTTCTGAAAGGGAAGTCACGTAGGAGGTGGAGCTTTGAGACCAGGAAACCATGATCACGTGATGAGTAGGGCCTATTTGACGCCCTGTACGCACAGCTCACAAAGTAAATAATAATTTCACCACTAAATTGCAATCTCAAAACAGACACAGCCCATGATTAAGCCCCTCGCCTTTACTGTGTCTGTGCCACAAGAGCTAACACAAATCTTCTGTAGGTTACATGGTATACAAAACACACCTGACAATGGGAGGAGAGGAGGGATTCTATAGGGTTGTGTCATCATTAGAATGACAGGATGATTGGATGCTGTAATCTGTCCTCTACTCGTGGCTGTAGAGACATTTCAAAGTAAAACTCAGAAGTATTCCATAGGAGGGTTTTATTCACGTGTTACTTTATAAACATAGAAAGGGAGAGAAAGCATGAACAACGAGGGTAAAGAGAAGGAGTACAATGTTCTGCAGCCATTTTGTTTATATGAACAACAGCCATTTGTACAGTTCATTGTGATACTTATTAAACAGAGGGATGGAAGTAAAACCTTTGTAGCCCACTTAACAATATTTTTTTTTTACTAAATGAAACTAACATGAAATCTATTTGGTACAAAATATAAAATAATACAGTGTGACACTGAAACATTGTAGACATTGATCCCAATGCTGGACTTAGACAATGTGTGATCCCAGTGCTGGACTTAGACAATGTGTGATCCCAGTGCTGGACTTAGACATACAGGCAACAAGCATCATTCACATGATGACGATGCGTCTGTATTTTAATGATAACTTCAGCTTCCTGTCTCTCTGTGGCTCAGTCTTCATCCCAACACCACGGGTGACGTCTCAAACATATATTTCTTCATCTGAAACAATATATAAAGAATATATATGAACAGATCCACTCTATTATGATCACATACAATATCTTGACAATATCTCCTACTCAGTGTGTGTGTGTGTGTGTGTGTGTTTGTGCATGTGTGTCTAACCTGTCTCTGCTTCCTCCTGGTCTGCATTTCCTGCTGCTGCTTTAGCCGCACCTCCTCCAGACTCAGACTCCCACCTGCGCACACACACACACACACACAATTTTACGGAATCCACCCGTCTCATATAAACTAAAACAAATAGTTGTACCACGGTGCGCCCTTGTGGCTATAAATAGAACTACAGCAGATAAATCTACCTACAAAGACACAGTAATGTCTTCAGACAGTGCTCCACAAGGGAGAGTATGCTGGTATCTACCTACAGAGACACAGTAATGTCTCCAGACAGTGCTCCACAAGGGAGAGTATGCTGGTATCTACCGACAGAGACACAGTAATGTCTCCAGACAGTGCTCCACAAGGGAGAGTATGCTGGTATCTACTGACAGAGACACAGTAATGTCTCCAGACAGTGCTCCACAAGGGAGAGTATGCTGGTATCTACTGACAGAGACACAGTAATGTCTCCAGACAGTGCTCCACAAGGGAGAGTATGCTGGTGTTCTCCAGACAGTACTCCACAAGGGAGAGTATGCTGGTGTTCTCCAGACAGTGCTCCACAAGGGAGTGTATGCTGGTATCTACCTACAAAGACACAGTAATGTCTCCAGACAGTGCTCCACAAGGGAGAGTATGCTGGTGTTCTCCAGACAGTGCTCCACAAGGGAGAGTATGCTGGTGTTCTCCAGACAGCGCTCCACAAGGGAGAGTATGCTGGTATCTACCGACAGAGACACAGTAATGTCTCCAGACAGTGCTCCACAAGGGAGAGTATGCTAGTATCTACCGACAGAGACACAGTAATGTCTCCAGACAGTGCTCTACAAGGGAGAGTATGCTGGTATCTACGGACAGAGACACAGTAATGTCTCCAGACAGTGGTCCACAAGGGAGAGTATGCTGGTGTTCTCCAGACAGTGCTCCACAAGGGAGAGTATGCTGGTATCTACCGACAGAGACACAGTAATGTCTCCAGACAGTGCTCCACAAGGGAGAGTATGCTGGTGTTCTCCAGACAGTGCTCCACAAGGGAGAGTATGCTGGTGTTCTCCAGACAGTGCTCCACAAGGGAGAGTATGCTGGTGTTCTCCAGACAGTGCTCTACAAGGGAGAGTATGCTGGTGTTCTCCAGACAGTGCTCCACAAGGGAGAGTATGCTGGTTGCTGTGAAACATGTTAGAGCATGTCATTCTAATCCCATTAGACTCATTATTAACATTTAACTCTTCAAGGACTCACCTTGTTTATCACTGCATCTATGTGCTTGGAGATGTGTGTGTGTGTGTGTGTGTGTGTGTGTGTGTGTGTGTGTGTGTGTGTGTGTGTGTGTGTGTGTGTGTGTGTGTGTGTGTGTGTGTGTGTGTGTGTGTGTGTGTGTGTGTGTGTGTGTGTGTGTGTGTGTGTGTGTCACCTAGCTACAGATTGTAACTCCCCAAAACTGAACCATTATATTAGTAGTTACAGGTGTGGCTATATTAGTAGTTACAGGTGTGGCTATATTAGTAGTTACAGGTGTGGCTATATTAGTAGTTACAGGTGTGGCTATATTAGTAGTTACAGGTGTGGCTATATTAGTAGTTACAGGTGTGGCTATATTAGTAGTTACAGGTGTGGCTATATTAGTAGTTACAGGTGTGGCTATATTAGTAGTTACAGGTGTGGCTATATTAGTAGTTACAGGTGTGGCTATATTAGTAGTTACATGTGTGGCTATATTAGTAGTTACAGGTGTGGCTATATTAGTAGTTACAGGTGTGGCTATATTAGTAGTTACAGGTGTGGCTATATTAGTAGTTACAGGTGTGGCTATATTAGTAGTTACAGGTGTGGCTATATTAGTAGTTACAGGTGTGGCTATATTAGTAGTTACAGGTGTGGCTATATTAGTAGTTACAGGTGTGGCTATATTAGTAGTTACAGGTGTGGCTATATTAGTAGTTACAGGTGTGGCTATATTAGTAGTTACAGGTGTGGCTATATTAGTAGTTACAGGTGTGGCTATACAAAACGTAGGCAGAGATTTTTCAACTAACCTGGTTTTGGCGATAATACCTTCGTCCTCGATTCGTGGAAACAGGAGTCTCATAAAATGTCTGTGTCCATTTGAATTTAGAAAATGCTCAGTTATTAAAATAAATAAAGGTTTTGCTCCATGAAGCAATCCAACAATGTGTACCCCGCCATCTTGTCTATTTCAAGTCTTTTCTCATTGATGGAGACAGGTGTCTGTCATCGTGGACCCATCTGTCTCAATCAAAGATTTGAAAAATATATTTACAAGTCAGTCATTTAGCAGATGCTGTTGTCCAGATTGATTTACAGGAGCAATTAGGGTTAAGCGTCTTGCTCGAGGGCACGTGGACAGATTTTCAAAACAGCAACCTATGTGTTACTGTCTCAACACGCTTTACCGCTAGGCTACCTGCTGCCCCAGTGGTGCCACACACATTGTTCAATTACTTCAAGGTGCAAAACATTTAGATTTATTTTTATAACAGAGCATTTTCTAAATTCAAACAAACCCCCTGCAACTAGACACAGATATTTTACGAGACTCCTGTTTCCACGAATCGAGGACGAAGATAGTATCGCCTATACCAGGTTAGTTTAAAAATATCTGCCAACGTTTTGTATAGCCACAACTGTAACTACCAGTATAAATGTGAAATTGTGGGGTTAAATCACATTATCTGGTGTTACAATCTGTAGCCATATCTCACCAACACTGCTGGGGTCAATGGAGACATAGGGTGTAGCTCTGCTCAGCCTCAGATCCTCCAAAGCTGCCAGCTCTGCCTCCGCCTCTGCACACCAATCAGAGACACACACTCCCTTAATCAACCAATTAAAACACACACACCCCTCCCTCCCCCCAATCAACAAATGAACAGGGCAATTAATTTTAGGGCTTCCCCCTCTAGGCTGATCCTAGATGAGGATGATGATGGTGTGGAGGAACAGGAGGAAGAGGATGATAATGATGATGACAAGCACATTCCTCTCAGTGTCACAAAACACAGT
Organism: Oncorhynchus keta; assembly: GCF_023373465.1. Lineage (NCBI taxonomy): Eukaryota > Metazoa > Chordata > Actinopteri > Salmoniformes > Salmonidae > Oncorhynchus > Oncorhynchus keta. The sequence continues at coordinate 15,851,348 of NC_068424.1, forward strand.
CAAAGACAAAGGACTCACTTTGCTGGATCTCTATTCTTTTCTTGGGGTTAGGAGGGATGACCGTGAAAGCTTTGTGACTGAAACCGACAAACAGAAATTCATTCAATAAAATGTCATGCCAATGTGACAAGCCAGTCTGGCAGTTCACATCAAATTGGACAGGCTTTCAGCTAAGCTACTCTGAAATTCAAATGCCAAACGTCTAAGTGACAGTTTGTAACATGTAATAAAGGGCCTAACAGGATCTGGTGAGGGTACAGAGCTTGACACAACACCTGCGTGCCAGCTGGTGGTAGGTAGGATTATAGAACCAGCAGCAGGTGGCTTGGTGCTGAAGACTGAGCTATTTCCAGCTACCAGCTAGCTGTATACAACACACCACACACCTGCAAATAACCATACAGATAGGGCTAGAGTATACTGAGGTAGGTTATAGGAGTCCTCTCATAGGGCACGAGTGACCAAGCCTTCTGGAGAGCGACTGGGTGTGCAGGCTTTCATTCCAACCTTGCTATAGAGTAACACAACTGGTTCAGCTAATCAAAGGTCCCAGCCGAGAATCCAGTGTGTCGGACCGGGGCTGGAGCCTAGAGTAGCCTATAAATATTCAAACCCAGCAACTCTCCAGGACCAGGGTTGACTACCCATAGGGCCTTCTTGAAGAGGACAAGTACTTCAGCTGTCCCTCTCACCTCTGAATTGCATAGTGCGCCCTGGGTCTCGAAGTCCGTTCCTCTTCCTGCCTCGCCTGAGATGCTTCTTTAGACTTTGAAGAAGTTACAGTTGATTTTGGAGACGTGGCTGTTGGTTTTTGACAGAGCACAGCTGATTTCGAAGAGGAGAGTGTTGATTTGGGAGCGGTGGAGGTTGATCTCGCTCTCCTATCGCACCTGGGAGCGCACAGCTTGACCTGCTGCTGGGTCTTCGTGGTCTCGCATCGGTCGCTATGGATACATCTGGGACAGCTCGACGCCCGCGGTTTGCGAGGAGCTGTGACTTTGTGTTGAGTTGTCGATGCTGGTTTCGTTTCAACCGGTTTTGTTTTCACTTCGACGACTCTTGTTTTCGTTTCAATAACAGGTTTTTGCTTGATAACCCTTGTGGTCGGCATTTTATCAATAACAAATATATAGGCTCGGTCAAGGCTCCAAATAAATTCCTTATCATCTCACCTTGTCAATAATAGTTGATTCGGTTCTACAATGGTTTTATCAAATCTCTGAATTAGTAGGCTATTAGCCTGTGAGGTGCTGGATGCTGTGGAACTGTCTGGCTTGTCTGCCTTCACCTGGCAACCGCTTGTTGACGTGGAATCCCGTGCCACGCGCAGGCTGCCGGGGCAAATTAAATTCAAAAGGTTTTAACTGTAATCCGATTACTGACTGGGCAGAATCCCCAAAGGATGCTTGACCTTGTAATGAGCATAGCAGCAGGAAGTGGGGTAGCGGAGGGCACCCCCTGAAAAATCATAATAAAAAAATTGATAATACTTTTTTCAACAAAATCTATATCCTTCTTGGAAAAAGCATTTTTTTCAACAACAAAAAACGAATCTTTTTGACGAAAAAATAATTTCACACTAGTATTAGATATACAGTAGACATCTGTAGTTATGGTAAAATGTTTTTTTTTCAGCATCTCTGCAAAAAAAGGTAGTTCATTTAAGAACAGTGTCTTGCAGGATTCAATAGTCATAAATTGTAAGAGTTGTTGCCCTGCCATTTTCTCTGTGATGTCATTCTAATGGGATCCATAAAGAACCTAACCCTGTCTCTTTCTCTGTGATGTCATTCTAATGGGATCCATAAAGAACACAACCCTGTCTCTTTCTCTGTGATGTCATTCTAATGGGATCCATAAAGAACACAACCCTGTCTCTTTCTCTGTGATGTCATTATAATGGGATCCAGAAAGAACACAACCCTGTCTCTTTCTCTGTGATGTCATTCTAATGGGATCCAGAAAGAACACAACCCTGTCTCTTTCTCTGTGATGTCATTCTAATGGGATCCATAAAGAACACAACCCTGTCTCTTTCTCTGTGATGTCATTCTAATGGGATCCATAAAGAACACAACCCTGTCTCTTTCTCTGTGATGTCATTCTAATGGGATCTATAAAGAACACAACCCTGTCTCTTTCTCTGTGATGTCATTCTAATGGGATCTATAAAGAACACAACCCTGTCTCTTTCTCTGTGATGTCATTCTAATGGGATCCATAAAGAACACAACCCTGTCTCTTTCTCTGTGATGTCATTCTAATGGGATCCATAAAGAACACAACCCTGTCTCTTTCTCTGTGAGGTCATTCTAATGGGATCCAGAAAGAACACAACCCTGTCTCTTTCTCTGTGATGTCATTCTAATGGGATCCATAAAGAACACAACCCTGTCTCTTTCTCTGTGATGTCATTATAATGGGATCCAGAAAGAACACAACCCTGTCTCTTTCTCTGTGATGTCATTCTAATGGGATCCATAAAGAACACAACCCTGTCTCTTTCTCTGTGATGTCATTCTAATGGGATCCATAAAGAACACAACCCTGTCTCTTTCTCTGTGATGTCATTCTAATGGGATCCATAAAGAACACAACCCTGTCTCTTTCTCTGTGATGTCATTCTAATGGGATCTATAAAGAACACAACCCTGTCTCTTTCTCTGTGATGTCATTCTAATGGGATCCATAAAGAACCTAACCCTGTCTCTTTCTCTGTGATGTCATTCTAATGGGATCCATAAAGAACACAACCCTGTCTCTTTCTCTGTGATGTCATTATAATGGGATCCATAAAGAACACAACCCTGTCTCTTTCTCTGTGATGTCATTCTAATGGGATCCATAAAGAACCTAACCCTGTCTCTTTCTCTGTGATGTCATTCTAATGGGATCCATAAAGAACACAACCCTGTCTCTTTCTCTGTGATGTCATTATAATGGGATCCATAAAGAACACAACCCTGTCTCTTTCTCTGTGATGTCATTCTAATGGGATCCAGAAAGAACACAACCCTGTCTCTTTCTCTGTGATGTCATTCTAATGGGATCCATAAAGAACCTAACCCTGTCTCTTTCTCTGTGATGTCATTCTAATGGGATCCAGAAAGAACACAACCCTGTCTCTTTCTCTGTGATGTCATTCTAATGGGATCCATAAAGAACACAACCCTGTCTCTTTCTCTGTGATGTCATTATAATGGGATCCAGAAAGAACACAACCCTGTCTCTTTCTCTGTGATGTCATTCTAATGGGATCAGAAAGAACCCAACCCTGTCTCTTTCTCTGTGATGTCATTCTAATGGGATCCAGAAAGAACACAACCCTGTCTCTTTCTCTGTGGTGTCATTCTAATGGGATCCATAAAGAACACAACCCTGTCTCTTTCTCTGTGATGTCATTCTAATGGGATCCATAACGTGATGTCATTCTAATGGGACAACACCCCTGTCTCTTTCTCTGTGATGTCATTCTAATGGGATCCAGAAAGAACACAACCCTGTCTCTTTCTCTGTGATGTCATTCTAATGGGATCCATAAAGAACACAACCCTGTCTCTTTCTCTGTGATGTCATTCTAATGGGATCCATAAAGAACACAACCCTGTCTCTTTCTCTGTGATGTCATTCTAATGGGATCCATAAAGAACACAACCCTGTCTCTTTCTCTGTGATGTCATTCTAATGGGATCCATAAAGAACACAACCCTGTCTCTTTCTCTGTGATGTCATTCTAATGGGATCCATAAAGAACACAACCCTGTCTTTCTCTGTGATGTCATTCTCTGATGATGTCATCTCTTTCTCTGTGATGGGGATCCAGAAAGAACACAACCCTGTCTCTTTCTCTGTGATGTCATTCTAATGGGATCCATAAAGAACACAACCCTGTCTCTTTCTCTGTGATGTCATTCTAATGGGATCCATAAAGAACACAACCCTGTCTCTTTCTCTGTGATGTCATTCTAATGGGATCCATAAAGAACACAACCCTGTCTCTTTCTCTGTGATGTCATTCTAATGGGATCCATAAAGAACACAACCCTGTCTCTTTCTCTGTGATGTCATTCTAATGGGATCCATAAAGAACACAACCCTGTCTCTTTCTCTGTGATGTCATTCTAATGGGATCCAGAAAGAACACAACCCTGTCTCTTTCTCTGTGATGTCATTCTAATGGGATCCATAAAGAACACAACCCTGTCTCTTTCTCTGTGATGTCATTCTAATGGGATTCATAAAGAACAAAACCCTGTCTCTTTCTCTGTGATGTCATTCTAATGGGATTGATAAAGAACACAACCCTGTCTCTTTCTCTGTGATGTCATTCTAATGGGATCCATAAAGAACACAACCCTGTCTCTTTCTCTGTGATGTCATTCTAATGGGATCCATAAAGAACACAACCCTGTCTCTTTCTCTGTGATGTCATTCTAATGGGATCCAGAAAGAACACAACCCTGTCTCTTTCTCTGTGATGTCATTCTAATAGAATCCAGAACGAACACAACCTTGTCCTTTTCTCTGTGATGTCATTCTAATGGATTTTCAGAAAGAACAAAACCCTGTCCTTTTCTCTGTGATGTCATTCTAATGGATTTTCAGAAAGAACAAAACCCTGTCCTTTTCTCTGTGATGTCATTCTAATGGATTTTCAGAAAGAACAAAACCCTGTCCTTTTCTCTGTGATGTCATTCTAATGGATTTTCAGAAAGAACAAAACCCTGTCCTTTTCTCTGTGATGTCATTCTAATGGATTTTCAGAAAGAACAAAACCCTGTCATTTTCTCTGTGATGTCATTCACTAAGTTGCTCTGGATAAGAGTGTCAGTTTTCACAAAGAAATACATTGCATTTGCAAAGTATTTCAAGAACCTGGAAAACATATATCAAGCAAGTATTTTTATATTCCACAAGTAACTTGAGTCTGATAATTATCTTTACAAAACAGTTAATCTGATAATACAAATGTTATTAAACACTCAAACACATTTAGTTTATGTTCTCACAAAAAGTAGTGCACTGGGCCTTTACTAGTCCTATATTAGCAGGCCAATATAGACGTCTTCAGAGCCTACACATTTGTTCACTCCAGATACAAACATATACTTAAGAACAACAACTTACAGAAGCACACAAACAATGACTCCATCCCTAGTGCCTGCTCACACCTCCATCCCTAGTGCCTGGTCACACCTCCATCCCTAGTGCCTGCTCACACCTCCATCCCTAGTGCCTGGTCACACCTCCATCCCTAGTGCCTGGTCACACCTCCATCCCAAGTGCCTAGTCACACCTCCATCCCTAGTGCCTGGTCACACCTCCATCCCTAGTGCCTGGTCACACCTCCATCCCTAGTGCCTGGTCACACCTCCATCCCTAGTGCCTGTTCACACCTCCATCCCTAGTGCCTGGTCACACCTCCATCCCTAGTGCCTGGTCACACCTCCATCCCTAGTGCCTGCTCACACCTCCATCCCTAGTGCCTGGTCACACCTCCATCCCTAGTGCCTGGTCACACCTCCATCCCTAGTGCCTGCTCACACCTCCATCCCTAGTGCCTGGTCACACCTCCATCCCTAGTGCCTGCTCACACCTCCATCCCTAGTGCCTGGTCACACCTCCATCCCTAGTGCCTGGTCACACCTCCATCCCTAGTGCCTGGTCACACCTCCATCCCTAGTGCCTGCTCACACCTCCATCCCTAGTGCCTGGTCACACCTCCATCCCTAGTGCCTGCTCACACCTCCATCCCTAGTGCCTGGTCACACCTCCATCCCTAGTGCCTGGTCACACCTCCATCCCTAGTGCCTGGTCACACCTCCATCCCTAGTGCCTGGTCACACCTCCATCCCTAGTGCCTGGTCACACCTCCATCCCTAGTGCCTGGTCACACCTCCATCCCTAGTGCCTGCTCACACCTCCATCCCTAGTGCCTGCTCACACCTCCATCCCTAGTGCCTGCTCACACCTCCATCCCTAGTGCCTGGTCACACCTCCATCCCTAGTGCCTGGTCACACCTCCATCCCTAGTGCCTGGTCACACCTCCATCCCTAGTGCCTGGTCACACCTCCATCCCTAGTGCCTGCTCACACCTCCATCCCTAGTGCCTGGTCACACCTCCATCCCTAGTGCCTGGTCACACCTCCATCCCTAGTGCCTGGTCACACCTCCATCCCTAGTGCCTGGTCACACCTCCATCCCTAGTGCCTGCTCACACCTCCATCCCTAGTGCCTGGTCACACCTCCATCCCTAGTGCCTGGTCACACCTCCATCCCTAGTGCCTGGTCACACCTCCATCCCTAGTGCCTGGTCACACCTCCATCCCTAGTGCCTGGTCACACCTCCATCCCTAGTGCCTGGTCACACCTCCATCCCTAGTGCCTGGTCACACCTCCATCCCTAGTGCCTGGTCACACCTCCATCCCTAGTGCCTGCTCACACCTCCATCTCTAGTGCCTGCATTATTGTTTGCCACTTGGCCTTAAATTGTATCAATTTGTTTTTCACAGTCGTCCATGCTATTTCAATATTTCAATAATAAATCATTACTTTTTCTACTGTGTTAAGGATGGCGGATTGATTCATTTCCACATTTTTAGTATGTGTTTTTTCAAGATGAGAGATCCTTGATGAAAACCTGCTCCAGAGCGCTCAGGACCTCAGACTGGGGTGAAAGTTCACCTTCCAACAACCCTAAGCACACAGCCAAGACAACGCAGGAGTGGCTTCGGGACAAGTCTCTTAATGTCCTTGACTGGCCCAGCTAGAGCCCGGACTTGAACCCGATCGAACATCTCTGGAGAGACCTGAAAATAGCTGAGCAGCAACACTCCCCATCCAACCTGACAGAGCTTTAGAGGATCTGCAGAGAAGAATGGGAGAAACTCCTCAAATACAGGTATGCCAAGCTTGTAGCATCATACCCAAGAAGACTTGAGACTGTAATCACTGACAAAGGTGCTTCATTAAGTACTGAGTAAAGGGTCTGAATACTTATGCAAATTTCAGTGCTTTGTCGACTATGGGGTATGGGGTATTGTGTGTAGATTGATGAGAATAAAAACAAACTATTTAATACATTTTAGAATAAGGCTGTAACATAACAAAATGTGGAAAAAGTGAAGGGGTCTGAATACTTTCCGAATGCACTGTATATTTTTCTGTTTATTTAGTAATTGTTTGCTTTTCTAAAGTCTAGCAACCTTGGCAGTTTTCATATTATTTATTCATCATGAAGGAATCAATAGGCTACATAACTTAATTAAATTAATGTTTCAAACATAACTCCTGCCCATCAAATGCGGTGCATGTCACTCTACACTATCAATCCTCCTCCACTGACAATACTGCATGCACTAGACTAGAGTATCTACTGTCCTAGGCATCTTTTTGGCTGTGGCTTTTGTGGGGCGATAGGTAACGATGCTTTGTGGAAGGGAAGTTGTTGATGTGTGCATAGGGTCCCTGGTTCGAGCTTACGTTGGGTCAACGAGAGGGACGGAAGTAATACTGTTACATTGATGCTGTTGACCCATATCACTGAGTTGGGCTCTGCCCAGCTGCTGGGTTTGACTGCGGAGAAGGAGGACAAAGGAGGGTGAGTGTAACTGATGTGAAATGGCTATCAATCGGTGACATCACTCGCTCAGAGACCTTGAAGTAGTAGTTTGCCTTGGTCTGCGATGCTTCATGAGTGTCTATTGTCGATGTGTTCAGGGGGTCCGTCTTGGTCCGTAAAATATTTGTATTATGATAAAACATGGGCTTAAAAAAGTTTTTTATTTAATTTAACATTGACATAAAAAAACACTCCATACACACACAATTTGAGTGCGGTCCTCCTGCACTGTGCGTGGTGCTGTCTTGCCTCTCTCTCCGCTCTCTGCTCTCTTTGAGCGTCACAGCTCCACGCTACTGTACTCTATCTCCATTCCTCCCATCTGGCGGACTGACTGGCACATCGCACCCGACTCTCTGGCTTCCCTGAGCGGTCTGCCTCCACACAGACCCCGGCAGGTATGGAGGTGTGGGGGTGGTAAGGGGAGCACAGATGGGATCGTTTATGAATCATTGGGGTGACTCTATTAATCATAAACTCACATTTAGCTACTCTGAAATATTCGTAGCATATATTTCACACTTGTTGTTGAAACATCCGCGTCTGATTAAGATAGTGTTTACCTGCCACGTTATATTTGTGGCAGGTTCGTCACAAGCGACGCAAAGTCATAAAGATAATTTTATCGGGGCTGGTGATATGACGTGCTGCTGTTGAATACACATTCTGTGTTCTCTAATACCAGGAAGTGGAGCGCGCAATATGTCACACGCACGCCCCTTTTAGCCTACTGACTGTCATTTGTAATTTACAGAAACGCAGTTCAGCCTTCTTTCACTGACATTGACAGAAGGAGTAGCCTATAGATAAACAAACATACATTTCCTCTTTGTTGATGGATAGAGAGAATAGATTCGGCTGCATGCGTCACAACTGGTTTGGGCAGGCTACTATTTCTTGGTGGTTTTGATAGAACATTCCATGGCACCCACATTTTTTAATAGGTTGGGATTTTCTTGGCAGGATATTTGTTGACAAAGTAGCCTAAGCATCGTCATAGTAAACATGATAATTAAAGGCAATGATTATCCCCGTATATTTCCATTATAAATTAAGTCATTACAAATTTGAAGTGCATAGGTCTCAACGCTTTTGTGGGAAAAGTTCCTGATTTGACCAAAGGTGGCGCTGTTTTTTTTAAACCTTTATTTAACCAAGCAAGTCAGTTAAAGAACAAATTCTTATTTTCAATGACGGCCTAGGAACAGTGGGTTAACTGCCTGTTCAGGGGCAGAACGACAGATTTGTACCTTGTCAGCTCGGGGGTTTGAACTTGCAACCTTCAGGTTACTAGTCCAACACTCTAACCACTAGGCTACCCTGTCGCCCCAAATCATTAACTACAATGTAAAACAGAGACAGAGGTCTGATACTGTGTGTGTCCTCCTGCAGCATGCTGAATCCTAGAGGGATGGAGCCAGACCCGTCCTTGGAGACATGCACTCAGAGCAGAGCAGAGACAGAGGGAGAGAGAACAGAGACCAGAGAGGGACCCACCAGGAGCCCCAGCCCCCTGTCCCCCAATAGGTTTTCATCTGCTCACAACCTTACTACTCCCCCTAAACTGAATCCCCCTCGCCCTTCTAAACTCACCCTCACTCCCTCTGCTAGTACACTCACCCTCACTCCCTCTGCTAGTACACTCACCCTCACTCCCTCTGCTAGTACACTCACCCTCACTCCCTCTGCTAGTACACTCACCCTCACCTCTACATGCACACCCTCTTCCTCCTCTACACCTACCCCCAATCCCCTTAAACTGAACCCCACCCCCTCACCTCCCCCTACTCTCACTCATAAAACCCTCACTACCCTCACCCCTATGGTACTCAACCCCACCCCAACATGTACACCGACTTCCCCCTCACTTACTCCCAACCCCGTCACCCCTACAATACTCATCTCCAACCCTACTCCCCCCACACTTACACCCTCTCTACCTACACCCACGCATGCCCCCACTAAAGTCACTCACAAACCTGTTCCTTTCCCCCTCACTCCCCCCACCATCCACTTTACATCCCCTCTACTCACTCCCTCCCGCTCCTCCCCCACTGTATCAGCCATCACTTCTCTGCCCCCCTCCTCTGTAAACCATAGCAACATGTCTTCTGCTCCCGGGACTTCCTCCTTGACCAATGGTAACGCAAGGCCAGTCCCCACACCCACCTCTCCACCAATCACGCCTTTCCATACCCCGGCCAGCAGACAGGTAATTGAAAATAGAGAAAAATAAACAAAAGTGGCACACTATAACACACACACACACACATACACACAGGCACAAACAAACACACATACACACACACACACACACAGGCACAAACAAACACATAAACACACACACACACACACACACAGGAACAAACACACACACACACACAGGCAAGCAAACACACATACACACACACAGGCACAAACACACATACACACATACACACACACACACCCAGGCACAAACAAACACACACACCACACACACACACACACACACACACACACACACACACACACACACACACACACACACACACACACACACACACACACACACACACACACATACACACACCCAGGCACAAACACACACACACACACACACAGGCACAAACAAACACACATACACACACACAGGCACAAACAAACACACATACACACACACAGGCACAAACAAACACACACACACACACACAGGCACAAACAAACACACACACACACACACACACACACACACACACACACACACACACACACACACACACACACACACACACACACACACACACACACACACACACACACACACACACACACACACACACACACACACACACACACACACACACACACACACACACAGGCACAAACAAACACACACAGACACACACAGACACAGGCACAAACAAACACACATACACAAATTCACACACAATTGACTACACAGACAACCACGTCCATTCCTGGATCAATTGGTTTACTTTCCTTTAACCTAGAGTACAGTATTCAAGATACCTCCAAAATACCCCTCTCTCTCTCTCTGTCAGATACATTTCCCTCGCCCCCTGGATACACCCACTCTGGTGCAAGCCTATCAGAGCACTTCGTCTGTCAGACAGAGGGTATCCCAGCAGGCTTTGCTCCTAGGTCGGAGTTCTTGTTCCAGCCGAGACCAGATGCTGCTCAGGACCCAGATGGTAACAACACACACACCAACACCTGTCAGCTCTACTTCTACTAACTGATAGTGTGTAACAACATACACACACCAACACCTGTCAGCTCTACTTCTACCAACTGATAGTGTGTAACAACACACACACCAACACCTGTCAACTCTACTTCTACCAACTGATAGTGTGTAACAACACACACACCAACACCTGTCAGCTCTACTTCTACTAACTGATAGTGTGTAACAACACACACACCAACACCTGTCAGCTCTACTTCTACTAACTGATAGTGTGTAACAACACACACACCAACACCTGTCAGCTCTACTTCTACTAACTGATGGTGTGTAACAACACACACACCAACACCTGTCAGCTCTACTTCTACTAACTGATAGTGTGTAACAACACACACACCAACACCTGTCAGCTCTACTTCTACTAACTGATGGTGTGTAACAACACACACACCAACACCTGTCAGCTCTACTTCTACCAACTGATAGTGTGTAACAACACACACACCAACACCTGTCAGCTCTACTTCTACCAACTGATGGTGTGTAACAACACACACACCAACACCTGTCAGCTCTACTTCTACCAACTGATAGTGTGTAACAACACACACACCAACACCTGTCAGCTCTACTTCTACTAACTGATGGTGTGTAACAACACACACACCAACACCTGTCAACTCTACTTCTACTAACTGATGTGTGTAACAACACACACACCAACACCTGTCAGCTCTGCTTCTACCAGCTGAACTGATGATGTGTGTAACAACACACACACCAACACCTGTCAGCTCTGCTTCTACCAACTGATGGTGTGTAACAACACACACACCAACACCTGTCAACTCTACTTCTACCAACTGATGGTGTGTAACAACACACACACCAACACCTGTCAGCTCTACTTCTACCCCTGATGGTGTGTAACAACACACACACCAACACCTGTCAGCTCTACTTCTACTAACTGATGGTGTGTAACAACACACACCAACACCTGTCAGCTCTACTTCTACCAACTGATGGTGTGTAACAACACACACACCAACACCTGTCAGCTCTACTTCTACCAACTGATGGTGTGTAACAACACACACACCAACACCTGTCAGCTCTACTTCTACCAACTGATAGTGTGTAACAACACACACACCAACACCTGTCAGCTCTACTTCTACCAACTGATAGTGTGTAACAACACACACACCAACACCTGTCAACTCTACTTCTGATGGTGTGTACTGATGAGTGTGTAACAACACACACACCAACACCTGTCAGCTCTACTTCTACCAACTGATGGTGTGTAACAACACACACACCAACACCTGTCAGCTCTACTTCTACCAACTGATGGTGTGTAACAACACACACACCAACACCTGTCAGCTCTACTTCTACCAACTGATGGTGTGTAACAACACACACACCAACACCTGTCAGCTCTACTTCTACCAACTGATGGTGTGTAACAACACACACACCAACACCTGTCAGCTCTACTTCTACCAACTGATAGTGTGTAACAACACACACACCAACACCTGTCAGCTCTACTTCTACCAACTGATGGTGTGTAACAACACACACACCAACACCTGTCAGCTCTACTTCTACTAACTGATAGTGTGTAACAACACACACACCAACACCTGTCAGCTCTACTTCTACCAACTGATAGTGTGTAACAACACACACACCAACACCTGTCAGCTCTACTTCTACCAACTGATGGTGTGTAACAACACACACACCAACACCTGTCAGCTCTACTTCTACTAACTGATGGTGTGTAACAACACACACACCAACACCTGTCAGCTCTGCTTCTACTAACTGATGTGTGTAACAACACACACACCAACACCTGTCAGCTCTACTTCTACCAACTGATAGTGTGTAACAACACACACACACCAGCTCTGCTTCTACTACTGACAACACACACCAACACCTGTCAGCTCTGTTCTACTAACTGATAGTGTGTAACAACACACACACCAACACCTGTCAGCTCTACTTCTACTAACTGATAGTGTGTAACAACACACACAACACCTGTCAGCTCTACTTCTACTAACTGATGGTGTGTAACAACACACACACCAACACCTGTCAGCTCTACTTCTACCAACTGATGGTGTGTAACAACACACACACCAACACCTGTCAGCTCTACTTCTACTTCTACTAACTGATGGTGTGTAACAACACACACACCAACACCTGTCAGCTCTACTTCTACTAACTGATGGTGTGTAACAACACACACACCAACACCTGTCAACCAACTGATAGTGTGTAACAACACACACACCAACACCTGTCAGCTCTACTTCTACCAACTGATGGTGTGTAACAACACACACACCAACACCTGTCAGCTCTACTTCTACCAACTGATGGTGTGTAACAACACACACACCAACACCTGTCAGCTCTACTTCTACCAACTGATGGTGTGTAACAACACACACACCAACACCTGTCAGCTCTACTTCTACCAACTGATGGTGTGTAACAACACACACACCAACACCTGTCAGCTCTACTTCTACCAACTGATAGTGTGTAACAACACACACCCAACACCTGTCAGCTCTACTTCTACTAACTGATAGTGTGTAACAACACACACACCAACACCTGTCAGCTCTACTTCTACCAACTGATGGTGTGTAACAACACACACCAACACCTGTCAGCTCTACTTACCAACTGATGGTGTGTAACAACACACACACCAACACCTGTCATCTACTTCTACTAACTGATAACAACACACACACCAACACCTGTCAGCTCTACTTCTACCAACTGATAGTGTGTAACAACACACACACCAACACCTGTCAGCTCTACTTCTACTAACTGATGGTGTGTAACAACACACACACCAACACCTGTCAGCTCTACTTCTACTAACTGATAGTGTGTAACAACACACACACACACCTGTCACTCAACTGACCTGTCAGCTCTACTTCTACCAACTGATAGTGTGTAACAACACACACACCAACACCTGTCAGCTCTACTTCTACCAACTGATAGTGTCTCTAAACTGAAAACACACACACACCAACACCTGTCAGCTCTACTTCTACCAACTGATGGTGTGTAAACACACACACCAACACCTGTCAGTCTACTTCTACTAACTGATGGTGTGTAACAACACACACACCAACACCTGTCAGCTCTACTTCTACCAACTGATGGTGTGTAACAACACACACACCAACACCTGTCAGCTCTACTTCTACCAACTGATAGTGTGTAACAACACACACACCAACACCTGTCAGCTCTACTTCTACCAACTGATGGTGTGTAACAACACACACACCAACACCTGTCAGCTCTACTTCTACCAACTGATAGTGTGTAACAACACACACACCAACACCTGTCAGCTCTACTTCTACCAACTGATGGTGTGTAACAACACACACACCAACACCTGTCAGCTCTACTTCTACTAACTGATGGTGTGTAACAACACACACACCAACACCTGTCAGCTCTACTTCTACCAACTGATAGTGTGTAACAACACACACACCAACACCTGTCAGCTCTACTTCTACCAACTGATGGTGTGTAACAACACACACACCAACACCTGTCAGCTCTACTTCTACCAACTGATGGTGTGTAACAACACACACACCAACACCTGTCAGCTCTACTTCTACCAACTGATAGTGTGTAACAACACACACACCAACACCTGTCAGCTCTACTTCTACCAACTGATGGTGTGTAACAACACACACACCAACACCTGTCAGCTCTACTTCTACCAACTGATAGTGTGTAACAACACACACACCAACACCTGTCAGCTCTACTTCTACCAACTGATAGTGTGTAACAACACACACACCAACACCTGTCAGCTCTACTTCTACCAACTGATGGTGTGTAACAACACACACACCAACACCTGTCAGCTCTACTTCTACTAACTGATGGTGTGTAACAACACACACACCAACACCTGTCAACTCTACTTCTACCACTGATAGTGTGTAACAACACACACACCAACACCTGTCAGCTCTGCTTCTGCCACTGATGGTGTGTACAACACACTGGACCTGTCAGCTCTACTTCTACCAACTGATGGTGTGTAACAACACACACACCAACACCTGTCAGCTCTACTTCTACCAACTGATGGTGTGTAACAACACACACACCAACACCTGTCAGCTCTACTTCTACTAACTGATAGTGTGTGTAACAACACACACACCAACACCTGTCAGCTCTACTTCTACCAACTGATGGTGTGTAACAACACACACACACCAACACAGCTCTACTTCTACTAACTGACCTGTCAGCTCTACTTCTACCAACTGATAGTGTGTAACAACACACACACCAACACCTGTCAGCTCTACTTCTACTAACTGATGGTGTGTAACAACACACACACCAACACCTGTCAGCTCTACTTCTACCAACTGATAGTGTGTAACAACACACACACCAACACCTGTCAGCTCTACTTCTACTAACTGATAGTGTGTAACAACACACACACACCAACACCTGTCAGCTCTACTTCTACCAACTGATAGTGTGTAACAACACACACACCAACACCTGTCAGCTCTACTTCTACCAACTGATAGTGTGTAACAACACACACACCAACACCTGTCAGCTCTACTTCTACCAACTGATAGTGTGTAACAACACACACACCAACACCTGTCAGCTCTACTTCTACCAACTGATAGTGTGTAACAACACACACACCAACACCTGTCAGCTCTACTTCTACTAACTGATAGTGTGTAACAACACACACACCAACACCTGTCAGCTCTACTTCTACCAACTGATAGTGTGTAACAACACACACACCAACACCTGTCAGCTCTACTTCTACCAACTGATAGTGTGTAACAACACACACACCAACACCTGTCAGCTCTACTTCTACCAACTGATAGTGTGTAACAACACACACACCAACACCTGTCAGCTCTACTTCTACCAACTGATAGTGTGTAACAACACACACACCAACACCTGTCAGCTCTACTTCTACCAACTGATAGTGTGTAACAACACACACACCAACACCTGTCAGCTCTACTTCTACCAACTGATGTGTAACAACACACACACCAACACCTGTCAGCTCTACTTCTACCAACTGATAGTGTGTAACAACACACACACCAACACCTGTCAGCTCTACTTCTACCAACTGATAGTGTGTAACAACACACACACCCACACCTGTCAGCTCTACTTCTACCAACTGATAGTGTGTAACAACACACACACCAACACCTGTCAGCTCTACTTCTACTAACTGATAGTGTGTAACAACACACACACCAACACCTGTCAGCTCTACTTCTACCAACTGATAGTGTGTAACAACACACACACACACACACACACACCAACACCTGTCAGCTCTACTTCTACTAACTGATAGTGTGTAACAACACACACACCAACACCTGTCAGCTCTACTTCTACCAACTGATAGTGTGTAACAACACACACACACCAACACCTGTCAGCTCTACTTCTACCAACTGATAGTGTGTAACAACACACACACCAACACCTGTCAGCTCTACTTCTACCAACTGATAGTGTGTAACAACACACACACACCAACACCTGTCAGCTCTACTTCTACTAACTGATAGTGTGTAACAACACACACACACCAACACCTGTCAGCTCTACTTCTACCAACTGATAGTGTGTAACAACACACACACCAACACCTGTCAGCTCTACTTCTACCAACTGATAGTGTGTAACAACACACACACCAACACCTGTCAGCTCTACTTCTACCAACTGATAGTGTGTAACAACACACACACCAACACCTGTCAGCTCTACTTCTACCAACTGATAGTGTGTAACAACACACACACCAACACCTGTCAGATCTGCTTCTACTAACTGATGGTGTGTAACAACACACACACCAACACCTGTCAGCTCTACTTCTACTAACTGATAGTGTGTAACAACACACACACCAACACCTGTCAGCTCTACTTCTACCAACTGATAGTGTGTAACAACACACACACCAACACCTGTCAGCTCTACTTCTACTAACTGATAGTGTGTAACAACACACACACCAACACCTGTCAGCTCTACTTCTACCAACTGATAGTGTGTAACAACACACACACACCAACACCTGTCAGCTCTACTTCTACCAACTGATAGTGTGTAACAACACACACACCAACACCTGTCAGCTCTACTTCTACTAACTGATAGTGTGTAACAACACACACACACCAACACCTGTCAGCTCTACTTCTACCAACTGATAGTGTGTAACAACACACACACCAACACCTGTCAGCTCTACTTCTACCAACTGATAGTGTGTAACAACACACACACCAACACCTGTCAGCTCTACTTCTACCAACTGATAGTGTGTAACAACACACACACCAACACCTGTCAGCTCTACTTCTACCAACTGATAGTGTGTAACAACACACACACCAACACCTGTCAGCTCTACTTCTACCAACTGATGGTGTGTAACAACACACACACCAACACCTGTCAGCTCTACTTCTACTAACTGATAGTGTGTAACAACACACACACCAACACCTGTCAGCTCTACTTCTACTCTGCAACTGATAGTGTGTAACAACACACACACCAACACCTGTCAGCTCTACTTCTACCAACTGATAGTGTGTAACAACACACACACCAACACCTGTCAGCTCTACTTCTACCAACTGATAGTGTGTAACAACACACACACCAACACCTGTCAGCTCTACTTCTACTAACTGATAGTGTGTAACAACACACACACCAACACCTGTCAGCTCTACTTCTACCAACTGATAGTGTGTAACAACACACACACACCAACACCTGTCAGCTCTACTTCTACTAACTGATAGTGTGTAACAACACACACACCAACACCTGTCAGCTCTACTTCTACCAACTGATAGTGTGTAACAACACACACACACCAACACCTGTCAGCTCTACTTCTACTAACTGATAGTGTGTAACAACACACACACCAACACCTGTCAGCTCTACTTCTACCAACTGATGGTGTGTAACAACACACACACCACACCTGTCAGCTCTGCTTCTACCAACTGATGGTGTGTAACAACACACACACCCAACACCTGTCAGCTCTGCTTCTACCAACTGATGGTGTGTAACAACACACACACCAACACCTGTCAGCTCTACTTCTACTAACTGATGGTGTGTAACAACACACACACAACACCTGTCAGCTCTACTTCTACTACTGATAGTGTGTAACAACACACACACCAACACCTGTCAGCTCTGCTTCTACCAACTGATGGTGTGTAACAACACACACACCAACACCTGTCAGCTCTACTTCTACTAACTGATGGTGTGTAACAACACACACACCACACCTGTCAGCTCTACTTCTACCAACTGATGGTGTGTAACAACACACACACCAACACCTGTCAGCTCTACTTCTACCAACTGATGGTGTGTAACAACACACACACCCAACACCTGTCAGCTCTACTTCTACTAACTGATGGTGTGTAACAACACACACACCAACACCTGTCAGCTCTACTTCTACTAACTGATGGTGTGTAACAACACACACACAACACCTGTCAGCTCTACTTCTACCAACTGATGGTGTGTAACAACACACACACCAACACCTGTCACTCTGCTTCTGTCAACTGATGGTGTGTAACAACACACACACCAACACCTGTCAGCTCTACTTCTACCAACTGATAGTGTGTAACAACACACACACCAACACCTGTCAGCTCTACTTCTACCAACTGATGGTGTGTAACAACAACACACACACACCAACACCTGTCAGCTCTATAGTGTGTAACAACACACACACCAACACCTGTCAGCTCTACTTCTACTAACTGATAGTGTGTAACAACACACACACACCAACACCTGTCAGCTCTACTTCTACTAACTGATAGTGTGTAACAACACACACACCAACACCTGTCAGCTCTACTTCTACCAACTGATAGTGTGTAACAACACACACACACCAACACCTGTCAGCTCTACTTCTACTAACTGATAGTGTGTAACAACACACACACCAACACCTGTCAGCTCTACTTCTACCAACTGATAGTGTGTAACAACACACACACCAACACCTGTCAGCTCTACTTCTACCAACTGATAGTGTGTAACAACACACACACCAACACCTGTCAGCTCTACTTCTACCAACTGATAGTGTGTAACAACACACACACCAACACCTGTCAGCTCTACTTCTACCAACTGATAGTGTGTAACAACACACACACCAACACCTGTCAGCTCTACTTCTACCAACTGATAGTGTAACAACACACACACCAACACCTGTCAGCTCTACTTCTACCAACTGATAGTGTGTGACAACACACACACCAACACCTGTCAGCTCTACTTCTACCAACTGATGGTGTGTAACAACACACACACACCAACACCTGTCAGCTCTACTTCTACCAACTGATAGTGTGTAACAACACACACACCAACACCTGTCAGCTCTACTTCTACCAACTGATGGTGTGTAACAACACACACACCAACACCTGTCAGCTCTACTTCTACCAACTGATAGTGTGTAACAACACACACACCAACACCTGTCAGCTCTACTTCTACTAACTGATAGTGTGTAACAACACACACACCAACACCTGTCAGCTCTGCTTCTACCAACTGATAGTGTGTAACAACACACACACCAACACCTGTCAGCTCTACTTCTACCAACTGATAGTGTGTAACAACACACACACCACCACACCTGTCAGCTCTACTTCTACCAACTGATGGTGTGTAACAACACACACACCAACACCTGTCAGCTCTACTTCTAACTGATGGTGTGTACACACAACACACCAACACCTGTCAGCTCTACTTCTACCACTGATGGTGTGTAACAACACACACACCAACACCTGTCAGCTCTGCTTCTACCAACTGATGGTGTGTAACAACACACACACCAACACCTGTCAGCTCTACTTCTACCAACTGATAGTGTGTAACAACACACACACCAACACCTGTCAGCTCTACTTCTACCTGATGGTGTGTAACAACACACACACAACACCTGTCAGCTCTACTTCTACCAGCTGATGGTGTGTAACAACACACACACCAACACCTGTCAGCTCTGCTTCTACCAACTGATGGTGTGTAACAACACACACACCAACACCTGTCAGCTCTACTTCTACCAACTGATGGTGTGTAACAACACACACACACCAACACCTGTCAACTCTACCCAACTGATAGTGTGTAACAACACACACCAACACCTGTCAGCTCTGCTTCTACCAACTGATGGTGTGTAACAACACACACACCAACACCTGTCAGCTCTGCTTCTACCAACTGATGGTGTGTAACAACACACACACCAACACCTGTCAGCTCTACTTCTACCAACTGATAGTGTGTAACAACACACACACCAACACCTGTCAGCTCTGCTTCTACTAACTGATGGTGTGTAACAACACACACACCAACACCTGTCAGCTCTACTTCTACTAACTGATAGTGTGTAACAACACACACACCAACACCTGTCAGCTCTACTTCTACTAACTGATAGTGTGTAACAACACACACACACCAACACCTGTCAGCTCTACTTCTACCAACTGATAGTGTGTAACAACACACACACCAACACCTGTCAGCTCTACTTCTACTAACTGATAGTGTGTAACAACACACACACCAACACCTGTCAGCTCTACTTCTACCAACTGATAGTGTGTAACAACACACACACCAACACCTGTCAGCTCTACTTCTACCAACTGATAGTGTGTAACAACACACACACCAACACCTGTCAGCTCTACTTCTACCAACTGATGGTGTGTAACAACACACACACCAACACCTGTCCTGTCAGCTCTAACTGTCAGCTCTACTTCTACCAACTGATGGTGTGTAACAACACACACACACCAACACCTGTCAGCTCTACTTCTACTAACTGATAGTGTGTAACACAACACACACCAACACCTGTCAGCTCTACTTCTACTAACTGATAGTGTGTAACAACACACACACCAACACCTGTCAGTGTCTACTTCTACCAAGCTGATGGTGTGTAATAACACACACACACCAACACCTGTCAGCTCTACTTCTACCAACTGATAGTGTGTAACAACACACACACCAACACCTGTCAGCTCTACTTCTACTAACTGATAGTGTGTAACAACACACACCAACACCTGTCAGCTCTGCTTCTACTAACTGATGGTGTGTGTAACACACACACCAACACCTGTCAGCTCTACTTCTACCAACTGATAGTGTGTAACAACACACACACCAACACCTGTCAGCTCTACTTCTACCAACTGATGGTGTGTAACAACACACACACCAACACCTGTCAGCTCTACTTCTACTAACTGATAGTGTGTAACAACACACACACCAACACCTGTCAGCTCTACTTCTACCAACTGATAGTGTGTAACAACACACACACCCACACCTGTCAGCTCTACTTCTACCAACTGATAGTGTGTAACAACACACACACCAACACCTGTCAGCTCTACTTCTACCAACTGATAGTGTGTAACAACACACACACACCAACACCTGTCAGCTCTACTTCTACCAACTGATAGTGTGTAACAACACACACACCAACACCTGTCAGCTCTACTTCTACCAACTGATAGTGTGTAACAACACACACACCAACACCTGTCAGCTCTACTTCTACCAACTGATAGTGTGTAACAACACACACACCAACACCTGTCAGCTCTACTTCAACTGATGGTGTGTAACAACACACACACACCAACACCTGTCACACCAACTGATGGTGTGTAACAACACACACACCAACACCTGTCAGCTCTACTTCTGCCAACTGATAGTGTGTAACAACACAACACACACACCAACACCTGTCAACTCTACTTCTACCAACTGATAGTGTGTAACAACACACACACCAACACCTGTCAGCTCTACTTCTACCAACTGATAGTGTGTAACAACACACACACCAACACCTGTCAGCTCTACTTCTACTAACTGATAGTGTGTAACAACACACACACCAACACCTGTCAGCTCTACTTCTAATGATAGTGTGTAACACACACACCAACACCTGTCAGCTCTACTTCTACCAACTGACAGTGTGTAACAACACACACACACCAACACCTGTCAGCTCTACTTCTACCAACTGATAGTGTGTAACAACACACACACCAACACCTGTCAGCTCTACTTCTACCAACTGATAGTGTGTAACAACACACACACCAACACCTGTCAGCTCTACTTCTACTAACTGATAGTGTGTAACAACACACACACCAACACCTGTCAGCTCTACTTCTACCAACTGACAGTGTGTAACAACACACACACACCAACACCTGTCAGCTCTACTTCTACCAACTGATAGTGTGTAACAACACACACACCAACACATGTCAGCTCTACTTCTACCAACTTCAAACTCCTGAAGCTGAACCCTCAGACTGGCCTTTTTCAAGATTCCTCAGTTCAAGATTACGCCCCCCCCTCTCTCGCTCTTTCTCTCTCTCGCTCTCTTGCTCCCTTCTCTCTCTCTCTATTTCTCTCTCTCTCCCTCTCTCTTAGTATATTTTGCTCTCTCATTCTTAGCTGATTTTCACCTCTACAGTACGGCCTGTCCCTTCCTCTTCCTCCTCTTCCTCTTGCCCTGCCTCCGCTCAGGTGAGCAGTTCAGAATGTGTGTGTTAGGTGTGTGTTAGGAGTATGAGAGACCACTGAAGATTGTGATTGTCTCACAAGTTTAACTAAACTCCCTCTCAACCCCCACTCTCTCCCTCCCTATTTATTTTCCTCCCTCCCTCCCTCCCTCCCTCCCTCCCTCCTCCCTCCCTCCCTCCCTCCCTCCCTCCCTCCTCCCTCCCTCCCCTCCCTCCCTCCCTCCCTCCCTCTCTCCCTCCCTCCTCTCTCTCTCTCTCTCTCTCTCTCTCTCTCTCTCTCTCTCTCTCTCTCTCTCTCTCCCTCCTCCCTCCCTCCCTCCCTCCCTCCCTCCCTCCCTCCCTCCCTCTCCCATAGCTCCAGAGTCTAACCCTGCACCCCTCTGCTCCTGGAACTCTTACAATCCCCCCTTCTTTACGTCTCAAACCTCCCTCTTCCTCCTCCCACTCTCCTATCTCTCGTCCCCGTACACCCCTTTTCCCCCCTCTCCGGCCACGCCCCCAGCCCAGTGCCATGGTAACAGACAGACAGACCACACCCACCCGGCACCTCTCAGTCCCACCTCCAAGTGAGTCATAAACATGTGATAATGAGTAGAATGTTCAGGAGGAATGACATGTGATTTATAGAATGTCCACTAAAACCATTCAATCATTCTCTTTTTTCTCTTCTCTCCAGCTCTCTACTCTTCTGTGCGTTCTGTCCCTCTGAGACCCAGACTTCATTCTCCAAATGGCCACAGGGTGGCATCCCCGAGACACAGCCCGGCCCTGCAACCAATCGCTGCTGCCGCTGCCAGACAGGCCCTGCCCAGCAGACAGTGGACTGGACCAGCCAGCAGTTTGTCATCTCAAACCCCACCCACACAGACCACCCCAGGCCAATCACAGCTCAGCTCAGGCTCTAGTCCCCTGGGTTCTACTTCCTGTTTTGATCGGTTGCCGCCGGCATCAAGGCAGCTGCAAATCATTGCCCTCTCCGCTGGCTCCACCCACCGCCTCAGCAGCCAACTACAGCCTGCTGCCAACACACACACCCCAACTTCTATCCAATCAAAGCACCTGGTTCTTGAATCCCCACCACCTCAGCTCGATGCCCAACCACAGAGGACTTCTGAACACGCCTCTCCCTCTCCCACCTCCTCCATCCACAAAGCCAACACACCCCTACCCTACCTCCATTATCAGGCCAGACACACTGATCCAAAAGGAGAAGTGGGGAGACAGGGGGTAAGGGAGGAGAGAGAGAGGGTGGGATTAGATGAAGAAATGATGGGGGGAATTGAAGAGGAGCAGAGGAATAGAGAGAGGGTGGGAGGAGACAGACAGGTGACAGGAGAGGAGAAAGGGAATGTGGATAAGAGAGGAGAGAGGGTGGGAGGACAGGAGAAAGAGGGGACTGGAGGAGAGGAAACATGGATGGAGAGAGTTAAAGGATTTGAGACACTGAGAGAGCTGACAGAAGTAGAGGAGGGGCAGGAAAGGATGAAGATAGAGGGAGAGGAGCAGAGAGAGAGGATGGAAGTAGAGGAGGGGCAGGAAAGGATGAAGATAGAGGGAGAGGAGCAGAGAGAGAGGATGGAAGTAGAGGAGGAAAAGCAGAGAGAGAGGATGGAAGTAGAGGAGCAGGAGCAGGGACAGAAAGATGCAATGAAAGGAGAGGAGGGGACTACAATAGACCCACAGCTCAATCCAGACCCGGCTACTCAGAACCCTCCCTCAGAACCCCCCATAAACATCCAAAGACCATCAGACCGTCCCATAGAGCAATCCCCAGACCTCCCCCATGTGGACCAAGAGGACCTCTGTGAGAACATGTTCAATCAGTCTGACAACCAATCAGGCAGGTACCAGCGTCTCTCCACCATTACCTTTAGCCTTGGCCTATTAATTCAACTTTAAACTAACTTGTTTTGTGAACTCCTCCCCCTCCTTCTCCCCTCCACCCCGTCTTCCTCTTCTGTCCTGCTCCTCCTCTCTCCCCCCTCCACCCCGTCTTCCTCCTCTGTCCTGCTCCTCCTCTCTCCCCCCCTCCTCCCCGTCTTCCTCTTCTGTCCTGCTCCTCCTCTCTCCCCCCTCCACCCGTCTTCCTCTCCTGTCCTACTCCTCCTCTCTCCCCCTCCACCCTGTCTTCTTCCTCTGTCCTGCTCCTCCTCTCTCCCCCCTCCTCCTGTCTTCCTCCCACCTGCTCCTCCTCTCTCCCCCCTCCACCCTGTCTTCTTCCTCTGTCCTGCTCCTCCTCTCTCCCCCCTCCACCCTGTCTTCCTCTGTCCTGCTCCTCCTCTCTCCCCCCTCCACCCTGTCTTCTTCCTCTGTCCTGCTCCTCCTCTCTCCCCCCTCCACCCTGTCTTCCTCTGTCCTGCTCCTCCTCTCTCCCCCCTCCACCCTGTCTTCCTCTGTCCTGCTCCTCCTCTCTCCCCCTCCTCCCTGTCTTCCTCTGTCCTGCTCCTCCTCTCTCCCCCTCCTCCCTGTCTTCCTCTTCTGTCCTGCTCCTCCTCTCTCCCCCCTCCTCCCTGTCTTCCTCTTCTGTCCTGCTCCTCCTCTCTCCCCCATCCTCCCTGTCTTCCTCTGTCCTGCTCCTTCTCTCTCCCCTGTCCTCCCGTCTTCCTCCTCTGTTCTGCTCCTCCTCTTTCCCCCCCTCCTCCCGTCTTCCTCCTCTGTTCTGCTCCTCCTCTCTCCCCCGTCCTCCCGTATTCCTCCTCTGTTCTGCTCCTCCTCTCTCCCCCCCTCCCGTCTTTCTCCTCTGTTCTGCTCCTCCTCTCTCCCCCCCTCCTCCCGTCTTCCTCCTCTGTTCTGCTCCTCCTCTCTCCCCCGTCCTCCCGTATTCCTCCTCTGTTCTGCTCCTCCTCTCTCCCCCCTCCCGTCTTTCTCCTCTGTTCTGCTCCTCCTCTCTCCCCCTCCTCCCGTCTTCCTCCTCTGTTCTGCTCCTCCTCTCTCCCCCGTCCTCCCGTATTCCTCCTCTGTTCTGCTCCTCCTCTCTCCCCCGTCCTCCCGTCTACTTCCTCTGTTCTGCTCCTCCTCTCTCCCCCTCCTCCCCGTCTTCCTCTTCTGTCCTGCTCCTCCTCTCTCCCCCTCCACCCGTCTTCCTCTTCTGTCCTGCTCCTCCTCTCTCCCCCCTCCACCCTGTCTTCTTCCTCTGTCCTGCTCCTCCTCTCTCCCCCCTCCACCCTGTCTTCCTCTGTCCTGCTCCTCCTCTCTCCCCCTCCTCCCTGTCTTCCTCTGTCCTGCTCCTCCTCTCTCCCCCCTCCTCCCTGTCTTCCTTTTCTGTCCTGCTCCTCCTCTCTCCCCCTCCACCCGTCTTCTTCCACTGTCCTGCTCCTCCTCTCTCCCCCTCCTCCCGTCTTCCTCCTCTGTTCTGCTCCTCCTCTCTCTCCCCGTCCTCCCGTCTTCCTCCTCTGTTCTGCTCCTCCTCTCTCCCCTCCACCCCGTATTCCTCCTCTGTTCTGCTCCTCCTCTCTCCCCCGTCCTCCCGTCTACTTCCTCTGTTCTGCTCCTCCTCTCTCCCCCCTCCTCCCCGTCTTCCTCTTCTGTCCTGCTCCTCCTCTCTCCCCCCTCCACCCGTCTTCCTCTTCTGTCCTGCTCCTCCTCTCTCCCCCCTCCACCCTGTCTTCTTCCTCTGTCCTGCTCCTCCTCTCCCCCCTCCACCCTGTCTTCCTCTGTCCTGCTCCTCCTCTCTCCCCCTCCTGTCTTCCTCTGTCCTGCTCCTCCTCTCTCCCCCTCCTCCCTGCCTTCCTTTTCTGTCCTGCTCCTCCTCTCTCCCCCTCCACCCGTCTTCTTCCACTGTCCTGCTCCTCCTCTCTCCCCTCCTCCCCGTCTTCCTCCTCTGTTCTGCTCCTCCTCTCTCTCCCCCGTCCTCCCGTCTTCCTCCTCTGTTCTGCTCCTCCTCTCTCCCCCTCCACCCCGTCTTCCTCCTCTGTTCTGCTCCTCCTCTCTCCCCCTCCACCCCGTCTTCTTCCTCTGTCCTGCTCCTCCTCTCTCCCCCTCCACCCCGCCTTCCTCCTCTGTCCTGCTCCTCCTCTCTCCCCCTCCACCCCGCCTTCCTCCTCTGTTCTGCTCCTCCTCTCCTCTCCGTCTTCCTCCTCTGTTCTGCTCCTCCTCTCCTCTCCGTCTTCCTCTTCTTTTTTCCTCCCCCCAGTCTTGTCCAGTCTTTCCTCTCAGTCTCCCCCTGCCTCACCCTTCCTCACCCTTTCATCTGATCTCCCCCCTCCTCTCCTGCCTGTTAGCCCTTCCCACCCAGAGAGCCTCAGCCTATCACAGAGCCGCCCTGAGACCTTCAGCCTATTGGAGCGCAAGCCTTGGTCACAGAGGGTCTGGCCAGAGGGCGGGAGGCGTGTCTTAACTCACCTGGTGGAGGGCTTCATCATACAGGAGGGGCTGCAGGCATTCCCGGTAAACACAAACACACAATTCCTACAGGGGATATAGCTGGTGTCTAGTTGGTGTCACAAACTGATAAATTAACAGTATATACAGAATAACCTTTGTGTGCATGCGCGCGTGTGTGTACCTGTGCAGGTGAACCGCTCGTCTCTGTTGTTGGGAGGGCAGGAGGCTATCTCCCAGAATGGGAACATAGAGGGGGCCGAGTTATTACCGTTGACAGACACACCAGAGCCACCGGAACATTCCAGCGAATCAGAACAAGAGCGTGTGGCTACAAGTGACCCGCTCACAGGTAAACCACCTTAATCTCCTGGTTCTGAATCAATATTCAATTCAATATTCAATTCAATTATCTCTCTGAATCCAAACCACACTAGGTCCCAGAGAGAGACATAGGGGAGTGTTACATTGCGAGTCTTGTGGGAAGAGAGGCCACGCCCACTCCTTCCATCGCTCCAAGCGATACTGCTCCACTTCCTGTGCCCGCAGGTAAGCCGCACTACCATTGGCTGAACACAGTAACAAGACAGTGACAGAATAGTTATTCTCTTGGTCTAGACCAGCGTTTCTCAAACTAGGGGTGGCGACCAAACTATACACACCCAGGAGGAGTAGCTGCTGCCTTGGTAGGAGCTAATCGGGATCCATAATAAATACAAATACAAATATGGGTTTGCCTGATTTGAAAATAGGTTTAAATAAAACTGGGGTAACGTCAGTAACCTCCGGTAGCCACTAGATACAGTTGCAATAAACAGAGCGATTTCTGTTTCCATTCATACAAATGTGACTGTATCTTTTGAACGGTTTAAACTACAACATATTATGACCCCAACACTGTTTAAACTACAACTTGACCCCAACACTGTTTAAACTACAACATGACCCCAACACTGTTTAAACTACAACATGACCCCAACACTGTTTAAACTACAACATGTCCCCAACACTGTTTAAACTACAACATGACCCCAACACTGTTTAAACTACAACATGACCCCAACACTGTTTAAACTACAACATGACCCCAACACTGTTTAAACTACAACATGACCCCAACACTGTTTAAACTACAACATGTCCCCAACACTGTTTAAACTACAACATGACCCCAACACTGTTTAAACTACAACATGACCCCAACACTGTTTAAACTACAACATGACCCCAACACTGTTTAAACGACAACATGACCCCAACACTGTTTAAACTACAACATGACCCCAACACTGTTTAAACTACAACATGACCCCAACACTGTTTAAACTACAACATGACCCCAACACTGTTTAAACTACAACATGACCCCAACACTGTTTAAACTACAACATGACCCCAACACTGTTTAAACTACAACATGACCCCAACACTGTTTAAACTACAACATGACCCCAACACTGTTTAAACTACAACATGACCCCAACACTGTTTAAACTACAACATGACCCCAACACTGTTTAAACTACAACATGACCCCAACACTGTTTAAACTACAACATGACCCCAACACTGTTTAAACTACAACATGACCCCAACACTGTTTAAACTACAACATGACCCCAACACTGTTTAAACTACAACATATTATGACCCCAACACTGTTTAAACTACAACATGTCCCCAACACTGTTTAAACTACAACATGACCCCGACACTGTTTAAACTACAACATGACCCCAACACTGTTTAAACTACAACATGACCCCAACACTGTTTAAACTACAACATGACCCCGACACTGTTTAAACTACAACATGACCCCAACACTGTTTAAACTACAACATGACCCCAACACTGTTTAAACTACAACATGACCCCAACACTGTTTAAACTACAACATATTATGACCCCAACACTGTTTAAACTACAACATGACCCCAACACTGTTTAAACTACAACATGTCCCCAACACTGTTTAAACTACAACATGACCCCAATACTGTTTAAACTACAACATGACCCCAACACTGTTTAAACTACAACATATTATGACCCCAACACTGTTTAAACTACAACATGACCCCAACACTGTTTAAACTACAACATGACCCCAACACTGTTTAAACTACAACATGTCCCCAACACTGTTTAAACTACAACATGACCCCAACACTGTTTAAACGACAACATGACCCCAACACTGTTTAAACTACAACATGACCCCAACACTGTTTAAACTACAACATGACCCCAACACTGTTTAAACTACAACATGTCCCCAACACTGTTTAAACTACAACATGACCCCAACACTGTTTAAACTACAACATGACCCCAACACTGTTTAAACTACAACATGACCCCAACACTGTTTAAACTACAACATGACCCCAACACTGTTTAAACTACAACATATTATGACCCCAACACTGTTTAAACTACAACATATTATGACCCCAACACTGTTTAAACTACAACATGACCCCAACACTGTTTAAACTACAACATGACCCCAACACTGTTTAAACTACAACATGACCCCAACACTGTTTAAACTACAACATATTATGACACCCAACACTGTTTAAACTACAACATATTATGACCCCAACACTGTTTAAACTACAACATGACCCCAACACTGTTTAAACTACAACATATTATGACCCCAACACTGTTTAAACTACAACATGTCCCCAACACTGTTTAAACTACAACATGACCCCAACACTGTTTAAACTACAACATGACCCCAACACTGTTTAAACTACAACATATTATGACCCCAACACTGTTTAAACTACAACATGCCCCCAACACTGTTTAAACTACAACATGACCCCAACACTGTTTAAACTACAACATGTTATGACCCCAACACTGTTTAAACTACAACATGACCCCAACACTGTTTAAACTACAACATATTATGACCCCAACACTGTTTAAACTACAACATGCCCCCAACACTGTTTAAACTACAACATGACCCCAACACTGTTTAAACTACAACATATTATGACCCCAACACTGTTTAAACTACAACATGTCCCCAACACTGTTTAAACTACAACATGACCCCAACACTGTTTAAACTACAACATGACCCCAACACTGTTTAAACTACAACATGTCCCCAACACTGTTTAAACTACAACATGTCCCCAACACTGTTTAAACTGCAACATGACCCCAACACTGTTTAAACTACAACATATTATGACCCCAACACTGTTTAAACTACAACATATTATGACCCCAACACTGTTTAAACTACAACATGACCCCAACACTGTTTAAACTACAACATGTCCCCAACACTGTTTAAACTACAACATGACCCCAATACTGTTTAAACTACAACATGACCCCAACACTGTTTAAACTACAACATATTATGACCCCAACACTGTTTAAACTACAACATGTCCCCAACACTGTTTAAACTACAACATGACCCCAACACTGTTTAAACTACAACATGTCCCCAACACTGTTTAAACTACAACATGTCCCCAACACTGTTTAAACTACAACATGACCCCAACACTGTTTAAACTACAACATATTATGACCCCAACACTGTTTAAACTACAACATGACCCCAACACTGTTTAAACTACAACATGACCCCAACACTGTTTAAACTACAACATGACCCCAACACTGTTGAAACTACAACATATTATGACCCCAACACTGTTTAAACTACAACATATTATGACCCCAACACTGTTTAAACTACAACATGACCCCAACACTCTTTAAACTACAACATATTATGACCCCAACACTGTTTAAACTACAACATGACCCCAACACTGTTTAAACTACAACATGACCCCAACACTGTTTAAACTACAACATGACCCCAACACTGTTTAAACTACAACATATTATGACCCCAACACTGTTTAAACTACAACATATTATGACCCCAACACTGTTTAAACTACAACATGACCCCAACACTGTTTAAACTACAACATATTATGACCCCAACACTGTTTAAACTACAACATGTCCCCAACACTGTTTAAACTACAACATGACCCCAACACTGTTTAAACTACAACATGACCCCAACACTGTTTAAACTACAACATATTATGACCCCAACACTGTTTAAACTACAACATGCCCCCAACACTGTTTAAACTACAACATGACCCCAACACTGTTTAAACTACAACATATTATGACCCCAACACTGTTTAAACTACAACATGACCCCAACACTGTTTAAACTACAACATGACCCCAACACTGTTTAAACTACAACATGACCCCAACACTGTTTAAACTACAACATGTCCCCAACACTGTTTAAACTGCAACATGACCCCAACACTGTTTAAACTACAACATATTATGACCCCAACACTGTTTAAACTACAACATATTATGACCCCAACACTGTTTAAACTACAACATGACCCCAACACTGTTTAAACTACAACATGTCCCCAACACTGTTTAAACTACAACATGTCCCCAACACTGTTTAAACTGCAACATGACCCCAACACTGTTTAAACTACAACATGACCCCAACACTGTTTAAACTACAACATATTATGACCCCAACACTGTTTAAACTACAACATGACCCCAACACTGTTTAAACTACAACATGTCCCCAACACTGTTTAAACTACAACATGACCCCAACACTGTTTAAACTACAACATGACCCCAACACTGTTTAAACTACAACATGTCCCCAACACTGTTTAAACTACAACATGTCCCCAAGACTGTTTAAACTGCAACATGACCCCAACACTGTTTAAACTACAACATATTATGACCCCAACACTGTTTAAACTACAACATATTATGACCCCAACACTGTTTAAACTACAACATGACCCCAACACTGTTTAAACTACAACATGTCCCCAACACTGTTTAAACTACAACATGTCCCCAACACTGTTTAAACTGCAACATGACCCCAACACTGTTTAAACTACAACATATTATGACCCCAACACTGTTTAAACTACAACATATTATGACCACAACACTGTTTAAACTGCAACATGACCCCAACACTGTTTAAACTACAACATATTATGACCCCAACACTGTTTAAACTGCAACATGACCCCAACACTGTTTAAACTACAACATGACCCCAACACTGTTTAAACTACAACATGTCCCCAACACTGTTTAAACTACAACATGTCCCCAACACTGTTTAAACTGCAACATGACCCCAACACTGTTTAAACTACAACATATTATGACCCCAACACTGTTTAAACTACAACATGACCCCAACACTGTTTAAACTACAACATGACCCCAATACTGTTTAAACTACAACATATTATGACCACAACACTGTTTAAACTACAACATGACCCCAACACTGTTTAAACTACAACATATTATGACCCCAACACTGTTTAAACTACAACATATTATGACCCCAACACTGTTTAAACTACAACATGACCCCAACACTGTTTAAACTACAACATGTCCCCAACACTGTTTAAACTACAACATGTCCCCAACACTGTTTAAACTGCAACATGACCCCAACACTGTTTAAACTACAACATGACCCCAACACTGTTTAAACTACAACATATTATGACCCCAACACTGTTTAAACTACAACATGTCCCCAACACTGTTTAAACTACAACATGACCCCAACACTGTTTAAACTACAACATGTCCCCAACACTGTTTAAACTACAACATGACCCCAACACTGTTTAAACTACAACATGACCCCAACACTGTTTAAACTACAACATGTCCCCAACACTGTTTAAACTGCAACATGACCCCAACACTGTTTAAACTACAACATATTATGACCCCAACACTGTTTAAACTACAACATATTATGACCCCAACACTGTTTAAACTACAACATGACCCCAACACTGTTTAAACTACAACATGTCCCCAACACTGTTTAAACTACAACATGTCCCCAACACTGTTTAAACTGCAACATGACCCCAACACTGTTTAAACTACAACATATTATGACCCCAACACTGTTTAAACTACAACATATTATGACCACAACACTGTTTAAACTGCAACATGACCCCAACACTGTTTAAACTACAACATGACCCCAACACTGTTTAAACTACAACATGTCCCCAACACTGTTTAAACTGCAACATGACCCCAACACTGTTTAAACTACAACATATTATGACCCCAACACTGTTTAAACTACAACATGACCCCAACACTGTTTAAACTACAACATGACCCCAATACTGTTTAAACTACAACATATTATGACCACAACACTGTTTAAACTACAACATGACCCCAACACTGTTTAAACTACAACATATTATGACCCCAACACTGTTTAAACTGCAACATGACCCCAACACTTTTTAAACTACAACATATTATGACCCCAACACTGTTTAAACTACAACATATTATGACCCCAACACTGTTTAAACTGCAACATGACCCCAACACTGTTTAAACTACAACATATTATGACCCCAACACTGTTTAAACTACAACATATTATGACCCCAACACTGTTTAAACTACAACATGACCCCAACACTGTTTAAACTACAACATGTCCCCAACACTGTTTAAACTACAACATGACCCCAACACTGTTTAAACTGCAACATGACCCAAACACTGGAAGA
Source organism: Oncorhynchus keta (assembly GCF_023373465.1). Taxonomy (NCBI): domain Eukaryota; kingdom Metazoa; phylum Chordata; class Actinopteri; order Salmoniformes; family Salmonidae; genus Oncorhynchus; species Oncorhynchus keta. Next base: position 15,884,965 of record NC_068424.1, read on the forward strand.
CAAGACTCTCAGGAACACGTATGTCTGTGTCCTTCTACAATGACCACAAGCCACACAGGACTCATTAGAACAGAATGGACAACACCAGGCACTGCATCAGACCGGGGGGAGAACATCATCAATGATCATGTTCTTTTCTACACAGAGGTTCACATCAAATTATTGCCTGATGATCTTCTGAACTTCTCAATACCTTTCTGATTCTGATTTCACTTCAAACCACAATACATCCTTCAGATTGAAATACTTTCAAAAGTACTGTCAGACTGATTTGTAATAGCCTGTCATAGCCCCAATTAAAAAAGTTAAGCCGTTGATTACATACATATTTTTACATGGTGGGGTCACACATTTTTGGGGTCACGGCCCAAAAAGGTTTGGGAACCCCTGGTCTAGACAGCAAGTTGTATGTGAAGTTGTTTCGCCACATATTTACTACAGTTGTACTGCACAGACATTCATAAACACACAGAAACACATAAACACCCTCACACAGGCTGTGGTCAGACAGGACGTCACATGGGAGGAAATCTCAACCCCAGAGAGCTCAGAGAAAGGACACATCATCATCCTCTTTCTCCCTCTCTCTCCCTCCAGGTATAATGTAGGGCTGTCCAAGCGTCTGCGTGCCCTGAGTGCTGGCAGCCAGCCAGAGGGGCGACGCTCTGAGATGAACAAGGTGGAGTCTGTGCCTGGGAAGCCTCTCTTACTGCGACTGGTCAGTTACAACTTTGAACAAATAGGTCACTCCACAGAGATACACTTTATGGTATATCCTGCAGGTTTAATGCCTTATAACATGTTACAGGCATATAGAAGCCTTTATAGTTGAAGCCCAGCTGTTCCTACATGTTCCGTCTCCTGTAACATCATCTATTTTAGCCCCGTGAAATATGGAGCGCCCATCGCCGTGACAACGAAGAGGAGGAGGGGCATGCTGTTCCCACGGCAGCCAGGCTGGAGCGCCGAGTGGCACGGAGGGCGAGGAGGGCCTCAGAGCCAGCGATGACCCCTGGTAACTCCACTGTGACCTCTAGTGACTCCCTACCTGCACAGTGGAGCGTCGAGCAAGTCTGGGACTTTATACACACACTGCCAGGTAACACACACACACACTGCCAGGTAACACACACACACACACACTGCCAGGTAACACACACACACACTGCCAGGTAACACATACACTGCCAGGTAACACACACACTGCCAGGTAACACACACACACACTGCCAGGTAACACACACACACACACACTGCCAGGTAACACACACACACACTGCCAGGTAACACATACACTGCCAGGTAACACACACACTGCCAGGTAACACACACACTGCCAGGTAACACATACACTGCCAGGTAACACACACACACACTGCCAGGTAACACACACACACACACACACACACACTGCCAGGTAACACACACACACACTGCCAGGTAACACATACACTGCCAGGTAACACACACACTGCCAGGTAACACACACACTGCCAGGTAACACATACACTGCCAGGTAACACACACACACACTGCCAGGTAACACACACACACACTGCCAGGTAACACACACACTGCCAGGTAACACATACACACACACTGCCAGGTAACACACACACACACACTGCCAGGTAACACACACACTGCCAGGTAACACATACACACACACTGCCAGGTAACACACACACACACACACACTGCCAGGTAACACATACACACACACTGCCAGGTAACACACACACTGCCAGGTAACACACACACTGCCAGGTAACACATACACTGCCAGGTAACACACACACACACTGCCAGGTAACACACACACACACTGCCAGGTAACACACACACTGCCAGGTAACACATACACACACACTGCCAGGTAACACACACACACACACTGCCAGGTAACACATACACACACTGCCAGGTAACACACACACACACACACACACACACACACACACACACACACACACTGCCAGGTAACACACACACACTGCCAGGTAACACAGACACTGCCAGGTAACACATACTGCCAGGTAACACATACACACACTGCCAGGTAACACACACTGCCAGGTAACACACACACACACTGCCAGGCAACACATACACTGCCACATAACACATACACACACTGCCAGGTAACACATACACACTGCTAGGTAACACATACACACACTGCTAGGTAACACATACACACACACCGCCAGGTAACACATACAAACACACACTGCCACATAACACACACACACACACACACACACACTGCCAGGTAACACACACTCACACACTGCTAGGTAACACATACACACTGCAAGGTAACACACACACTGCTAGGTAACACATACACACACTGCCAGGTAACACATAAACACACTGCCAGGTAACACACACACACACACTGCCAAGTAACACACACACACACTGCCAGGTAACACACACACACTGCCAGCTAACACACACACACTGCCAGGTAACACATACACACACTGCCAGGTAACACACACACTGCCAGGTAACACATACACTGCCAGGTAACACACAAACACACTGCCAGGTAACACACACACACACTGCCAGGCAACACATACACTGCCAGGTAATACACACACACACTGCCAGGTAACACACACACTGCCAGGTAACACATACACTGCCAGGTAACACACACACACACACTGCCAGGTAATACACACACACACTGCCACGTAACACACACACACACACACACACACACACACACACACACACACACACACACACACACACACACACACACACACACACACACACTGCCAGGTAACACATACACTGCCAGGTAACACACACACACTGCCAGGTAACACATACACACACTGCCAGGTAACACACACACACACGAACACACACACACACACACTGCCAGGTAACACACACACACTGCCAGGTAACACACACACTGCCAGGTAACACATACTGCCAGGTAACACATACACACACTGCCAGGTAACACACACACACACTGCCAGGTAACACACACACACACTGCCAGGCAACACATACACTGCCACATAACACATACACACACTGCCAGGTAACACATACACACTGCTAGGTAACACAAACACACACTGCCACATAACACACACACACACACACTGCCAGGTAACACACACACACACTGCTAGGTAACACATACACACTGCAAGGTAACACACACACTGCTAGGTAACACATACACACACTGCCAGGTAACACATAAACACACTGCCAGGTAACACACACACACACACACACACACTGCCAGGTAACACACACACACTGCCAGGTAACACACACACTGCCAGGTAACACATACTGCCAGGTAACACATACACACACTGCCAGGTAACACACACTGCCAGGTAACACACACACACTGCCAGGCAACACATACACTGCCACATAACACATACACACACTGCCAGGTAACACATACACACTGCTAGGTAACACATACACACACTGCTAGGTAACACATACACACACACCGCCAGGTAACACATACAAACACACACTGCCACATAACACACACACACACACTGCCAGGTAACACACACTCACACACTGCCAGGTAACACACACTGCCAGGTAACACACACACACACTGCCAGGCAACACATACACTGCCACATAACACATACACACACTGCCAGGTAACACATACACACTGCTAGGTAACACATACACACACTGCTAGGTAACACATACACACACACCGCCAGGTAACACATACAAACACACACTGCCACATAACACACACACACACACACACACACACACTGCCAGGTAACACACACACACACACTGCTAGGTAACACATACACACTGCAAGGTAACACACACACTGCTAGGTAACACATACACACACTGCCAGGTAACACATAAACACACTGCCAGGTAACACACACACACACACTGCCAGGTAACACACACACACACTGCCAGGTAACACACACACACTGCCAGGTAACACACACACACTGCCAGGTAACACATACACACACTGCCAGGTAACACACACACTGCCAGGTAACACATACACTGCCAGGTAACACACAAACACACTGCCAGGTAACACACACACACACTGCCAGGCAACACATACACTGCCAGGTAACACACACACACACTGCCAGGTAACACACACACTGCCAGGTAACACATACACTGCCAGGTAACACACACACACACACTGCCAGGTAATACACACACACACTGCCACGTAACACACACACACACACACACACACACACACACACACCCCACAACACACACACACACACACACACACTGCCAGGTAACACATACACTGCCAGGTAACACACACACACTGCCAGGTAACACATACACACACTGCCAGGTAACACACACACACACGAACACACACACACACACACACTGCCAGGTAACACACACACACTGCCAGGTAACACACACACTGCCAGGTAACACATACTGCCAGGTAACACATACACACACTGCCAGGTAACACACACACACACTGCCAGGTAACACACACACACACTGCCAGGCAACACATACACTGCCACATAACACATACACACACTGCCAGGTAACACATACACACTGCTAGGTAACACAAACACACACTGCCACATAACACACACACACACACACTGCCAGGTAACACACACACACACTGCTAGGTAACACATACACACTGCAAGGTAACACACACACTGCTAGGTAACACATGCACACACTGCCAGGTAACACATAAACACACTGCCAGGTAACACACACACACACACACACACACACTGCCAGGTAACACACACACACTGCCAGGTAACACACACACTGCCAGGTAACACATACTGCCAGGTAACACATACACACACTGCCAGGTAACACACACTGCCAGGTAACACACACACACTGCCAGGCAACACATACACTGCCACATAACACATACACACACTGCCAGGTAACACATACACACTGCTAGGTAACACATACACACACTGCTAGGTAACACATACACACACACCGCCAGGTAACACATACAAACACACACTGCCACATAACACACACACACACACTGCCAGGTAACACACACTCACACACTGCTAGGTAACACATACACACTGCAAGGTAACACACACTGCTAGGTAACACATACACACACTGCCAGGTAACACATAAACACACTGCCAGGTAACACACACACACACACTGCCAGGTAACACACACACACACTGCCAGGTAACACACACACACACACTGCCAGGTAACACACACACACTGCCAGGTAACACATACACACACTGCCAGGTAACACACACACTGCCAGGTAACACATACACTGCCAGGTAACACACACACTGCCAGGTAACACACACACACACTGCCAGGCAACACATACACTGCCAGGTAATACACACACACACTGCCAGGTAACACACACACTGCCAGGTAACACATACACTGCCAGGTAACACACACACACACACACTGCCACGTAACACACACACACACACACACACACACACACTGCCAGGTAACACATACACTGCCAGGTAACACACACACACACACTGCCAGGTAACACATACACACACTGCCAGGTAACACACACACACACACACTGCCAGGTAACACACACACACTGCCAGGTAACACACACACTGCCAGGTAACACATACTGCCAGGTAACACATACACACACTGCCAGGTAACACACACACACACTGCCAGGTAACACACACACACACTGCCAGGCAACACATACACTGCCACATAACACATACACACACTGCCAGGTAACACATACACACTGCTAGGTAACACAAACACACACTGCCACATAACACACACACACACTGCCAGGTAACACACACACACACTGCTAGGTAACACATACACACTGCAAGGTAACACACACACTGCTAGGTAACACATACACACACTGCCAGGTAACACATAAACACACTGCCAGGTAACACATAAACACACTGCCAGGTAACACACACTGCCAGGTAACACACACACACACTGCCAGGTAACACACACACTGCCAGGTAACACACACACACACACACACACTGCCAGGTAACACATACACACACTGCCAGGTAACACATACACACACTGCCAGGTAACACACACACACACACTGCCAGGTAACACACACACACACACTGCTAGGTAACACATACACACTGCAAGGTAACACACACACTGCTAGGTAACACATCCACACACTGCCAGGTAACACACACACACACTGCCAGGTAACACACACACACACTGCTAGGTAACACATACACACACTGCCAGGTAACACATACAAACACACACTGCCACATAACACATACACACACTGCCAGGTAACACACACACACACTGCTAGGTAACACAAACACACACTGCCACGTAACACACACTGCTAGGTAACACACACACTGCCACATAACACATACACACACTGCCAGGTAACACACACACACACTGCCAGGTAACACACACACACTGCCAGGCAACACACACTGCCAGGTAACACACACACACACTGCCAGGCAACACATACACTGCCAGGTAACACACACATACACTGCCAGGTAACACACACACACACACTGCCAGGCAACACATACACTGCCACATAACACATACACACACTGCCAGGTAACACATACACACTGCTAGGTAACACAAACACACACTGCCACATAACACACACACACACACACTGCCAGGTAACACACACACACACTGCTAGGTAACACATACACACTGCAAGGTAACACATACAAACACACACTGCCACATAACACATACACACACTGCCAGGTAACACACACTCACACACTGCTAGGTAACACATACACACTGCTAGGTAACACACACACTGCTAGGTAACACATACACACACTGCCAGATAACACACACACACACTGCCAGGTAACACATACACACACTGCCAGGTAACACACACACACACACACACACACACACTGCCAGGTAACACACACATAGTGCCAGGTAACACATACACACACTGCCAGTTAACACACACACACACTGCCAGGTAACACACACACACACTGCCAGTTAACACACACACACACTGCCAGGTAACACACACACACACTGCCAGGTAACACACACACACACTGCCAGGTAACACATACACACACTGCCAGGTAACACATACACACACTGCCACGTAACACACACACACAAGGACATGCATTGACCCATCTCCCTGCTGTAGGTTGTTGGTCGGTTATGCGTTGTCTTTAGGTTTTGGGGAGGTTATAACCTGTGTGTGTTGTCTTTAGGTTTTGGGGAGGTTCTAACCTGTGTGTGTTGTCTTTAGGTTTTGGGGAGGTTATAACCTGTGTGTGTTGTCTTTGGGTTTTGGGGAGGTTATAACCTGTGTGTGTTGTGTTTAGGTTTTGGGGAGGTTATAACCTGTGTGTGTTGTCTTTAGGTTTTGGGGAGGTTATAACCTGGGTGTATGGTGCTTTAAGGTTGTGGGGTGGTTATAACCTGGATGATTGTTGTTATAAGGTTATGGAGAGGTTATAACTTAGGTGTATGTTATCTTTAGGTTGTCGGGAGGTTAAAACCAGTGTGGGGAGGTTATAACCTGTGTGGATGTTGTTTTAATATTTTGGAAAGGTTATAACCTGTGTGTGTGTTGTTTTAAGGTTGTGGGGAGGTTATAACCTAGCTGTATGCTGTTTTAAGGTTGTGTGGAGGTTATAACCTGTGTGTGTATGTTTTCTTTAGGTTGTGTCGAGGTTGCGGAGGCGTTCCGTGTTCAGGAGATAGACGGCCAGGCTCTGCTACTGCTCACTGAGGACCACCTGATGACCAGCATGAACATCAAATTGGGACCAGCTCTCAAGATCTGTGCCCACATCAACACACTCAGACACAGATAGAGAGGGGGGAGGAGAGATGAGAGAAGGAGGTGAGGTGGGAGGAAGAGAAGATAGAGACAGAAAATAGGTTAAGAGGGCTGGGTGTGGAAAAAGATAGGGAAAAGAGTGATTGATTGATGGGGAAGAGAGGGGGGATGAGAGAGAGAGGATGAGAGAGAGGGGATGAGAGAGAGAGGTGAGGAACAAAGGACAGCGAAGATGAGAGATAAAGAGATTAATTCAAGAGATGAAGAGCTAAGAGTGAATCAGTGAGAGAGGAGAGGGACCTTTTCTATTCTATTGTGTCTGTGTACATATTTTACAATGCCGTCTATTGGGTGTAACAAACAATTTCATTAAGGATTTGTAACATACATTATCATGTATTTGTGTATTTGGTTATTATTTTAAAATGTGGCATCACATGTAAATTGTAAAATACTTTTTGATTTTACACAGTTGATACACAGACATTTTCAAATAACTTTGTGGAATTTAATGTCTTAACTAAATCAATGATTATGTTTTTATATATGATCTCTTCTGAGAAAAAGTTAGATCTTATTTGACTCCTAACCATGTCAATTTTGTCAGATATCATAATGTTTTATTTTATTCTGCCTCTTAAAACTCAGTAATAAATCAAATTAATTTATGAACATTGTTTTACTGCCTAGGTATTGGTATTATGATATTTGGTAGGTAGCAAAATTACCCACTACTAACTCCAGCCACTAGATGGAGGTGAGGGGTCACGTTTACTAGTAGAGAGACGGCAGCTGCAATATTCTCTCAACTCATGGAAACAATGATCAAGGAAAATTCAATATGAATGACATAAAAACCAATGTATCATATTTATATTGCTATCACTGATGCTTCTCTGGACCACAATGTCTAAGTTCATACATGAAAAACCTCCTAAAGCAGCACAGACCTATTATTGCTGAATCAATCCGTGTTTATGCCAAACCAATCAGGAACCAGTGGCAATTTCAACACTGCTGAAATGGGTTTTAACAGTTTAGCTGTCTCTTCTTGAAAAACATGTGGAAAAAATGATTTAACCTTTAATTCCTATTACTAACAACTCAAATAAGAACTAATAGATGTGTTTTTTTCAACTTGATGTTTTAAAAAAAAAAAAACAGTACTTACTACCAGGCGGTTGAGAAGTCAAAAGGTCATACAGGCAATGCCATATTAGAATGGCAATTTGCATAGCATTTTTTACTCATTAGAACAATATTGCAAAAATGACTTTAGGTCTGCTTCAATGGCTTTTTATAGGTAGGTAAGCATTGTTAAATAAGGACTGATGTTTAGCAAATTAGGGTAATTTTGTATGTCCGAACATATTCAATTATCCGCTATTTCTATGCTTCCTGTTCTAACAGTTTGTTTTTGCTCCTTTTGCTTTGTTTTGTACCCCAACTTTAAACAGCTGAAAATACAATATTTGTATGGAAAATGTATTTCACAGTGGTCTATATGGTACAATGATTCTCTCCATTATAATTGGTTGTTTTGTCACATAAACTGTGTCACATAAACTGAAATTAGGCTATTTATTAGAATTTTAGCAACCAGGAAATGGCGGAGCGATTTCTGCATATTGCACCTTAAAGTATGAATATTGATTAATTGATCCCATGGTCATGAAATGTGGTTTAACCAATTTATGTTGCCTAATATAGTGTGTTGTCAACAATGATCATTTCACCATAATAGGCATATTTAATCAAAATAAGGCAACAGTAAACATGTCGTCCTCCTCGAATGCTGCAGCTCCTTCCTTGGGCCAATCAGTGTAATTTTGTAAATGGCGAATCTCTATTGCAAGACGTATCATTCACCCATCAAAATCAGACCAGTAGTGTCTGAGATATCACATGGGTTAGCTAGACTCATGTCCCTGAGCATTTGTGCCAAATTTCATAATTCTGAGTCAAACAGATCAAGAGATATAAACCTGTGCCTGTTATAGCGCCACCGTGTGGTCAATGTGAATTGTTTTGCAGGTTGAGTCTTGACAGTTTTTGCAACATGTTTACCAACTACAATGCGAACATCCTTGACTGATTTATATGCATGTATGTGCCAGGCCACAACCAAATAAATGTTTATTGGCATAATGACATGCACTGAGAGTCAGGAAGCAAGTTCAGGGAGTGAGTGGTCTAAATAAATGGAACATAATACGAACCACGCAAGGACAAGAAACAGAAACAATGACACCTAGGGAAGGAACCAAAGGGAGTGACATATATAGTGCAGGTAATCAAGGAAGTGATGGAGTCCAGGTGAGTGTCATTATGCTCAAATGCGCTTAACGCTGGTGACAGGTCTGCGCCATAAACAAGCAGCCTGGTGACCTAAATGTTTCAGTATGATATGTTAGATAAAGGAATAACGACAGACACCAATGTCAGGTTCAATAGCCTTGTTTGTGCATTGTACGAATGGCTACAACTGGAGTCCGGGGAACAGTCCGGCTAGTCGATTACCTATCAACTAGACTCCGTAACATCATCCTTTTCAATAGAAAGTGCAAACATAAAGGCATAACATTAAATTCTTAACAGTCAGGTCATAACAATAGAAAAAGCATTACATTTTCTTTTTTACTTCAGTTGTCATCTTCCTTTTTTAATTTCAATTTAATTACTTAAGAACAAATATAGATTTTAATTAACCGAGGGCAAGTTAACAGTCCCTTGCTTACAGAGTAAGCCTGTCCGGTGGCTTGCACAGCCGACCCACCCGTGAGTAAGTATTGGCTCTGACAGGGGTAGGATTAGGGGCACGAGCTGGAGAGCTTGGTGGGGTAGAAGCCTCACCTTCAGTTGGCCCATGTCTCAATTCTGAACCCCTTACCCTTAGGCCTGGACTGTGATCCAGCTCATCTAGGTGAGTGTATGGTGTGTTCTGGTTTGTCTGCTCTGCTACGCGCAGATCCACCCGATTGCGACGATAGAGGCAGCCACCAACATCCACCAGGTAAGAACATGGTGCAACTCTCTGCAGGCCCCCCCCCTTTAAGATTTAGATGCACTATTGTAAAGTGACTGTTCTACTGGATTTCATAAGGTGAATGCACCAATTTGTAAGTCGCTCTGGATAAGAGCGTCTGCTAAATGACTTAAATGTAAATGTAAATGTATGTGCCCAGCCTCCAAAGTCCTGTGTGGTCTCACTGCAGCGGTTTCATCCTTATCGTTTCACCCACCTCCAGCTCTGGTAGGTCCCGGGCAGTCCGGTCGTAGAAGCACTTAGTTAGCTGCTTTCTGTGACGCAGTTTGTCCGTGACGCCAACCATGACGCAGGGCTCAAGTAGCTTGTTAGCTACGGGGATGGTAGTCTTCAGACGTCTGGACAGAAGGCGTTGTGCTGGGCTGCTGTCCATGTTTTCAGTGGGTTTGTTCCTCCACTGTAAGATCGCTTTCCATGGGTCGTTGCTGTCGCGCAAGGCCCTTCTTAACAGGTTTTTTGCAATCTTGACAGCTGATTCTGCCTTGCCATTTGCTTTTGGGTGTCTTGGAGAGGAGGTCACGTGGTCAAACTCCCATTCTGAGGCGAAACGCTTGAACTGTGCAGTGAATTGTGGGCCATTGTCCGTGATTACCTTGTCAGGCTGACCTTGCCTTGCAAACTGCGCCTTGCAGCGCTTTATGACCGTCTCTGCAGACAAGTCAGGGAGCAGTTCAATTTCCCAAAAGTCTGAGTAGTGATCAACGATGAGAAGATAGTCCTTTTGTCTGTGGCTGAATAAGTCCATGCTGACGATTTGCCAGGCCCTTGTGGGCAGTTCGTGTGACATCATGGTTTCCTTTTGCTGTTCATGAGCGTACTCGTTGCATGTGGTACAGTTGCTGACAAAGTCTTTAATTTCTGCTTGCATGTTTGTCCAGTATAATGTTTCACGAGCCTGGCGGTAGCATGCATCACCTCCAACGTGACTGGAGTGTATGTGGATAAGCATCTCTGGACGTAGTGATTTGGGAATAATGACCTTCTGACCTCTGAACAAGATGCCATTTTGCACGCTGATCTCATCTCGAAAGGTCCAGTATTCTCTCACTGTGAAAGGTGTCTCCTCTTTCAGGTATGGCCAACCTGCGAGAGCCATGGACTTCAGTGACTGTAGGCGTTCGTCTTTGTCAGTGTGTTGCCTTATCTGGGCTAGGCGGTGATCTGTGACGTTTTAGTAGTCTGCCTGATTGATCTGTTGAACATCTTGTTGTTCCTGCTCTAGCGAACAGATGGCCTGCCGCTGATAGACAGTGCCTCTGCCTGTACATTGTGTTGTTGCCCAGCTCAGTGTATCGCTGATGTACATCTCTGGTCCTGGCTTGTAAATGACCTTCAGGCTGTAGTTTTGCAGAGTCAGGAGCATGCTTTGAAGCCTCTTGGGCGCGTTGAGGAGAGGTTTACTGAATATGGCAATGAGTGGTTTGTGGTCAGTTTCAGCGATGACCAGGTCTCGCCCATATAAGTAGTGATGGAATCGCTGGCAGGAGAAGACGATGCTGAGGCACTCTTTCTCAATTTGTGCATAGTTTTGTTCGGTGGGGGTGAGCGCTCTCGAGGCAAACGCAACGGGCTGGCCTTCCTGCATAAGGCAGCATCCAAGTCCCCTTTGGCTGGAGTCGCTCTGGATTGTGACAGGCTTCATGACGTCGTAGAAGCACAACACTGGCATGGATGAAGCCAGAGATTTCATCTCCTGCACTGCGGCCTCGTGCTTGGGTAGCCAGTGCCATGGTGTGTCTTTGTCCAGCAGCCGGCGCAGAGGCTCACAGACTGCTGATAGGTGTGGCATGAACTTTGCAAGATAGTTTGCAAAGCCGATGAGACGCTGTACTCCTTTTGCATCAGACAGGTTTGGCATGTCGAGGATCGCTCTGACCTTGTCTGGGTCCGGCTTCAGGCCTTTTGCCGAGAGAATGTGGCCATGTAAGTGGACGTCTTTCACCTTGAACTGCAGCTTCTTCAGGCCAAGGCGAAGCTTAACTGATCGGCAGCGCTCCATCAGTGCCAGGAGCTTCACATCGTGGTCGCGTACTGCTTCTTCGTCTGTGTCACCACAGCCTACGATCAGGACATCATCTGCGATGGGTTCAATGCCCTTGAGCCCAGCCAGTAACTCGTGCTGCTTACGTTGGTATATCTCAGGCGCCACCGAGACACCAAACGGGAGCTTGAGCCAGCGTTTCCGACCCCAGGGGGTCCAGAAGGTAGTCATGAGGCTGCTTTCTTCATCCAGCTTGCATTGAAGGAATGCATCTCGGGCATCCACCAAGGTGAAAATCCTGGCCTTGGGAAGCTTATAGAGGACATCCTCTAGTGTCGGCATGATGTTGTAGGATCGTTTCAGTGCTTGGTTCAGATGCTTTTGAGACACACTTTTGCAAAATGATTATTAGTTCCACAAGCTCTGCATGGTTTTTCCGTAGGCAGGGCAGTGCTCTTTGCCACGTGTGTGTGTATTCCCACAGTATTTACATGCTACGGGGCTCTCTGTGTTCACCGTTCGTGGTGAATTGCTCTGCCTCGATTGGTTTAGTCTGAATGTCTGCCTAGCAACAGCGTGAACGGTATCAACGTCGGAGCGTGGGGTTTCGATTTCCATTGCTCTCATTCTCATGTCAGTGACTTCAGCAGTGCGGCACATTTCAATGGCAGTTACTAATGTTAAGTCTCTCTCTCTCAGTAGACGCCGGCGTGTATCCTCATTTGCAATTCCCAGCACTATTTTGTCACGAATCAATTCATCTTTCAATCCCCCGTATTCACAAGTGGCGGATTTCTCTCTCAAACGGGTTACAAAGTTGTGTACTGACTCACCCTCTTCCTGTTTACAGCTTCCGAAAACAAACCGCTCATAAATGACGTTTCTGGCGGGTTTGAAGTAATTCTCCAATGCATCCAATATAGCCTCTGCATCACACTGTTGTCGTGCTGTGAGGGTGACATTGTGCCGGTAGATATGCCTGCATTCGCTGCCCATTAAATTCGCTGCCCATTGCCGCTTGTACCTCGTTGGGTTTCTCATGTTAACCGGTCGCCAGCACATCGTCCTCGAATTCATCCCTGAAGTTGTCCCAATTAGTATTCCAGTCCCCTGTGAGAACCATGGGATTTGGTGGCGGAATGTTCGCTGCCATAGCAATGGAATATGAGATTTCTTTGCCTTCAGTCATCGACGTAGGTAGTGATGCTAGCTAGGCAGCTAACAACGAGTTGATCAGTGTTGTGAGTAGGAAACGGCGTGTGTTCGCATATAGAACGTAACTGCGCCTATACTGTACTTAGCTACAAAAATAACAAATGTGTGTTTTCCGAGCCACTTCTGATACCATTTTTCAGTATGATATGTTAGATAAAGGAATAACGACAGACACCAATGGCCTTGTTTGTGCATTGTACGAATGGCTACAACTGGAGTCCCGGGGAACAGTCCGGCTAGTCGATTACCTATCAACTAGACTCCGTAACACTAAAGGCTGGACATTTTATTTGAGGTACCAGTCTGTAAAATATTGCTTTGAAAGATCTTTGTCCATAGATGTCACATATCAAGGTTCGTGCAGATCAGTCATTCGGTACCATAAGAGTAGCGTTTTAAGACTTTTTCACAAAATTCTAAATGGAGGAAAATCCATCATGGCGTATCGATGTCGCGAATTTCACGACCTTAGTATGAACTGGGTGAGGGGCGTGACCTTTTAAAATGTGCATTTTCAATCTCTTGTTGTCGTGCCACCATCTGGCCAATAAAATGTAATTTGGTAAACACTAGACACAGATCCACAGTCCCCTTCCCGATGTCATTGTGGGGGACAATAAAATGTAATTTGGTAAACACTAGACACAGATCCACAGTCCCCTTCCCGATGTCATTGTGGGGGACAATAAAATGTAATTTGGTAAACACTAGACACAGATCCACAGTCCCCTTCCCGATGTCATTGTGGGGGACAATAAAATGTAATTTGGTAAACACTAGACACAGATCCACAGTCCCCTTCCCGATGTCATTGTGGGGGACAATAAATGTAATTTGGAAAACACTAGACACAGATCCACAGTCCCCTTCCCGATGTCATTGGGGGACAATAAATGTAATTTGGTAAACACTAGACACAGATCCACAGTCCCCTTCCCGATGTCATTGTGGGGGACAATAAATGTAATTTGGTAAACACTAGACACAGATCCACAGTCCCCTTCCCGATGTCATTGTGGGGGACAATAAAATGTAATTTGGTAAACACTAGACACAGATCCACAGTCCCCTTCCCGATGTCATTGTGGGGGACAATAAAATGTAATTTGGTAAACACTAGACACAGATCCACAGTCCCCTTCCCGATGTCATTGTGGGGGACAATAAAATGTAATTTGGTAAACACTAGACACAGATCCACAGTCCCCTTCCCGATGTCATTGTGGGGGACAATAAAATGTAATTTGGTAAACACTAGACACAGATCCACAGTCCCCTTCCCGATGTCATTGTGGGGGACAATAAATGTAATTTGGAAAACACTAGACACAGATCCACAGTCCCCTTCCCGATCTCATTGGGGGGGACAATAAATGTAATTTGGTAAACACTAGACACAGATCCACAGTCCCCTTCCCGATGTCATTGTGGGGGACAATAAATGTAATTTGGTAAACACTAGACACAGATCCACAGTCCCCTTCCCGATGTCATTGTGGGGGACAATAAATGTAATTTGGTAAACACTAGACACAGATCCACAGTCCCCTTCCCGATGTCATTGTGGGGGACAATAAATGTAATTTGGTAAACACTAGACACAGATCCACAGTCCCCTTCCCGATGTCATTGTGGGGGACAATAAATGTAATTTGGTAAACACTAGACACAGATCCACAGTCCCCTTCCCGATGTCATTGTGGGGGACAATAAATGTACCCTATTTTTAGTCCACCTTAATTTTTACTGACATATCAACTGACATTTTAACAAAATTCTTGCTTTTTAGCCTTTTTAGATTTGACCTATTTATTTTCATAGTTCGACACTTCAAGGTTTCTACTGACAGGAATGGTGCAGTATGAATCACTCACCAACTGAATTCCTTCCCTTTATCCCATATCTTTGGTGACTGATTTTGAGTTTTCTTAGTGGACAAAGTTAGAGTGCCACTACACTGCGTGCGCGCGCGTGTGTGTGTGTGTGTGTGTGTGCGTGTGCGTGCGTGCGTGCGTGCGTGTGTGTGTGTGTGTAAGAAGTTGCCTCTAACCACATCTGTAGTCCACCTGCAGATTCCATAGACTTCTAGAAAACCGTACCATATCTTGTGTTATTTAAAAAAACATCTGAATATAAAAGTCTCTATCGCTACCTTTCCCCTCCCCTCCAGCAGTCGTGCAGTGAAGGTGTGTGTGCGTGTCATGTCCTGCATCAGGCTAGGTCTAGGACATGAGATCCCCGCTATCAAACTACGCTGTGCCATGTTGGGGGGCTCGCTCATCTTCGTCATGGGTAAGTGAGACGCACGTTCACACACAGACACAAACATTCCACACAACTTAATGTTATCCTATATTGACTAATGATGCTGTGTCAGGCTATGGGATGCTGCGGGACCATCTCATATCACCCTCTCTCTAACCTGGGAAGTGTTTCCTGTGTGGGACAGGAAGTCCATGTCAGAAGCCTTGTGATAGGGACTGAGCAGCTGGTGGACAATAACCAACTCTCTTTCTCTCCTATCTCTTTCCAGCGTTCTGTGGATTGGTGTCAACTATCTGGTTTGCTATTGGTGCTCATGCAGAGGAGGGTCTGTTGTAATTCAGCATCTCACTGTACGCTGGATGGGTCAGCTCCGCCCTCTGTCTCCTGGGGAGCACTATGATTCTGTGTTGCCACGGTGACAACCACTTGGGGAACCCCCAGACGCAAGAGAGCAGCTACTACTTCTCTAGACAGGCAGGGGGCGCCACCACACCCATCGTGGTCCTTCTGTGGCTCAGTTGGTAGAGCATGGCGCTTGTAACGCCAGGGTAGTGGGTTCGATTCCCGGGACCACCCATACGTAGAATGTATGCACACATGACTGTAAGTCGCTTTGGATAAAAGCGTCAGCTAAATGGCATATATTATTATTATTATTATCAACCCCTACGCTACTGCTACCACTGTAATCACAGGCAACCACGCCAAGAGCGCCAACGTGTGAGAAAGAATGTAAAAAAGGATTATGAGCTGCAGAGAACTTGTGATTGACACATCCACATGACTGGCTAGTCTTCATGACCATGACCTCATCCTGAGGACCATGACCTCACATCCTGCCAGACAGGAAGCTGGCCAGGTGAACACCACCCTCCTCAACTTTTTCCCTGTTCACTGGAATTCCATAACCTCCTTCTACACCATTTAGTGTTCTGGTGTTCTGGTGTTCTAGTGTTCTGGTGTTCTAGTGTTCTAGTGTTCTGGTGTTCTAGTGTTCTAGTGTTCTGGTGTTCTGGTGTTCTAGTGTTCTGGTGTTCTATTGTTCTAGTGTTCTGGTGTTCTAGTGTTCTAGTGTTCTAGTGTTCTGGTGTTCTGGTGTTCTGGTGTTCTAGTGTTCTAGTGTTTTCGTGTAGTAAGGGAACAGAGACAGGTGTTCTCTCAGATGTATTTGTTTTATTGACAGTTTATCAGAAAACAGCAAAACACAGATCACTCTTTGTGCACACATTTACACACTCTGATTCAACAATAAATACTTTCTTTTTTGAATGATCACACTCTTAAAACAAAATAATCTTAAATGTTTTCCAACCAACTCACCCATGTACAATGTCACACCAGTGGAGTCAGACTAATAGGTAGTATAAGAGCATGTTTGCTCCTGGATAATTGATTCACTCTCGGATAGATAGATAGATTTGAAACACAGCATGTTGTATGTATGTTTATAATGCAGTGTTAGACCAGGTGGAATGGTTGCCATATAGCTCACTTCTCCTGTCCTCTCAGTCTACTCAAGTGCCTATGGTGTGGGGCTTGATGAGGGATTCAGGAGCCCTCTGCCCTTCCTCTCCTCTAGTGCCCAGTGAAACAGGAAGTAAGTGTGTTCCACTGCAGCTGTCAATCACAAGAGGAGCCCCCGGGTTCCTGTGGATCTGTGTAGCCCTGATTGGTTCTTCCCCTGGATCCCATAGAGGAGCCCTGAGGGCCGGACTGATAACCTAACTGGTTCTGGTACTGGGAGCCATCCTGGTACTGGTTGCCATCTTGATTGCCATCTTGATAGTGGTTTTGGTACTGGTCACCCTCCGGATCCTGGTTCTGATCCTGGTTTTGCTGTTGGTAGTGGTAGCCCTTCTCCGCTGACCAGCCCTGGTAGCGCCCCTCTTCCTGGTTGTCCTGGGGGTCAAGGTCATTGTCAGGGGAGAAGGTGTCGTCAAGGTGGTCATCATAGCGCTGGTAGGTGCTGGCGTGAGCCTGTTCCTCTCTGGTGCTGATCTCCAAAGAGCTGTTCCATATCCCATAGCAACCGTAGATCAGTATACCTAGAGAGACAAACCATAATAATATCACATCCCATAGCAACCGTACATCAGTACACCTAGAAAGAGGATAGAGGAAGGAAAGAGAGGAGCAGATGGATGGAAAGATAAGGAGATACAGGAGGGTAGAGGGAGAGTGGAGGGGAGAGAAGAGGGGGAGAGGGAGGTAAGAGGAGGATAGTGGCAGAGAGGGGGAGAGAGGAGGGGGAGAGGGGGAGAGAGAGGGGGTAAGAGGAGGGTAGAGGGAGAGAGGAGGGAGAGAGGAGGGGGAGAGGAGGGGGGGGAGAGAGGGGGAGAGAGGGGGAGAGGAGGGGGGGGGGAGGGAGGTGGAGAGGGGGAGAGAGGAGAGGAGGGGGAGGAGGTGGAGAGGGGGAGAGAGGAGGAGGTGGAGAGGGGGAGAGAGGAGAAGGGGGAGAGAGGAGGGGAGAGGGGGTAAGAGGAGTGTAGAGGGAGAGAGGAGGGGGAGGTGGAGAGGGGGAGAGAGGAGAAGGGGGAGAGAGGAGGGGGAGAGGGGGGTAAGAGGAGTGTAGAGGGAGAGAGGAGGGTAGAGGGAGAGAGGGGGAGAGGGGAGTAAGAGGAGGTTAGAGGGGGAGAGGGGGAGAAAGGAGGGTAGAGGGAGAGGGGGAGAGAGGAGGGTAGAGGGAGAGGAGGGGGAGATATGAGAGGGGGGAGAGAGGAGGGAGGGTAGAGGGAGAGAGGGGGGAGGGAGAGAGGAGGGGGAGATATGAGAGGGGGGAGAGGGGAGGGTAGAGGGCGAGAGGGGGGAGAGAGGGGGGAGAGAGGAGAGCGGGGAGAGAGGTGGGTAGAGAGGAGGGTAGAGGGAGAGAGGGGGGAGAGAGGAGGCTCTCTTCTCCACATGAAGGAAGTGACTAGAGACAGTGTAACTAACCCAGAGTGCACCAGACAGCGAAGCGTGCCCAGGTGAGCGGCGACAGTTTCAGCATCAGGTAGGAGTTTACCAAGATGGCCACTGCGGGGACAAACGGCACGCACGGCGCCATGTAGGGCAGGATCCGCCCACTCTCAGGCTGGCGCACGATTACCACCAGTATGGTTGCTATTTTGCCCGCCAATAGTGTCGCTACGATACCTGAAACGGCCGAGCCCGCTCCGGTCCCTCGCTCCACGCCGAAGATGACAGTAGCCCAGAGGAGGAAGGAGAGGAGGAAGAGGAGGAGGGTGCAGCGTGTCACCATGCGACCGGAGGACGGGGTGGGACGGGCCGAGGCGTCAGGGATCCCCAGGCGAACACGTAGGGTGGAGTAACGACTACCTAGAACCCTCTTCAACAGCGAGTTGGGGCCGGTGTGGAAGCTGCCAGAGTCGCCAGGTTCACCTGCAACACCGCTCGATTGGTAGCCGGAGTTGTCAGGGTCAAAGGTCGATGAGTCTGCTCCGCCAATCAACATCTGGTCATCGTTGGTGGGCAGAGTTCCGTCATCGCATTCCGCCATCACGCCCTCTTTCTGCCTAGGCCCCTCCTCTTCCTCCCCAGGCAGGAAGTTGTGTGTGTCTGTGTCGGGCTGGTAGCGCAGCAGCAGGACACACACACTGACCAAGGTGTAAGCCAGTAGCGTTCCTATAGACATCATCTCTATGAGATCTTGCAGGGAGACAAGGAGAGACATGAGAGCAGCCAGACAGCCAGACACCAGACACGCTACTGCTGGAGTGTGAGTGTACGGAGAGACGTTGGCCAGGAACCTGCACACACACACAGGAATAAACACACATTACTACCATTTAGTGAACATTCATCTTCATAACATTAGTCTGTGTGTGTGTGTGTCCATGCCTGTGTGCATGTGCTGTTCACCTGAAGAGCAGTCCGTCTCTAGCCATAGCGTATATGACCCTGGGCATGGGGAACAGGGAGCCCATTAGACTGACAGTGAGGCCAGCTATAGACCCTACAGCCACTATGTATTTCCCTGGCAGGAACCCATGCACTGCAAACATCTCCATCAGTGGAGCTGAACCATCGATCAGGTCATAAGGAACCATCAGAGTCAGGACCACAGACACCTAGGGAGGGTCACACACATTAGTACCACACACACACGTAATAATGAAGGCAGTAACAGCAGAGAGGATGGAGATGTGCCTGTACTCACAGAGACGTATGCAGTCAGGCAGGTTATCAGACTAGCAGTAATAGCATAGGGTATAGAGGTGTTGGGACTCTTGGCTTCTTCTCCTGTCGTAGCGATGATGTCAAACCCTATGAAGGCATAGAAACAAGTGGCCGCTCCCTTCATCACCTGGTACACACACATCAGAGAGAGGTTAATGTGTTTGTGTGTGTGTGTCTCGGTGAATGCTGTTGTGTGTGTGTGCCTGCGTATTCGTGTTTGACTTGGTTTAGCTGAGCGTATCTCTTACCCCGGACCATCCGTAGGGCAGGAAGTTTCCCGCCTCCCAGTTGTCAGCGGAGAGAAAGAAGAGTCCAGAGATGATCAGGAAACACCACACCACCAGGTTGACCATATTCAGAACGTTATTCAACCCTACCGAGTTACGAACCCCTAATGACACAATTACCGTGACAACCAGCGATATGGCCATGGCCAGGACGTCAGGGTACGACTCCTCCCCTTTACCTGCAGGGGGAGGGGAGATTATAGGCACATAAACACAAACACACACACACACAGTCACTCACTCACTCACCCAGGCCTCTGAGTGTCCCCAGGTGTGTTATCATGTAGCTCGAGATGCTGTGATTGGCCAGCGAGTCAAACATGCTGCTGAGAGCCGACGCCCCGGCTGCAGTACCAATTAGGTACTCCAGGATCAGATTCCAGCCAATGAAAAAGGCCGTACACTCTCCCACTGTGACATAACTGTAGGTGTAGGCTGACCCAGTTGTCTTAGGGACACGCACGCCAAACTCTGCATAACATACACCTGGAAGAGAGACACACAATTGACCCAGGTTAAACACACATACATGTCAAACTACTACAAACACATATACAGTGGGGCAAAACAGTATTTAGTCAGCCACCAATTGTGCAAGTTCTCCCACTTAAAAAGATGAGAGGCCTGTAATTTTCATCATAGGTCCACTTCAACTATGACAGACAAAATGGGGGAAAAAAATCCAGAAAATTACATTGTAGGATTTTTAAAATATATATATATTTTATTTTACCCCTATTTCTCCCCAATTTCGTTGTATCCAGTTGTTTTAGTAGCTACTATCTTGTCTCATCGCTACAACTCCTGTACGTGCTCAGGAGAGACGAAGGTTGAAAATAATGCGTCCTCCGATACACAACCCAACCAAGCCTTCTTAACACAGCACATCCAACCCAGAAGCCAGCCGCACCAATGTGTCGGAGGAAACACGTGCACCTGGCAACCTTGGTTAGCGCGCACTGCGCCCAGCCCGCCACAGGCATGGAGTTTTTGTATTGTGGTGTGTTTTGTCTTGGGGTTTTGGTGTGTATGTATTCGGGATTGTAGCTAGTGGGGTTATCTAGCAAAGTCTATGGCTGTCTGGAGTGGTTCTCAATCAGAGGCAGGTGCTTATCGTTGTCTCTGATTGGGAACCATATTTAGGCAGCCATATTCTTTGAGTTTGTCGTGGGTGATTGTCCTGAGTGTCTTGATGTCCTTGTTTGATGTTAGTTGACACATGTATAGGCTGTTTTCGGTTTTCGTTTCGTTTATTGTTTTGTAGTGTTCGTGTTTAGTCGTGTTTACATTTGTTTAAATAAACATGGATCGCAATCGACACGCTGCAGTTTGGTCCGACTCTCCTTCACCATTAGAAAACCATGACATCCACCATAATTTGCAAATAAATTCATTAAAAATCCTACAATGCGATTTTCTGGATTTTTTTTCACATTTTGTCTGTCATAGTTGAAGTGTACCTATGATGAAACTTACAGGCCTCTCTCATCTTTTTAAGTGGGAGAACATGCACAATTGGTGGCTGACTAAATACTTTTTTGCCCCACCGTATGTGCGTGTGTGTATATGTGCGTGTCTCTGACCTGACAGTATAGAAGCCACAGCAGCGATGAAGAAGGACAGGATCACTCCTGGCCCGGCCATCTCCTTAGCAACCAGCCCGGCAACCACGTACATCCCTGTGCCAACACAGCTCCCCACCCCTAGCGACACCAGGTCAGCTGTCGTCAGGACCCTAGCCAGCCCCCCTACTTCTGTGATATCGTCGCTGACCTCTGACCCCTGACCCATCCTACCCACAGGTTTGGTCCTGAGCAGGCGGGAGTACAGGTTGTACCATGCATCTCCCCAGGACACACGCCTCAGCCATTCTGCCATAGCGGTGGGAACGGGATCGGTGTGTGTGTGTTTCCTCCAATCTATTCCTTTGTCACTATTTCCCTCTCATTTGTCTCTCTCTCTCTGTCTCTCTCTCTGTCTGTCTCTGTGTCAGAGAGTATCCATGCCAGCTTCATTCCACACTGTTCTGGAGTTGGAGTTTGCTCTGAGGTCTCTGTGAAGACAGAAAAATTATGTGTTGTTGTAAATGTTAGACAGATTGACAAGCAGACAGTGAGTGCTGAACACAGGTGATAGCATTAAGCCTGTAGTTAATACTGTAGGTAAGCCTGTAAGTAAGAATGTAGGTACGTATGCCTGTAGGTAATACTGTAGTTACGCCTGTAGGTAAGCCTGTAGGTACGTATGCCTGTAGGTAATACTGTAGGTACGCCTGTAGGTAATACTGCCTGTAGTTACGCCTGTAGGTACGTAAGATGAAAAGAAAGGATAGGTGAGGAAAGGGGCCAAAGGAAGGGGAGAATGTGAGTGATGGGGGGAAAAGGTGAGAGGAGAGATGGAGATGAAGAGGATAGGAGAGGAGGGGAAAGGAAGGGGTGAGTGTGGGGTGAAGGGTGGAGTGTGGAAGGAGGAAGGAAGGAGTGAAAGGGTGAGGAATTGAGGGAATTGAAGAAGAGAGAGAGGAGGAAGGAAGGAAGGAAGGAAGGAAGGAAGGAAGGAAGGAAGGAAGAAAATTAGCTTTAAAACTGCAACATTTTCTTTGCAACTGTGCATGTGCCCATAGAAATATATGTGGTACGTGTGCAAGGGGGGGCGCAGGATGTTCCCACATGCTGGAAGGGGGCCCCCGAGTGAAAGAGTTTGGGAAGCCCTGGTCTAGGTTTGCTGTATGGTGTGTGAGTTATTAAATTTTTTTTGTTAAATGTATTGAATAATTAAACATGCAATCTACTTGCAGTGAATCCGCTCGACAACGACATCACATTAGTCATCTAACAGACTCACATCCGGAGCGACACACAGAAGCAACCAGGGTCAACGCCCTGCTCAAGGGCACGTTGACAGATCTACCACAAGGTCAAAAATGGGGGCCCGGACCAGCGATCGATTAGCCCCTGGCCCAAGCTCCCAACCGCCAGGCCATCAGCCCTCCAAGACCCCCCACAGGCCCCCCCCCATAACAAAGAAAATGAACAAAAGAGAAAAGAGACGAAGACAAAGGAAAACATAAAACAACAAGACAAAAAACTAAAGATATCAAGGACGACGAAAATCATAACAGCCCAACTGAATGTGTTTGAGGGCATGTATCCAGGCTGTATCAGACAATCACCGGGAGGGAGTCCCACAGGGTGGCGCACAATTGTCCCAGCGTCGTTCGGGATTTTCCGGGGCAGGCCATCATCGAAGATAAGAATTTGTTCTTAACTGACTTGCCTAGTTAAATAAAGGTTAAATAAATATAATAAATAAATGTGTGGCACTATTTATCTGTGTGTGTATGCGCACATGTGTGCATTTGAATAAGAGTGTGTGTATATGCACAGTGTGTGTATATACACGCCCAATTTTTCAGTTTTTGATTTGTTAAAAAACTTTGAAATATCCAATAAATGTCGTTCCACTTCATGATTGTGTCCCGCTTGTTGTTGATTCTTCACAAAAAAATACAGTTTTATATCTTTATGTTTGAAGCCTGAAATGTGGCAAAAGGTCACAAAGTTCAAGGGAGCCGAATACTTTCGCAAGGCACTGTATATGCCTGTAGGTACGTCTACCTTTAGGTACATATGCCTGTAGGTACGTCTGCCTGTAGATACGTCTGCCTGTAGATACGTCTGCCTGTAGGTACGTCTGCCTGTAGGTACGTCTGCCTGTAGATACGTCTGCCTGTAGGTACGTCTGCCTGTAGGTACATATGCCTGTAGCTACGTATGCCTGTAGGTACGTATGCCTGTAGATACGTCTGCCTGTAGGTACGTCTGCCTGTAGGTACGTCTGCCTGTAGATACGTCTGCCTGTAGATACGTCTGCCTGTAGGTACGTCTGCCTGTAGATACATATATGCCTGTAGATACGTCTGCCTGTAGATACGTCTGCCTGTAGGTACGTATGCCTGTAGATACGTCTGCCTGTAGGTACGTCTGCCTGTAGGTACGTCTGCCTGTATGCTGCCTGTAGATACGTCTGCCTGTAGATACATATATGCCTGTAGATACGTCTGCCTGTAGATATCTGCCTGTAGGTACGTCTGCCTGTAGATACGTCTGCCTGTAGGTACGTCTGCCTGTAGGTACGTCTGCCTGTAGATACGTCTGCCTGTAGGTACGTCTGCCTGTAGGTACGTCTGCCTGTAGATACGTCTGCCTGTAGGTACGTCTGCCTGTAGATACGTCTGCCTGTAGATACGTCTGCCTGTAGGTACGTCTGCCTGTAGGTACGTCTGCCTGTAGGTACGTCTGCCTGTAGGTACGTCTGCCTGTAGATACGTCTGCCTGTAGATACGTCTGCCTGTAGGTACAGATACATATATGCCTGTAGGTGCCTGCCTGTAGATACATATATGCCTGTAGATACGTCTGCCTGTAGGTACGTCTGCCTGTAGATACGTATGCCTGTAGATGTCTGCCTGTAGGTACGTATGCCTGTAGGTACGTCTGCCTGTAGATACGTATGCCTGTAGGTACGTCTGCCTGTAGATACATCTGCCTGTAGATGTCTGCCTGTAGGTACGTATGCCTGTAGGTACGTCTGCCTGTAGGTACGTCTGCCTGTAGGTACGTCTGCCTGTAGGTACGTATATGCCTGTAGGTACGTATATGCCTGTAGGTACGTCTGCCTGTAGGTACGTCTGCCTGTAGATACATATATGCCTGTAGGTACGTCTGCCTGTAGATACGTCTGCCTGTAGATACATATATGCCTGTAGGTACGTCTGCCTGTAGATACATATATGCCTGTAGGTACGTCTGCCTGTAGGTACGTCTGCCTGTAGATACATATATGCCTGTAGGTACGTCTGCCTGTAGATACATATATGCCTGTAGGTACGTCTGCCTGTAGATACATATATGCCTGTAGGTACGTCTGCCTGTAGGTACGTCTGCCTGTAGATACATATATGCCTGTAGGTACGTCTGCCTGTAGATACATATATGCCTGTAGGTACGTCTGCCTGTAGATACATATATGCCTGTAGGTACGTATGCCTGTAGGTACATATGCCTGTCTGCCTGTAGGTACGTATGCCTGTAGATACATATATGCCTGTAGGTACGTCTGCCTGTAGATACATATATGCCTGTAGGTACGTCTGCCTGTAGATACATATATGCCTGTAGGTACGTATGCCTGTAGATACATATATGCCTGTAGGTACGTATGCCTGTAGGTACGTCTGCCTGTAGATACGTCTGCCTGTAGATACACATATGCCTGTAGGTACGTATGCCTGTAGGTACGTCTGCCTGTAGATACATATATGCCTGTAGGTACGTATATGCCTGTAGGTACGTCTGCCTGTAGATACGTCTGCCTGTAGGTACGTATGCCTGTAGATACATATATGCCTGTAGGTACGTATGCCTGTAGGTACGTATGCCTGTAGGTACGTATGCCTGTAGGTACGTATGCCTGTAGGTACATATATGCCTGTAGGTACAAATGCCTATAGGTACGTATGCCTGTAGGTACGTATGTCTGTAGATACATATATGCCTGTAGGTACGTATGCCTGTAGGTACGTCTGCCTGTAGATACATATATGCCTGTAGATACATATATGCCTGTAGGTACGTCTGCCTGTAGATACATATATGCCTGTAGGTACGTCTGCCTGTAGATACATATATGCCTGTAGGTACGTCTGCCTGTAGGTACGTCTGCCTGTAGATACATATATGCCTGTAGGTACGTCTGCCTGTAGATACATATATGCCTGTAGGTACGTCTGCCTGTAGATACATATATGCCTGTAGGTACGTATGCCTGTAGGTACGTATGCCTGTAGGTACGTATGCCTGTAGATACATATATGCCTGTAGGTACGTCTGCCTGTAGATACATATATGCCTGTAGGTACGTCTGCCTGTAGATACATGTCTGCCTGTAGATACATGTCTGCCTGTAGGTACGTATGCCTGTAGGTACGTCTGCCTGTAGATACGTATGCCTGTAGATACATATATGCCTGTAGGTACGTATGCCTGTAGGTACGTCTGCCTGTAGGTACGTCTGCCTGTAGATACATATATGCCTGTAGGTACGTCTGCCTGTAGATACATATATGCCTGTAGATACGTCTGCCTGTAGGTACGTCTGCCTGTAGGTACGTATGCCTGTAGATACGTCTGCCTGTAGGTACGCTGCCTGTAGGTACGTCTGCCTGTAGATACGTCTGCCTGTAGGTACGTCTGCCTGTAGATACGTCTGCCTGTAGATACGTCTGCCTGTAGGTACGTCTGCCTGTAGGTACGTCTGCCTGTAGGTACGTCTGCCTGTAGGTACGTATATGCCTGTAGGTACGTATATGCCTGTAGGTACGTCTGCCTGTAGATACATATATGCCTGTAGGTACGTCTGCCTGTAGATACGTCTGCCTGTAGATACATATATGCCTGTAGGTACGTCTGCCTGTAGATACATATATGCCTGTAGGTACGTCTGCCTGTAGGTACGTCTGCCTGTAGATACATATATGCCTGTAGGTACGTCTGCCTGTAGATACATATATGCCTGTAGGTACGTCTGCCTGTAGATACATATATGCCTGTAGGTACGTCTGCCTGTAGGTACGTCTGCCTGTAGATACATATATGCCTGTAGGTACGTCTGCCTGTAGATACATATATGCCTGTAGGTACGTCTGCCTGTAGATACATATATGCCTGTAGGTACGTATGCCTGTAGGTACGTATGCCTGTAGGTACGTATGCCTGTAGGTACGTATGCCTGTAGATACATATATGCCTGTAGGTACATATATGCCTGTAGGTACATATATGCCTGTAGGTACGTCTGCCTGTAGATACATATATGCCTGTAGGTACGTCTGCCTGTAGATACATATATGCCTGTAGGTACGTATGCCTGTAGATACGTCTGCCTGTAGATACATATATGCCTGTAGGTACGTATGCCTGTAGGTACGTCTGCCTGTAGGTACGTCTGCCTGTAGGTACGTATGCCTGTAGATACATATATGCCTGTAGGTACGTATGCCTGTAGGTACGTATGCCTGTAGGTACGTATGCCTGTAGGTACGTATGCCTGTAGGTACGTATGCCTGTAGGTACATATATGCCTGTAGGTACAAATGCCTATAGGTACGTATGCCTGTAGGTACGTCTGCCTGTAGGTACATATATGCCTGTAGGTCCCTGCCTGTAGATACATATATGCCTGTAGGTAAACGTCTGCCTGTAGATACATATATGCCTGTAGGTACGTCTGCCTGTAGATACATATATGCCTGTAGGTACGTCTGCCTGTAGATACATATATGCCTGTAGGTACGTCTGCCTGTAGGTACGTCTGCCTGTAGATACATATATGCCTGTAGGTACGTATGCCTGTAGGTACGTATATGCCTGTAGGTACGTCTGCCTGTAGATACATATATGCCTGTAGGTACGTATGCCTGTAGGTACGTATGCCTGTAGGTACGTATGCCTGTAGATACATATATGCCTGTAGGTACGTCTGCCTGTAGATACATATATGCCTGTAGGTACGTCTGCCTGTAGATACATGTCTGCCTGTAGATACATGTCTGCCTGTAGGTACGTATGCCTGTAGGTACGTCTGCCTGTAGATACGTCTGCCTGTAGATACATATATGCCTGTGACGTATGCCTGTAGACGTCTGCCTGTAGGTACGTCTGCCTGTAGATACACATATGCCTGTAGGTACGTCTGCCTGTAGGTACGTATGCCTGTAGATACATATATGCCTGTAGGTACATATGCCTATAGGTACGTATGCCTGTAGGTACGTATATGCCTGTAGATACATATATGCCTGTAGGTACGTATGCCTGTAGGTACGTATGCCTGTAGGTACGTATGCCTGTAGGTACGTATGCCTGTAGGTACGTATGCCTGTAGGTACATATATGCCTGTAGGTACATATATGCCTGTAGGTACAAATGCCTATAGGTACGCCTGTAAGTAACACTAGAACATAAAGGCGTCACCTTTTCTCCTCTCTCACTAGAGCGAGACACCCTCTAAAATATTCATCAGACAGCACCTGATCCCACATCACAGTGGAGAACTACACCAACTTCAGCCGACAGACAACAAACTACCCTCTGTGTACTATAACCTAGACGACTGACAGTAACATTAAGTTACTGATTTAAACAAGATACATTTCCCTGAGGAACAAAATAAAATTAGATATATGAATAAAAAACTGGTTTCTATATGTAGGCTGCAGCTACACGATAAAGAACCCACAGGTGACTGATGGACAGGTGACATACTGACATGTTACTGACGGACAGGTAACTGACAGACAGGTGACATACAGACAGATGACTGACGGACAGGTGACTGACAGACAGGTGACTGACAGACAGGTGACTGACAGACAGGTAACTGACAGACAGTTGACATACAGACAGGTGACATACAGACAGGTGACATACAGACAGGTGACATACAGACAGGTGACTGACGGACAGGTGACTGACGGACAAGTGACTGACGGACAGGTGACTGACGGACAGGTGACTGACGGACAGGTGACTGACGGACAGGTGACTGACGGACAGGTGACTGACGGACAGGTGACTGACGGACAGGTGACTGACGGACAGGTGACTGACGGACAGGTGACTGACGGACAGGTGACTGACGGACAGGTGACTGACGGACAGGTGACTGACGGACAGGTGACTGACGGACAGGTGACTGACGGACAGGCGAGACCACAATAGACAGGTGAATAACACAGAACATCTCTAGTCTTTCAACACATATGTACATGAATGCACATACAGGACACAGAATAAACACTCACCCGTTTGGTGCTTTCCCCAGGAGAATGAGCAGATACAGAAGCTTTACCTCGGTTCCATGTTTACTGCAGAGAAAGAGAGAGCAGCCAAGGCCGGACTGGGAGGAAGTGAAAGAGGAGGTCGAAGGGAGAGAAGGGGCTAAATTATTCAGTAGCCAGTCCATGTGATCAGAGTCAAGTCTATTATTCATCACCAAGGTGGTGTGTCCAGCTGTACCGTATGAAACCTGGGAATGAGGCAGTTGTGTGTTATCTATAGGGAGGAGAGACTCAGTCAATGTTTAACTACACCACTATACCCCGAGAAATGTGATTTCTACTGGCCTCATTTAATCAACAGCCCTCTCATATTAGATCCCACAGGCCTGGAACCAGGGGATCCCAGCAGTGGATGTGGTGTTAGCAGAGACAATAGATCTAAGACCCCTGAGAGCAGTGGATGTGGTGTTAGCAGAGACAATAGATCTAAGACCCCTGAGAGCAGTGGATGTGGTGTTAGTAGAGACAATAGATCTAAGACCCCTGAGAGCAGTGGATGTGGTGTTAGCAGAGACAATAGATCTAAGACCCCTGAGAGCAGTGGATGTGGTGTTAGCAGAGACAATAGATCTAAGACCCCTGAGAGCAGTGGATGTGGTGTTAGCAGAGACAATAGATCTAAGACCCCTGAGAGCAGTGGATGTGGTGTTAGCAGAGACAATAGATCTAAGACCCCTGAGAGCAGTGGATGTGGTGTTAGCAGAGACAATAGATCAAAGACCCCTGAGAGCAGTGGATGTGGTGTTAGCAGAGACAATAGATCTAAGACCCCTGAGAGCAGTGGATGTGGTGTTAGCAGAGACAATAGATCAAAGACCCCTGAGAGCAGTGGATGTGGTGTTAGCAGAGACAATAGATCTAAGACCCCTGAGAGCAGTGGATGTGGTGTTAGCAGAGACAATAGATCTAAGACCCCTGAGAGCAGTGGATGTGGTGTTAGCAGAGACAATAGATCTAAGACCCCTGAGAGCAGTGGATGTGGTGTTAGCAGAGACAATAGATCTAAGACCCCTGAGAGCAGTGGATGTGGTGTTAGCAGAGACAATAGATCTAAGACCCCTGAGAGCAGTGGATGTGGTGTTAGCAGAGATAGGGCTAGGTATGGTCTGAGGACAGTTTTATAGCTACTCCAGTATTGTATCGTTGCTGTAATCTGCTTGTCATCTGACAGAACAGGTCAGGTTACCTACCTGCAGCCTGACTAATCAGTCTCAGGGCTAATAACATACACAGTTCCCTGCAATATAAGGCAGACACACAGTCAGTAGAAGCACACACACAGACATGGACAAAGACAGGAAAACATACACTACTGTGCAGTTGCAGGGTCATTCAGGGTGAAATGGGCACTGGGAAATTCCTACGGAAGTGTGTTTTATCCACTGCAGATGAGAGAACAAACCCAGAGACACCCATGCATCCACACACACTCAAGACACACCTAACAAACCAGGGGTGCTTTCAGTTCGTTTGAACGTTTGCTACGTTGAGGAACGGTTTGTACTGAAGGACACCCACACAGATGAAAGGGAAACAAAACCTGGAAATATAAAACAGTCACTAGCATTCTGACATCAGCCAAGATTATATAACATAAGATGACGGAAACTCAAACTAGGCAGACAATAACAGAGTAAAAACACTGACTCAGCCCAGATTACTGCTACCAAATCATTAAATTTATAAATGGTTAGTTAGTCAGAAAGACTTGTTTGGATTATAGTGAACTGAAGGCTGCAGACTATTCTTTTTAACTTGGCAAGTCAGTTATGGACAAATTGGTTTAACTGCTTTCAAGGCCAGAATGAGACTTTTACCTCGTCAAGCTCGGGGATTCGATTCAGCAACCTTTCGGTTACTGGCCCAACACTCTAACCACTAGGCTACCTGCCACCTGGGGTATCTACACTGGAGGTGGGGTATAGTAAAGATCATATGGAGTAGGGTTCATGCTCTGGTTACAGGATGATAATCCCGTACTCCATATTCTAAGAGCAGTGCGTCGTCGAGGTTATTTATTTTATATTAAAAAAAAAAAAACTGGGGTGGCAGGATAGCGTAGTGGTTAGAGCGTTGGACTAGTAACCGAAAGGTTGCAAGTTCAAATCCCCGAGCTGACATGGTACAAATCTGTCGTTCTGCCCCTGAACAGGCAGTTAACCCACTGTTCCTAGGCCGTCATTGTAAAATAATGGTAAAAAAAATCAAATAAAAAAACTCAGCCCCTGGTGACATCATGTGGACATACTGGGAATTACAACTGTGATGTATTACATCTGAGAAATTCTGTGACAATTATTCCACACTCATACTTCATTGAAAGTCATGCACCCACAAAATAAACCGGCAGAACACACCATGACTATTTTGTTGATCTCATTTATTATCCTATCAAGACTCCAGCTCATGATGAAACACACTGAAGTTTGCAGTCCATCCACTGAAAAAAAGAAAGGTCTCTCAAACTACTTTCCCTCACACGCAGGTGACCGGCCAGTCTCCAGTCCTACATGCTGGGGCAGGTGTGCGGAGCTTGGTTCTACTCGTCATTGTCTGACTCCTCCTCTTCCTGGCTGATCTGGAAGTATCTCAGCTCGTAGGTCTCCTTGTCTGACGCCACGACTCTCAACCAATCACGGAGGTTGTTCTTCTTCAGGTACTTCTTGGTCAGGTATTTCAGGTACCTGTGGACAAATGGGAGAGGATAATGAGTTTGACGTCAAAGAAGGGGAGAAGAACACTTCAGATCTGTCCTAAAGGGTAGAGTCCAGGGTGTTTCTCAAACCTACTCCTGGTTAACAAGGCATGCTGAGTAGTAGACTACGGACACCAACAGCCCACCTCTTAGAGAACTGCTTCTGTGACGTGACGTTGATCTTATTCTTCAGGCGGGCGATCTCGATTACATTAGCCAGATTTCCTGTCTTGCCGTTGACCTTTACCCTCTCTTTGAGGAATGTTTCCTGTTGGACAGAGCACAGTGACACTAGGGAAGAGAACCCTAGGGTTTGAGCTAGGGAATGGAACCCTAGTCCACACACAGAGTTAGGCAAACACAACACAATAATAAAGTATAATATCTCTAGCCTGCTTAATGATGAGGAGGAGGTGGTGTCAGGCAAAGAAGGGCCGGTAACTTACGAAGTTGGCCGAGTCCAAAATGCCGTCCTCCACAGGGTGGGTCAGGTCCAGGGTGAACTTCCAGGACACCCCCCTCTTGGTCCTCTTGACCACAGTCTGTTTCTTCTGCTTTAGCTAGGGAAAACAACCATGGCATTCAAATCATAGAAATATAAACGACAGGAATGATTCTGATCGCCATGACAGGCATTCCTCAATCCAATGTTCCTCCTGATTCTAAACCATGGCTCTCAGAGGATAGAATAGCGATTAATCCAACATGATTCAGTTTTCCTTATACTAGAGTAGTGTAATACAGGGGTGTCAAACTCATTCCAGAGGGCCTAGTGTCTACTGGTTTTGGGGTTTTCATTTCAATTAAGACCAAGACAAACAGGTGAGGGGAGCGCTTTACTAAATGGTGACCGTAATCCACCTTAAGTACAAGGGAGGAGCAAAATCCTGCAGACACTCGCCCCTCCGTGGAATGAGAACAGCAAATTCCCCTTTATTATACGGCACAGTGGATCTAATTCACACTGACCATCAATCCAAAGGTAGAGCAAATGTATTTATGCAATTGCAAGTGAAAAGAGGACGCCAAATGTATACTTATAAAGTAAACAAATATTTTAAATTGGGAAAACCTCTTGAATCTATGCTCGGAAATGACTTTAGAGCGTTTCTCAAACTCAGTGCTGGTGTGGACCGAGGGCTGCACATTTTGGTTTTAGCCCTAGCACTACACAGCTGATTCAAATAATCAAAACGTGGCAAAACTTGACATTAATAAAACCTCCCAGGAAAACCGTCTCAGAACCTCCCTGCAACCTAAAAATGTACATTCCCTAAACTGGCTAAATTTTCACTTCCGTTATCCGAACATTAAAAAATATATATTTTAAACGGTCAGGAAACGTATGGCTTTGTTCCCAGAACCAATGGGAAACCAAAAACGTATGTTCCCACAACTTTCAAGGAAACAAATGTGCTAGCTGGGAAGGGTTTGGAACCTCACCCTGGTAATTTGACTGGTGAAGTCATGGGTATGCTCAAAATGGCTGTCAGTCCTGACTTGAATGGCATTTTTGTTCACCGGTTTGTACTTCTCATCACGCTGTCAGTGAATAGATAAAGCCCTTTCAAAATACAATCGCAGGAAATATGTATGGAAAACAAATGGTGGTGAAAAGACTAATTTGCCAGTTGAAGTTACATCCCCCCCCCTCAACTGACAAACTGCACTGCTTTTTCAAAGTAGTTCAGGCCTACCTTGAGACCATCACTGGTATGGTGAGAAGGTTATTGCTATCTTCATTGGGTGAGTCAGTATCACTGGAAAGTTGATTTAGTAGCCTATACTATTTATTTCCTCCTAATGTTGTACTTTTTAACGACTCTGAGCCAATTGTGTGCCACCCTACGGGACTCCCAATCCTGGCCGGACGTTATGCAGCCTGGATTCGAACCAGGTACCGCAGTGCCTTAGACAGCTGTGACACTCATTTGTGTCTCCCTTTTTATTGGCCCTGAGCCAGGTCTTAATATATGCCATTTAGCAGACGCTTTTATCCAAAGCGACTTACAGTCATGTGTGCATACATTCTACGTATGGGTGGTCCCGGGAATCGAACCCACTACCCTGGCGTTACAAGCGCCATGCTCTACCAACTGAGCTACAGAAGGACCACGGTCTTGACCATGGCCCAGATTCCCTAAAGCATTCGAAGGCTAAATTGTAATCTTAAAATTAAAAGATCCTATGGTTCTAACAATTAATTTAGCCTAAAATGCTTTTGGTAATCTGGGCCTAGGTAGCTTGAGTGTCAGATTAGCCACTCTTGTGTAGTATTAAAAAAATAGTCTCCTGTCATGTAGGCCTAAATGAATTAGAATTGCTTTAAATGGGTTTTTAAAAAGGCCAAATTCGTCTGGACCCTGTTCAGATTAACCCCTATTTGCTTAAATTCTAAAAAATAAAAACACTTAACTGTATACCACTCGGCAAATCCGGTGATAGAATGCATTATTATTATTACTTGTAATTTTTTTCAGCACCACCAACTCAAAACATCTTCACGCAGCTGTGCCTGTGTAGTGTTAAACCATAACGTGCACCCCTTTGGGGTCCCCAAGACAGAGTTTGGCAAACGCTGATTTACAGTAACGATAACTTTGAAACTGAACACGTGTACTGCTAGCTAGCTAACCTTATGCAAGCCTAGCTAGCTTTGCCTTGCTGCCTAATGAATGGCGAGTAGTCGTTTGCTTTACTTAATCACATAACCCCAGACATATATATTGATGTATAATGTAAAGTGGTGCACATTTTGTTAAATAAAGTGAAATTAACAATGATAAGGGTTTTTCTGTCGAGCTCTTTTCACGTACCGGTGCCATCTTGAGTGTGCGGAGTAGAAAGGAAGTTGCGTTGGTCGGGCGCGGTGTTCGTCAACGTCGTTACGTGAGCCCTTTGCCTAATATGGTCATTGTTCAGGAATGGCATTTCAAATTGGAATTTGGGATATTCTACTGTAGACTGCAGTACACTGATGAATTAAATGAAGGAAATACTATTACCATACATTCAATAAATAAATCACTGGTGGTATATAGTTGTAAAATGAACTATTTTTCTGTAATTTGCCTTTAAATGCTGTAGTAAAAAAAAACGTTGCTTTGTATATCTTATGATAAATCTACTGTACTGTTATATTAGTTTGAAAGAAATGAGGGGTTCATTGGTTATTATTGGTTGTTCTTATGTTATGTTGCTCCACGCCAAAGGCCAAGTCGGGTCCAAAGAGCAGCCAGACAGCACCCATCCACCCACCCAGACAGCACCCAGAGTGGTCAATCATTGACAGTTAGAAAAGCAGGGTCGTTGATTTACTGATGTAATAGGTCTGTATTGTTGCTAATATGCTTACTGAGTAGCCTGACCACAAGCATGCATGAGTGACCAACAAGCTCACACACCTTATTTGATCTTTCTTTTATCCAAATCTTCTATATAGTGCCAATAGAAAGTCTACCACCCGTTTAACTTTTTCACGTTGTTGCCTTACAAAGTGGGATAGAAATGTAAAGGGGTACTCGGCAGTAGAAACAATAACAGAGGCCTCCCCACCCCTGGTTCGGTAAAAAGATGAGGGATAGGGCTGGAGAAATGTATTCACTCTCAAATTCCTATACAGAGCTATGGATGCAAGGATTGACCGGCCATGATATCAACATGATAGTTTTAACCATGTTGAGGCTCTATAGTTTGTTTACATTTTCTTTGTTTACAAACATTGGAGTAAAACAAGCTTATATTTTGGGTTCTGATGGGGTATGACAGTTGAACTATGCACGAGGCATATATTCTTAAAGAATCAATGGGAACATATTCATTTATAAGTCAAATTGATGTAGCAACCGCTGATTGCCCCTTTAATTGCATTTTGATGTCATTGATCTACACAAAATACTCCATAATGTCAAAGTGAAAAGATTTTTTTTTTTTTTTTTACAAATGTTTACATATTAACACATTGTATAACTAAAATAGCCATTGCTTAAGTATTCACCCCCTTTTAGGCAAGACTAAATTTAGTTCAGAAGTAAAATTTGTCTTAACAAATCACAATCTCTAAAATAATAGGGATTGACATAATTTCTGAATGACTTCACCTTCCTCTGTCCCCTATACGTACATCTGTAAGGTCCCTCAGTCAAGTACCGAATTAGAACAATAACAAACCAGACATTGAATATCTCTTTAAGCATGGTGAAGTTAATAATTAATTTATTAAACTACCCAGACACATCAAAGATGCAGTCATCCTTCTGAACTGAGCTGCAGGACAGGAAGGAAACTGGTTAGGGATGTTACCATGATAAAAAGCTCAAGCATTACATGACTCATCCCCTCTCGACTGAAGTTCTGCTTGAAGTGAATGAACTAGCTAGCTCGTAGCTACCACATCCAGTTCATCTCTAGCAATCTGTCCGTAGCAGTATTTAATAGCTGTAGTGACTGGAAATGGTTTGTAGTCTGTTTTGTCTCGTTTCAACAGAAGTAAATTAACACGGCTAGTTTTTGCCAGTTGATGTACCATTTGGAGTTAGAGAAAAGTTGGATAATGTTAGCGAGCTCACTGACTTTAGCTATTATTTTTGCCTCGATCACACTAGACCTGAATCAAATGATGAAACCAGCAGCCAATTGAATACGGATATTGTGACGTTTTTTGAAAGTGTAACGGCAGTTTTTATTAGTCAGTATAGCAATCTAACGTTATTGAGCGGTCAGTTTCCCGAGCTAATTCCCTACTTTTTTTCCCATACTGACACGGTATAACAGCTGTACAGGCTGTCATGGTGCAGTCAGTACACAACACTATGGTCATCATGTCTTAGCAGGATCAGATGGTGACAGTGTCCCAGCAGGGTAAGACAGCCAGGGTAGACCAGTTTACAGAGTTCAGGTGAATTTTTATATTATATCAACCAGTGAATGGATACAAAGTTCCATCTTAAATTGCTGGTAATTTCCATGATAAAACTATTGATTCTATTATTGGATAATATAATGTAGAAATGTACATCGAGGTAACTCTTTGTCATGCCTCATCTGAGCAGGATCAGATGGTGACAGGGGTCTCAGCCGGGGAAGACCAGTCTGTGATGGTGCGGAGGTGATCTTTTGCAGATGCAACACTATTCTATATGTAGCAAACACTGGACAAGCTTCAAAGATGAACTATTTTAAGGCAGTCTGACAAACCAAATCCAAACTGTATTAAGGGTTGATAGAGGCTTTTCCCGATAAAACAAACTGTGAGACGCTACTGATGCTGAATGGGCATTCTAACAGATCTGTATCCAGTCCTGTTCATATAATCAGACATAAATGTGTGGTTTAAGACCATCCATAGAACATCCTATAAGCCAGTGAAACTGAATATCACGCACTCAGAAGTGTAAAACACAAAAGAGGACATATTTGCATGTTATGCCCTTGTGAAGGCTAATACATTCTGACAAACAGTGTGTTATTTTATCTCAGCATGTCTACAGATTTTCCTTGTCTTTGCTTGAAAATGAAAATGTTGATACTGGAGACTTATCAGAAGAAACTGTGTGACCTACGATTTATAGCAGCTAAGAAATCGGGTGCCATTAATTGAAAGGTTGGCCATCCTCCCACAATGTCAAGTTATGGATCACTAGATTTGATTTATTACCAGATTTTAAGAGTAACTTTCATAAGGTTAAGGCCTTATAAGGCCTTATATGGAATACTGTATGACAAAAGGAGTCTACATTGAAAACATGCCCACGTCAGTAAAGATGCTTATACTGCACAAAAATATAAATGCAATATGTAAAGTGCTGGTCCCATGTTTCATGAGCTGAAATATAATATCACATAAATGTTCCATATGCACAAAAAGCTTATTTCTCTCAAATTATATGCACAAATTTGTTTACATCCATGTTAGTGAGCATTTCTCATTTGCCAAAATAATTCATCCACCTAACAGGTGTGGCATATCAAGAAGCTGATTAAAAAGCATGATCATTACACAGGTGCACCTTGTGCTGAGAACAATAAAAGTCCACTCTAAAATGTGCAGTTGTCACAAGACAATGCCACAGATATCTTCAATTTTGAGGGATAGTACAATTGGCAAAACTAATTCTGATTGGCTGGGCCTGGCTCACAAGTGGGTGGGCCTATCCCATGGCACTTATCGTAAGAGTAGGAGTGTTAACCCCAGTGTCCTGGCTAAAATCCCAATCTGGCCCTCATACCATCATGGCTACTTAATCATCCCCCTACCTCTCTCCTGTAACTATTCCCCAGGTTGTTTCTGTAAATGTGTTCTCAATTTACCTGGAAAAATAAGGGTTAATAATAAATAGTTAGTTACATTTGCTGCTAGCCTGAATCTGTGAGTGACAGTAGGCTGTTAGATTGCCAACCTGAATGGCATGATGCGCTGTGCCAAATTGTTAAATTAGGGTTTGTTAGGTCATGAAAAAGAAAAGTTTCATAATTTTTAATGTAATTCATGAGAGCACACTTAAACATGATCAATAAAAAAGACAGATCAGCCATTATCAGAATGACCCTTCAGTGCATGTATGTGTGTGTGCCAGTGGGCAGTTGCCCAAGGTGAGAGAGGACCTATCAGCAGCAGGTTTAAAATAATCCCAAACTAGATCACCAATTAAAAACATTACTTGTAGCAGTTATAGTTAACTAGGGAGATAAGGATTCATTTCGATGTCGCCTTTCCACTGGTACTGTAGAGCCTAAATAAATCTGCACCGTTGGAAAATGGGGATTCCCCTCTTATTAAACAGCAGCCATTTAATTGCGACAACATATTCTAATAGCCTAACTGACAACTTGCTGTGCATAGATCACCCCTGAAACATTAATATTTTAGGCTTATATGTAACGTCTAGTTTTACCTTGCTTTGAAGTGACCTACCTTATACATTTGATCCCTGATTTATTGAATGAGGGAATAACTTTGTAAAGACAAAAGGTATTTGGTTGGAATATTTTACATCAAGGGTGGCAACCCTCCTCCAGGTTAGCTGCTGGGTGTGCAGGCTTTTGTTCAAACCCTGGTCTAACCACATTGTAGCCTAAACATCAGTTGCTCAACAGGACCTTGATAAGCAGACGTGGGTCTTTCAGGGCTGGATCAGAAGCCAAACCTGCACACACAGAAGTTATCCAGATGGAGGGTTTACCACATGTGACTAACAGTGCAGTGCTATGTGGGGGGCTAAGTGCCTTGATCAAGGCACAATGGCAGGTGGTCGTAGGTCTACATGGGATCAGACAGCAGCTTTCCAGTGTCAATAATGCGCAACTTTTTTCATGTAGGCTATAAGTCATGAACATTTGGTTAAAACCCATGGAAAATGTGTATAAACCATTAAGTTTCTATATCATAATATAATTTGTGAATTTTGGTGAACATAGACTAATGGACCGACAGCTCCTGCATTTATCCATCAATCACTGGGTAAATCGTTTGGACGCTACCGACGTTTGTGAGAAGACTGATTTTTGGGATGTCTCATGGTCTGACAAACACCGCAGATACGGTTTTTTCCCCTTCCATTGTGTTGATAACATAGCCGTGGCAACCACAAAATGAACGCACTGGGTCTTTTCTACTCTGTATTAGAGGACCGATACATCCCGTTCCATTTCGTCCCAAAGGAGTTCCATTAGGTTGAGGTCTGGGGACTGTGCAGCCAACTCAAGTTAACTGAACTCGCTGTCATGTTCCAGGCAAGGTTTTTCCACTCAGTTGTCCGGTATTGGTGATCGCATACCCACTGGAGCCACTTCTTGTTTTTAGCTGATAGCAGTGGAACCCAGTGTGGTCGTCTAATATCCCACCCATGAAAAGGATCAACAAGTTGTGCGTTTCGAGATGCCGTTCTACACAACACTGTTGTAGTGCGCAGTTATGTTTGTCAGCCCATTCTAATATTATATAGAACAGTAACTGAATGCCTTGATGCCTGCCTGCTTTATATAGCAAGCCATGGCCACATGACTCACTGTAGGAGTGATCCATTTTCATGAACAGGGTGGTGTACTTGAACTGGCCTGAGTGTTTGTACTAGTTTAGTGTTAAGGTTGATCTGACTCATTGTCCTGGTTTGAGAGCCTTGATGACCCCCACTCAAGCATGCAGATGAGTTGTGTATGAGATATGGTTTGTTGTGTAGAGAGAATGGAGTCTTCACACTGCAGTGTCAGGCATTCCGGCAGAGTGTGGCGAGCTGCCATATATGCCCCTTCAGGGATAGGGCTTCATCTTGGCTCAAACCCAGCCAGTTTCACTTAGTCATTGAACCTCAACTGAGCCCTGAACACTGGTGATATCTGCAGTGCTTTGCTACTGCAGCTTGCCGTGTACTCCGTCTGGGCATGAGACTGGAAGGACAGGAAGCAGTGGAGTGAGTGTACTTCTCAGGGTATCAGGGCCTAGATGATCAAGTTATTGGGATAGGATGCATAGAACTAGAATGACTTGAGCAGGCATCCCCATTCAAGTCATGAGTCATCCATTCTATTCATTCCATCCTATAAGACCTTGTGAAAACCAGGTATCAAACCCAGGCTGTACAAGTGCTTCGAGACTGCTGTAGCGAACGGCACTTAAGGCTGGGAGTGACGAACTGATGATGTGCAACGCAATATCGCAGAAGGCTTCATCTCCTTTTCCAACTTCCACCATTCTGATTCATCAGACTTATTCTCAGACCAGTGGAGAGGGAGCTGAAGTCATGTTACCGATGTGTCAGTTGCCAGGGATCAAACCGTTATACTATGGTCCCAGACAACTTGGACAGCGCAGAGTCCACAACTAAAGCTGAAACCTATCCATTCCTGTGTCATTATTTAACAGAATCAGGCATTGGTTGGAGTGAAACATTCTAGTGTGAAGACGAACACAGAACCACCACCAAGAAGGCTGTTTTTCTATTTGTTTTAACTTTATTATTTTTTGCCATCTCCAGTCAGGTGACAAAGGCCTCGAGTGAACAAAATAAGTTTGCAACTCCACCCCCCGATTGAGCCCCTCACACACCTCACTGCAAAATGCCTTCCAGAACATTCTACGCTGCCACACCAACACCTCACTCTTTCCGACTATTATGGGATGCCCAGAGCGGGGCTAGGTTGCCATGGTGATAGGCAAGCGCACTGGGCCCTCCGGCTTTCTAAACAGACAGAGCGGCATTGACAAGAGAAATCACTGAAGTTTAGTTCCATATTTAGCATCTTTTCTCTAATGTTCTTTCTTCATATCGAAGTGTTTTGAAATGCTGGAGTGGTATTGTTAAGACTGCTTGTTAAGTGCTAGCCACCAGCGTTCCCAGTTTGGGAGAAAAGCATCGGAGTTGTCTGATCAGCCAGAGCAGAGAGGCCATGCTGGGAAGCAGCAGTATGGCAGCCAGAGGGACAACCCTAATGTAGTTCAATGTCAGTAAAAGGGGCCCCAAGCCCCCCCTCCCACCATTCAAACAGCTCCCCCCTCCCTCTAAAAAGGCATCAGACGAGCTCAATTATAAGGAATATAAAAAAATTATCATAAAAAAGCTGGATCCCATCATTATTTTAAACATTCAGGAATGTATGTGGCAAGACAAACATCTCGAAGGCAAAAATAAACAGGAATGAGGAAGAAGTCAAAAAAAAGAATCTATATTTCACCAATAAGTACTTTTCTTTATATAGTAGATTATGTAGAACTAAACAAAACCTCAGTGATCCGGCAGAATGCTAGCCAACACAGCGAGCGTGCCGCAGTAATGCTGGGACAGTCCGACAGCGTCGGAGAGAGAGAAACCAAAAAACGAGAGGGGAAAAAAAACAAAGGAGTAATCACAACAGAATGATTGAGGTTGTCTGTGAAGGCCGTCGCTTTGGTGACAGAAGAACCAATAAGAATACTAGAGACTGGTTGTGGGTGGAGTTTGTTGCCTGGGCAGGTCAGTCCTGTCTTTCTATTTGCCACCGGTCATCTGCTTAATGGCCACAGCACACTCCTCCCCCATAGCAGACAGCACAGAGACCTGCAGACAGATATGATTGGTTAAGGCTAAGACCACCACTATCCAAAACAAACTGGTCAAGCTTCACACACCACCCAAAACATGCACGCACCCCCCCACAGACTCACCAGGATATCCTCTGAAGCTGCAAACTTCTGCTCGATCTCCTTGCCCAGGTCTGAATCAGGCACGCGCAGGTCCTCCCTCACGTCTCCATTGTCACCCATGAGGGACATGAACCCATCAGTGATGTTCAACAGCTGGAAACACAAGCACCATGTTACATCTACAGTCGGACACACGAAGGCACATTCCAGGTAGTCTTTGTTTTAGTCACCGTGCAGATCAGAACGCAATAAGCAAAATAAAGACAAGCGATGGTGTGAGAGGTGAACATGTTGGGAAGTGTGTGTGTTAATTTGTTTTGTTAGCCATCACATCAGGTGTGTGACCTGGTCACTGTGGTGTAACGGCGATCTCCAAGGAGATCTCTGTAGCAAGAACCATTCACACTCACGCCACAGGTATTGGGTGCAGTGCTGGGTGATCGTCGTGCATTAACACAGGGGAACGCTCCAATGCCAACCAGTGTGAGCAAATATACAATTTACAGTTACATTAAGTGGAACTGACAGCGGTAACTACTTTGCAGATATGAAAAAAAAAAAAACAAATCTAAAATATTTAATTCCCAGTTTATGCTACAAAACCAACTTTAAGAGGTTTAAAAGTAGGTTATATTTGACTCAACATTCCACGATGTACACTAAGGCATTGTTGGCAGAAAATATGGAGGT
This sequence comes from Oncorhynchus keta, assembly GCF_023373465.1. NCBI lineage: Eukaryota > Metazoa > Chordata > Actinopteri > Salmoniformes > Salmonidae > Oncorhynchus > Oncorhynchus keta. The sequence continues at coordinate 15,928,237 of NC_068424.1, forward strand.
AATTCAATGCATGATTAATATAATTCACCAAAACATTTCTTGGTAGTGCCAAAAAATGTTGCTATAAGGTTGTAAATCACAGCTGGCCTGGTACATCGTTTGCTGCCTCTATTCAGGATGCACTGTCAGTTTCCACGACTCAATATTTTGGACAGAAACAGATGAATGTAACTAAGGATGGGAATTTCACTACAATGAAACTGGCAAGGGCAATGATCACAAGTCAGTCATAACGTGGTTAGCGTATCTATTGATGTAGCAAGCTAAAAACACAGAGCCTAACATTAGCTAGCTGCTAGGAGGATGTCATTGGAGTGGGTGAGTTACTGAATTTCCCCCCTTGTATCATTTCTTGGTAGATATACACAGCTAGAGATGCAGGTGTCATTTGGTTAGTGAGCAACAACTTATCCAGAGTGGAAAGATATGCTATCAGCTCCGATACCAGCACAGTCTTTGTTTCAGAGCGCAGAATAACTGATTAATTTACCAGCGCACAACACGGGCTGAATATGACCGGTGTTAGTAAAGGTAGGCAACAAGTCAGTCAAGAACACTCTAGATAACATGCAAACAGCCTAGCTAACTCGCCCTGCTACAGCAAGTAAACTGGTCAGAGTGGTGTTCTCTCATTTGTGTCTGGAAGTAGCTACAGTGCCTTGCGAAAGTATTCTGCCCCCTTGAACTTTGTGATCTTTTGCCACATTTCAGGCTTCAAACATAAAGATATAAAACTGTATTTCTTTGTGAAGAATCAACAACAAGTGGGACACAATCATGAAGTGGAACGACATTTATTGGATATTTCAAACTTTTTTAACAAATCAAAAACTGAAAAATTGGGCGTGCAAAATGATTCAGCCCCTTTACTTTCAGTGCAGCAAACTCTCTCCAGAAGTTCAGTGAGGATCTCTGAATGATCCAATGTTGACCTAAATGACTAATGATGATAAATACAATCCACCTGTGTGTAATCAAGTCTCCGTATAAATGCACCTGCACTGTGATAGTCTCAGAGGTCCGTTAAAAGCGCAGAGAGCATCATGAAGAACAAGGAACACACCAGGCAGGTCCGAGATACTGTTTGAAGAAGTTTAAAGCCGGATTTGGATACAAAAAGATTTCCCAAGCTTTAAACATCCCACGGAGCACTGTGCAAGCGATAATATTGAAATGGAAGGAGTATCAGACCACTCCAAATCTACTGTGACCTGGCCGTCCCCCTAAACTTTCAGCTCATACAAGGAGAAGACTGATCAGAGATGCAGCCAAGATGCCCATGATCACTCTGGATGAACTGCAGAGATCTACAGCTGAGGTGGGAGACTCTGTCCATAGGACAACACTCAGTCGTATATTGCACAAATCTGGTCTTTATGGAAGAGTGGCAAGAAAGCCATTTCTTAAAGATATCCATAAAAAGTATCGTTTAAAGTTTGCCACAAGCCACCTGGGAGACACACCAAACATGTGGAAGAAGGAGCTCTGGTCAGATGAAACCAAAATTGAACTTTTTGGCAACAATGCAAATGTTATGTTTGGTGTAAAAGCAACACAGCTCATCACCCTGAACCCACCATCCCCACTGTCAAACATGGTGGTGGCAGCATCATGGTTTGGGCCTGCTTTTCTTCAGCAGGGACAGGGAAGATGGTTAAAATTGATGGGAAGATGGATGGAGCCAAATATAGGACCATTCTGGAAGAAAACCTGATGGAGTCTGCAAAAGACCTGAGACTGGGACGGAGATTTGTCTTCCAACAAGACAATGATCCAAAACATAAAGCAAAATCTACAATGAAATGGTTCAAAAATAAACATATCCAGGTGTTAGAATGGCCAAGTCAAAGTCCAGACCTGAATCCAACCGAGAATCTGTGGAAAGAACTGAAAACTGCTGTTCACAAATGCTCTCCACCCAACCTCACTGAGCTCGAGCTGTTTTGCAAGGAGGAATGGGAAAAAATGTCAGTCTCTCGATGTGCAAAACTGATAGAGACATACCCAAAGCGACTTACAGCTGTAATCGCAGCAAAAGGTGGCGCTACAAAGTATTAACTTAAGGGGGCTGAATAATTTTACACGCCCAATTTTTCAGTTTTTGATTTGTTAAAAAAGTTTGAAATATGCAATAAATGTCGTTCCTCTTCATGATTGTGTCCCACTTGTTGTTGATTCTTCACAAAAAAATAGTTTTATATCTTTATGTTTGAAGCCTGAAATGTGGCAAAAGGTCGCAAAGTTCAAGGGGGCCGAATACTTTTGCAAGGCCCAGTAGCAAGCAAGCCAGCCAACTTTAGCCAGTTAGCTTGGTTGCAGGCAAGCTGCAGAAGGACGAGTCAGCTACAATTCCCCATAGTTTATCAGTGCAAATTTTGACAGTAAACTAGCAGAAACAGTTTGACAGGGTTTATCTAATGGTTCTTCGCTAGATTTTAGCTCATCTTGCTCTGGCTAGCATTAGTTGTTGATGTGCATAAGAGGGAGAGAGAGCTTACCTCTTTATGGTTGTTTGATCAATAGGACTGTCAAGTTCCCAAATGTAAGAGGACTAAGGTGGTATTTACATAGTTGCAGAAGTCCATTCAGGTGTATTTTGTGGCTTTTGGTGAATGTGTTCTAATGATCTAAAGTTGTGCTGTTGCAACTGCCTGTAAACACACAGCCCAGTTCAAAGTGAATGATGACAGGCCCAACTGCCTGTAAACACAGTCCAGTTCAAGACGATGACAGGCTTCTATGGCAAATGGCTTGTTTGCATAAAGGTCTACTGTAGCCCTGGTTGGCTAAGGTGTACCGGTCTGCATAGACTGCAGTACTGGACGAGACGTGTGCTTTTCGGTTTTATTTGCTGCCGTGTTAATTGTTCGAATGCACAGCTACTTTCCCACTCTATTGCTATAGAATTTTCACAAATGCCTTAGTATACATCATTCCCAAACATTCTAATATATCAAGATGACCATATCGAAGTGCTAGCTTGTCATTCTTCCTGGGGGTTTATGTGAACCGATTTTTAAAAATATATTTATTTTAGCTAAAATGCAGTCAGTTCCACTTTAATATGTGATCAAATGTGTTTAAATGAAGTACCAAGAATGATTGAGAAGCACTGAGGCACCCAATTGACCATACCTTAAAGGCGCTGCATGGTCAATCCGGCATCTGCATTGGCCGCGTAGCATTTACTGAGATACGGCCTCTGCAGAAGTCAGGGCATTCATATACCAACGTATTTGATCCTGCTTTGTGACATAGGTCTTCCCCCAGATAATGTAACCAACCGGTAAACATCTTCCCAATGCCTCAGCAACTACTTCAGAGCAGTACATCTCTGGACAAGTATGACAGCAGTTCTCACAAGTCCCCATACACACTGACCGGCTGAAAAACCATTATGGACTACACAGGCAGTCTTCTCTGAGTTTCTAGCCTTATTATCCCAGACTGTGGTTGGATTGACACCAGACAGTGACTGCAGTGTTAAGTGGATTTGCTAGCCTCTAGGAGAGTAGTGGCCTGATAGAATTAGTCAAGTCCTTATTGAATTAGTAGGCAAGAGGTTAACTGGTATTCTAATTATGTGAAAACATGTTGGATAAGAGAACCCTTGTGGCATAGGAAAATCTTCACAGGGCAGGAAGGGAGCTCACACTGACCTGGAACTCATTCCTCTTGATGTGGGGTACGTCCATGTTGTGGGTGGAGGGGCACATGTCCTCGTACTTCTTGTTGGTGAAGATGTCAATGCCCACCATGTTAACCTAAAGAGGACGGAGAGTTTTACTACACCACTAACAGCAGTGTCATAACATGTCAAGTTAGGTTAGGTTTTACTTAACGAGTCAAAAGTTATGATTGGAGAATTCAGACAAAGCCCTTATGGGTAAATTACTAGAGATGTGGACAACGCATGTACTATTATGGGTGCTGGTTACAGAACTCAACTGTTTTATATCTAAATCTGGATCGGACTTCGCTGCCCATGAGGCGAGAACATGCTCTCGTGTTTGTCTATAAAGCACTTCTGAATAAACTACCTCATTTATCATCACTCATCAATATTATAATTCCTTAAACCAGGTTTCAAGCATGGATTACACTTGAGGCCCATGTGATTTCAACAGAGTTGGGTATGGCTGCCTTCTCCTGTTACACTCCTTGCCTATGGAATAGCCTGCAGACTAAACTTCAACTTGACTGTCCCCCTGTCGCCCATTTTAAACATTTATTGGAGGATATTTATTTTGCTTGTAACGGTTTCAGGTAATGCAGGTTATTGTGCTGTTAGGGGAATAACCTGTGTGTACATGTAATAATCTGCTGTTGTATTTGTGTGTGTTATCTGTGATCGTTTTGTTTGTCCTGTGTAGTTTCTTAATCAGTGTACCTAAACTGTATGTGTAAACATGTATACGCAGGGCCCAGCTGTAAGAGAGACCTTGGTCTCAGTCTGTGTTCCTTGTTGAAATAAAGGTAGAATAATAATGTACACCCGATATCAGATCACCCAAATTCCCCCAATACTGCTGGACATTTCCACCATGGGCATCCCCAGAGTTTGGTATTTGTACACATGTCCAGTCAATCCCTACCTTGGCATGTCCGTGCTTTCCTGTCTTGGAGGTGGACATTTCCACGATCTTGCAAGGGCGTCCCTTCAACACCACATAGCCGTTCTTTCGCAGGGCAGAGCACTGCATAGGAATGGTGGCGGAGGCGCCAGACTCTCCGGTGGTGAAGTCAAGATCAGTGTCTGCCATGGTGCGATGGATTAGGGGCACTGCAGGGGGAGAGGAATAGGTTAGAACAGGCAATTACAGCAGTGCCATTTAAACTCAATGATGTATGAATACTGATCAGAAAAGTCCAGAAACCCTGATTAAATAAGGAAAAACATCCCTGATTGAGCTACCGCACTGGCAATACACCCACTGGTCTATACTGGAAAACCATCACTCCACGACATCATAAAACGTGGCCTGCAGTTGTGAGGCCGGATGGATATACTGCCAAATTCTCTAAAACGATGTTGGAGGAAGCTTATGGTAGAGAAATGAATATCCAATTATCTGGCAACAGCTCTGGTGGACATTCCTGCAGTCAGCATGCCAATTGCACACTCCCTCAATTTGAGACATCTGTGGCATTGTTGTGACAGCCTGCACATTTCAGAGTGACCTTTTGTCTCCAGCACAAGGTCCACCTTTAATGATCATGCTGTTGAATCAGCTTCTTGATATGTCACATGTCAGGTGGATGGATTATCTTGACAAAAGGAAAATGCTCACTAATGGGGATGTAAACAAATGCGACAACCATTTGAGAGCTTTTTGTATGTCTGGGAAATTTCTGGGATATTTCACTTCAACTCATGAAAACAATTTACATACTAGCCTACCTGGTTAAATAAAAAAATACATGTTACGTTCATATTTTTGTTTAGTGTACATTTATTTCCAACGGAGTGCTGCGTTCGCCTTCGGAACATTGTGTTGCAGAGGCTGTGTGTTCTGGGTGGTGCGCACATTGGATTCATCCAAAATGTATGCAAACAAATAGTATGCGTAGGCTAAACCAAAACAGTAGCAAAAGGTGAATGCTTAACTTTTGTTGCACACATTCACTATAAATGTTGGGTTACATAATGAAAAGTTCTGAAAATGTATTACACAGCATTGATGCAATGACACTGTCGGTCTGCTTAAGGTGTAATGCACAAGTGAGTTGTGAAAAATTAGAATGGAGTAAAAAATAAGAAATAGTTTACATACTAACTGTATATGTCCGAACTCAGAATCAAATAGGTTTCCCATAAACATGGCTGCTGTGGTAGAACGTTTATTTTGATTGACGATTTTCTGCATTTATCAAAGTTGATTGATTTCAGGCATGTCCATGTAAACAGCCAGGATTAGTTGTTTTTGCAAAGCATGTTAATCAACATTATATTAGAGTGAATGTAACCATAGTCAATGTGGAAATTACTGAGCATTTGGCTCCTGACCATTTCAAATCGCATCCTCACTTCATGATTATTAAACCCATCCATCCATGACTAATGGAGACTACATCATAGCCAACATCGTGTGGAGCTGGGGTGTCAAACTCATCCCATGGAGGGCATCGTGTCTGCAGGCTTTTCCCTTTCAATTAAGACCCAGACAACCAGTTGAGAGGAATTCCTTAATAATCAGTGACCTTATTTCATCAATCAAGTACGGGGAGCGAAAACCTGCAACCAATCGATCCACCGTGGATCGAGTTTGATACACGTGATGTGGAGGATGAAAACGTGGGAATGAAAGTCCCAGCACCAGTGGAAAGCTTGCAGACAATATAGAAGGTGACTCTTAACATAATTTCACAAATCAGACGAAGAGAGTCGACCAGGGCCCGACCTCTTCTGGTTAAACATCCCCACGCCCTGTCCACGTGTCCCAGCTTGGCCTGCGCCCTGACTCGGGAGGCAGAACCGGAGTTCGCCGCGCAATAAACCTGACGCATCATAGTGCCATGGTAAATAACGGAGGCCTGGCCCGGAACGCTCGTAACCGACCGGACAACATTTATTGCCTCGACAACTTCCTCTGCGCTAACGTCAGCTAGCTAATTATAAACAAGTACCAGCGATACCGTTCAGCCAACTTCTGACAAGTTTGACTAGGTTAGTAAAGAGGCTAACAAGATATCCGGCCAGGCCCGGCAACACGCTCGGTAACGTTGATGAACAAGTTGGGCGAATACATTAACACCGATTAAGGATTTTAAAGATATACATACCAAATTTGAGTGTTAAACTAATAAGCGACTCGTTGGTTTATAAATAGAAGCGATAACGTGCTACCCAAATGGCCAGATGGCTAGCTAAAATGAAAGTGTTTAGCGTGTTGCTGTTAGCGAGAATGACAATTCCATGCTGTTGTCGGAAAGCTCATTTTGTCAACGTGTGGGTAACTATTAGTTGGCATTTAATCCATGCCAATATAGATAAACGTTCCCATATTTGTACAACTAACTTTCATTAAATGTAGCCAGCCAGCTACGACATGGTTAGCAAGCGTTAGTGATTACGAACACATTGTAACCTAGCCGGTTAGCTAATGTTAGCTAGCGATTACCAAAACAACGTTGTCTAAACAAATGGTCATTTTTAGAAAGTTAGAATTTCAGTCATTACACAACTATATGAATGTTCAGTCTCATGTCAAAGTACATTACAGCATGGTTAGCTTTCCTAGCGGAGTTGTCAACATTTGGCTAGCTGGCTAGGCTAGTAGGTCCAGTAAGACATGATGACTAACAACTTCCAACAAACGCGCGGAAGGCCTCATGCCTCTTCATTAGAGCCGTGGATACAGAAACATGGGACCCACACCCTATCGCTGAGAGCACATACACTCAGCAAACAAACTTAATTTCGACCTTTTCACTTCTCTTTCGACTACCAAAACCTAAAACGAATATGACCAGTCAAAAATGAACTGACAAAGTACTAAAAGTTGTATGTTTTGCCCCGTGAACAGAAGCACGCGCCATGCAACGCTTACCTTCCAGGAAAAAGAGGAACGGGACTGCGCAAGCGCGACCAATTTTACTGCGGCATCCGTAGGTTCGTCACAAGTTGCCACAAATCATAAACCCCGCCTATTTATACAATTTATCGTAATGTTTTTTTAAACCTAACACTAACCTTCCAATTGGCTCATTCATCCCTCTTACTCCCCCCTAGGTCGTTGCTGTAATTGCGAATGTTCAGTTAATTTCTGGTAAAAATAAGGGTTAAATAAGTCAAATAACCACACTGCTAACGTTATTCCTAGCCTCAAGACCGAAAAGCAAATGTTAGGTTAGTTCATGAATTTTTACGAGTCAGCTTTGACTGACTGTGCTATCAAGTGGAAACGCATGCCTATGGAGGGGAGGGGGGATTTATGGCTTCCATTAAAGTGGTAGTCCAAAAATGTCTCTAGCCCAATAATGGACTAAATAAGCTTAACATTGCTCCTTATAGTCCAAGGACCTTACATGTTATGTTTAGAGACGAATTGGCTCTTACGACCAAATACTCCCATCTTAACGCGAATCGATTCTCCATTGCGGTACACTAAAAAATACACAAAGCCCTCTACTTTCATATCACATCAAAATAATTACACAAATTAAAAATATACACTTACTGTACACTGTTTTAACGCAGTTGCAGCCAACAATATTTGTTTTCAGTGACGACCCGCTTGCGGCGTCCTTCCATTCACACACAGGTGTTTGGAGACCAAGATAGATAATTAGCACGCCTTTAGTCCCTGAGCCAGGGTGGGTCGGTCGTGCTCACTTTGGCCGACGATGTCTCATAATGATTTTTTAAAACATATCTGTCCCTAGAGTTGGAAAATGTTTGATAGCAGTGCAGCAATTGTAACTTTCTGTATGTTATTACTATTAATTTAATTTCTCCTTTGGTATTTTAGCCTATGACAAACAATGTCAGTACATAACGTTATTGCTCACTTAAATCCGTTAGTCATATATAATTGGAAAGCTTAGATTCACAGCTATCCATCAGACACGTTTTTGGAATTTTCAGGTGAAAAGGACTTTGACCTCTAGGATACATATCAAAATTACCTGTATAAATGGCTACAACAAAATAAAACCTGATACATTTTAAACTTTGATAAGTGGTTCTGAAAGTCATGAAATTACCTTTCAAATTATATATAATATAACTAACTTTGATGGTGTAGGCTACAACTATTATTTACAAAATCACCTTTATTTTGCCATTGACATTAGAATGTTGGAAGCTTAGCCATAGAATTCCATGTAGTGGGGCAGCTATGTTTTAGGATTGTAAATGTAGTGATAGAGGCAGCAACTTGCACAACACAGCTGGAACTGGGGGTTTAAAAAGATGAGTAGATACTGGGCCATCACAGAATTCACACATTAACCCCACTGAAGCCTTTTACCAATTTGGCTATAATTCTGTATTTCTTTGTGATTGGTTGAGTTCGTCTTGCATAGCCCGGTGCCCCTGGTGGGCTGAGTTTGTTCATTTAAGGCTATTCCTTAAATGAACAAGTGAGCTCTACAATGGAGTCAATCGTGGTTTCTATGTTTGATACCGTTCCATTTATTCCATTCCAGCCATTACAATGAGCCCATCCTCCTATAGCTCCTCCCACCAGCCTCCACTGGTGTACAGTAAATGTATATTTTAGAATTTGTGAAATTTTCATGTGATATGAAAGTGGAGTATTTTATGTTTCTAGGACTGTACTGCAATTGAGAATCCATTCATATTTAGATGGAGTATTTGAGCTGTTTTGGCTGCCAGAGCCAATTCACCTCTAAACAGAACATGTACGGTCCTTGGACTACTACAAGTAACGTTAGGGCGTTTGCCCAATATTGAACTAAAGGAGCCCATGTTTGCCAAAGATAGCACACTGGATGAGAGGGAATATAAGCTCACAACCCAATTTAATTAGGAGAAATGAGTCATTCACACAGCACATCTTTAATGTGTGTTGTCACTTGGAAACATGAAGTGTGTGTGTCAGTAGGTTACATTGAAAAGTCCAAACAAAAAGCATCCACAATCACATTAATAATCACATGTATCCAAGCTCATCAGCCATACACACTACCTCCCTCTGTGCCTCAGTGTCAAAACATTACGTCAGTAGTTCTCTTCATTACTAAACTGTAAGGACACTAGGATCCAGTGTACACATACCAGCCTAACATTGTGTTCCCTTATCAATGTTTTCACTAATTGAAAAACAAATATTTGTGATGTGAGCTTTGAGGCCCAAAAAAGTCTAAAGAAGCTATGAGAAGGCCTACTGCAGTCAGTCCTGATCTGCTCTCCCCACACTTTTACATGCAGACAACCAGGACAGAACACTGGAGAACTGCTCTCAGACCAGTGGTTGAAGTGGGCTGGTGCTGACCGGTACTGGTACAGAGATCAGGCTCTTCTCATTTGCTACAGCTTGAGTACCGGCACCTCTGATAGAATAATGTGTGTGTTAGGGAGCTCAAGATGGGAGACAGTTGGCAGAGAGAGAATTACTTGGCCAACAGTGTGTGATGGTGCTGCTGTGCATTTTAGATTTCAGAAGACATCCAGACAGTAAAGTAAAGCAGTAGAGGACGTCTCTGTAATCATGTCTGTACAAGGAAGGACAGTTACGTCTCAACATCACATCGTGGAGTGGAGTACCAGTCTGGGGGCGGGGTTAGTGTCCCAGTGATTCAGATGAGATGAAAGCACACACTCAGTCACTCAACACACAGACGGTCTTAAGTGGCAGAGTTTAATCCTGTACTGTTAGCAGGGAAGACAAGTCTCATATGCACACACATACTCTGATACTTACAAAATATTTAAATACAAATTATACCACGATAAAAACATTTTAGAAATCCCTTAAACCATTTTCTCTATTCTGTAGAAAGCCTTATAGTATGAACATGATGGCTGTCTTTTTCTAAATGATCAGTCAGATATAATGAAATGCTTAATCATATTTCTCCTACGGTTTCTTGGAATCAACCCCTTCTCTCTAACCTCCTGCAGTATTCACAGATCAGACAGAACTAGATAGGAAAAAGCAAGAGTTCATACACCGGTCGGTCAAACATATTTATCCAGTCCTTTCAGATCTATGACGACTGAAGAGGTAAGCGATTAGTGGATGGAGTAGGCTCATGCCTATTACCCTGTGTTACATACAACGCCACATCAGTAGTCAATCATCATCATTGGTTCAGTACACACAGACACCCTCGTCCACTTTCACCAACTACCTTGGCAGATCTTATGTTACAGAGTCAGACACTGTATCCTAGAAGACTACACGTGATTCAACTTAATGGTGGAGATTCATAGTGTGGTCATTCTACCTGGCCGTCTAAAGCTAGTTTTGAGTACATTTAAACGACCCCAGTGTAAGGTCCTGACTGACGCTAACATGGTGGGTCTCATTTTGGAAAGTTAATCATCCCAACCTTGCATCTCTCCAGTTAGACCTGTGTATTGCCTTAGTTTAGAAGTCAGGATTGATGATGACGAGCAGTATAGGTGTCACTATGCACATGTACAGAAGCAGGTGAACCAACAGAGACAGATGTGTCACTACGCACCATGTACAGAACCAGGTGAACCAAAGGAGACAGGGGAAGAGCTGGAGAAAAGAGGTGGTGTGTAGGAAGAAGTCTGACCATTAACCAAGCCATACGTCTGTTCCATGCAGACATTTTTATCTCCATATCAAATCATTTCTGGGTAACAATTAAGTACCTGTGATTGTTTTCTATTAAAATGGTAAAAATAAACATTTCTTAAGTAAGAATTTTGCTAGTACTGTCTGGGAGTGGTAAGGGGGAAACAAAATTAGCTGCTATTGGCAGAAAGGATTGGAATTCTTTCTTATTGGTCTAACTAATTTACACAAATAGTGATGTCACCATGGAAGGCCAAAACTCCCACCAAAACAGGCTGAAATTCAGGAGGAAGATAAACTAAACAAACTCAGATTGCTCTCGGTCTCTCATCATCTTCTGTCTTCCTTTTCTGTCCTCTGTTGTTCTGTCTCAGTGGAAGAGTGTCCGATAGGAAAGCAGGTCTGTTTCATATCATAGAATGTGGCATTTACAAATGTGTAAAGATAGAAATACGGCAAATAGATTGACTGTCAAATAGAACATTCGCAGAGAAAGTGGAGAGCACAGGTGAACTAGAACAAGAATGGCATCTATGCCAAGAGTATCATTTTTTTGGTGACCATTGGTGACAATATTGATATTTTTTAAACTGCTCCAGCAGTCAGAAATCTACACTCACCCCCACCATATATACACAAAGGTCAGGGGTCATGACAATACCCCTGGTCGCTGACCCCTGACCCCATTAGGGAGACTGCACTATTACATCCTGTCACTACCTCCCAAAGACAAAAACACCTGGGATAAACACTGAGGCTACGTCCAAAATGCCTACTCTGACCAAAAGTATTGCACTATGTAGGAAATAGGGGGGCATCTCAGACAGAGCCTGAGAGAAACTAAGACAACAGAGAGAACGAGTGTTGTCTGAGCGTGATCTGGAGTTGCTGTTCCTCTCTGGTTCCTCTTGTGGTTGTAGGTTGCTACTGCAGATGTCTGCCTGGATGGGAGACATCTCTCCTCCCGTCTCTGCTGAGCCGCCAGCCGCTCTGTGTTCACTCGTCTGTCTCAGTTCTCTCTCTTCATCCCTCCACCCTGACCTCTGGTTAGGTATGTACAGTATGGAGGGAAGAAGTAAGGAGGAGGGTTTGCCAGGGTTACCAGTTCATCATAGAGCTCCGGTTCAGGGTCATGAAGAAGACTTGGCTGCTGCCGCCGGAACGCACAGAGGCGAAAAACACCTGCAGACAAGCACACAGCATAATGAGGAGGGTTAGCATGTGTGCTGGCTTATATTTTTAGGATTCCTTGCAGCTTGTGTGTGTGTGTGTGTGTGTGTGTGTGTGTGTGTGCTCTTAGCTTGTATACGTGTTTGTGCTTACACACACCTTGTCGTTCCTCTCCGACAGGAACTTCAGTCGCTGAGCTCGCTTGTGCATGAAAACTCCGTCGAGGTGTCCCGTCTCCACGGAGCGGATCTCAATGGCCTTCTCTCCCCAGCCCATGATCTGGTTGGAGTGGATGTAGGCTGGGGGAGGGACAGGGACATACAGACAGGGGATTGGACAGGAGAGCACTCACTCAAACCAGTCACCCAATCACAGATCACACCCCTAGGCCACGCCTCTGGGAGGATATCATTGCAGCAGTTTCTGTTTCTAAATCTGAATGGCGGATAAAAACTCAAACACCTGAGCTATCCAGCCTGAGGGGGGATGGGGAGGGGCAGTTTCGTATGGACCCAGGGGGCAACGCTAGTAGGAGAGATCCCCAGAGCTGGGGGGGGGGGGAGGGTCAAAGTGAACCGCAGAGAGCTACTAGGAAAAATGGCCATCTGAGCGTCTACTGAATGTGATGACTCTTGTATGGTGGTTCTACAGGATGGTAACCCTGCCCCTGGGTGGTAATACTGGAGCAGGGATTGTGCAGGTGATTGATGACTATGAGGATGGTTACAGCAGTAGTAGCATAAGGATAGTTGGGTGATTTTACCTCCCAGTTCTGTCATCCATCTCCTGTGTACTCAGGAAGTGGGCTGGCCAACGGACTGGAGTGAGTGTGTGTGTCGGTGTGGGCCTGTCTCTGTATGTGTTTGTATGTACTGGTTTGTATTGGTCATGGTGGCTTGGGGCTGTATATGTTGATATAGTATTTGTGTGTTGGGGCCGGGGTTGAGAGGCCTTTTAAAGGAAGGAGATATCAACTCAGGGGTAGAAGCAGGGTAGCCTAGTGGTTAGAGCGTTGGACTAGTAACCGGAAGGTTACTAGTACAAAGGTACAAATCAAGGTACAAATCTGTCATTCTGTCCCTGAACAGGCAGTTAACCCACTGTTCCTAGGCTGTCATTGAAAATAAGAATTTGTTCTTAACTGACTTGCCTAGTTAAATAAAGGTTAAAAAAAATACATTTAAAAAACCTCCTAGGACTGAGTACAGTCTCAAAACACAACACAAACCCACAGTGTTTCAGACAGAGACAGAATGAGCCAAATGAAAACAGTCAATCAGACTGACAAGACAAACTGAAGCTTGGTGTTAGAGTGGAGAGACAAAAGAGAAGCAGTGAATGGGCAGAGCTGATCAGACACAGGGATCTATCAAGATCCATTTGAGATCTACTGGGATTAAAGCAATAGGATACTGGTTTCCCCATCACTAACTAAACCTAGCCCTGAGCTTTGTAATTAGATGTGATGGGTGTCGTTAATAGACCTGGGCCAAATATTTGAGGGCGCTTGACTTAGCTTGGACCGTACACTTGTGGTACTATTCCATGGCATTAATCAAGCACAGCTCAAGTGCTTTAAAGTATTTGATGTATGTACATAAAGACAAACAGAAAGTGTCACCATCCTAAAGGGAGACAGGTATATACAGTGGCAAGGAAAAGTATGTGAACCCTTTGAAAATATCTGGATTTCTGCATAAATTGGTAATAACATTTGATCTGATCTTCATCTAGGTCACAACAATAGACAAACACAGTCTGCTTAAACTAACAACACACAGACACTTCTACATTTTCATGCCTTTATTGAACACACCATGTAAAAATTTGCAGTGCAGGGTGGAAAAAGTATGTGAACCCTTGGATTTAATAACTGGTTGACCGTCCTTTGGCAACAATAACCTCAACCAAACATTATCTGTAGTTGTGGATCAGACCTGCACAACAGTCAGGAGGAATTTTGGACCATTCATCTTTACAAAACTGTTTCAGTTCAGCAATATTCTTGGGATGTCTGGTGTGAACTGCTCTCTTGAGGTCATGCCACAGCATCTCAATCGGGTTGAGGTCAGGACTCTGATTGGGCCACTCCAGAAGGTGTATTTTCTTCTGTTGAAGCCATTCTGTTGTTGATTTACTTCTATGTTTTGGGTCGTTGTCCTGTTTCATCACTCAACTTCTGTTGAGCTTCAATTGGCGGACAGAGAGCCTAACATTCTCCTGCAAAATGTCTTGATAAACTTGGGAATTCATTTTTCTGTTGATGAACGCAAGCTGTCCAGGCCCTGTGGCAGCTACAAACCATGATGCTCCCTCCACCATACTTTACAGATGGCATGAGGTTTTGATGTTGGTGTGCGGTGGATTTTTTTCTCCACACATAGTGTTGTGTGTTCCTCCCAAACAACTCAACTGTAGTGTCATCTGTCCGCAGAATATTTTGCCAACATCAAGGTGCACTTTTGCAAAACTTCAGATGTGCAGAAATGTTTTTTTTTGGACAGCAGTTGCTTCTTCCGTGGTGTCTTCCCATGAACACCATTCTTGTTTAGTGTTTTACGAATCATAGACCCGTCAACAGAGATGTTAGCATGTTCCAGAGATCTCTGTAAGTCTTTAGCTGACACTCTAGGATTCTTCTTAACCTCGTTGAGTATTCTGCGCTGTGCTCTTGCAGTCATCGTTGCAGAACAGCCACTCCTAGGGAGAGGAGCAATAGTGGTGAACGTTCTCCATTTATAGACAATTTGGACTGATGAACATCAAGGCTTTTAGAGATACTTTTGTAACCCTTTCCAGCTTTATGCAAGTCAACAATTCTTAATCTTAGGTCTTCTGAGATCTCTTTTGTTCGAGGCATGGTTCACATCAGGCAATGCTTCTTGTGAATAGCATACTCAAATTGTGTGTTTTTTATAGAGCAAGGCAGCTCTAACCAACATCTCCAATCTCATCTCATTGATTGAACTCCAGGTTAACTGACTCCAGACTCCAATTAGCTTTTGGAGAAGTCATACTTTTTCCAACCTACACTGTGAATGTCTAAATGTTGTAATCAATATAGACACGAAAAATACAATAATTTGTATGTTATTAGTTTAAGCACACTGTTTGTCTATTGTTGTGACTTAGATCAGATCAAATGTTATGACCAATTTATGCAGAAATCCAGGTAATTCCAAGGGTTCATATACTTTTTATTGCCACTGTATATCGTAGACCTATAGAGACATCTAGACATACTGTCGGTCATTTACTGTATGTGGAGACCTTCTCATTGAACATCTCTCCCTACTTTGCTGCTATAACAGCCTCTACTCTCCTGGGAAGGCTTTCCACTAGATGTTGGAACATTGCTGCTATAACAGCCTCTACTCTCCTGGGAAGGCTTTCCACTAGATGTTGGAACATTGCTGCTATAACAGCCTCTACTCTCCTGGGAAGGCTTTCCACTAGATGTTGGAACATTGCTGCTATAACAGCCTCCACTCTCCTGGGAAGGCTTTCCACTAGATGTTGGAACATTGCTGCTATAACAGCCTCCACTCTCCTGGGAAGGCTTTCCACTAGATGTTGGAACATTGCTGCTATAACAGCCTCCACTCTCCTGGGAAGGCTTTCCACTAGATGTTGGAACATTGCTGCAATAACAGCCTCCACTCTTCTGGGAAGGCTTTCCACTAGATGTTGGAACATCGCTTCCATTCAGCCACAAGAGCATTAGTGAGGTCGGGCACTGATGTTGGGTGATTAGGCCTGGCTAGCAGTCGGCATTCCAATTCATCCCAAAGGTGTTCAATGGGGTTGAGGTTAGGGCTCTGTACAGGCCAGTCAAGTTATTCTACACCAATCTTAACAAAGCATTTCCAAATGGACCTGGCTTTGTGCACGGGTGCATTGTCATGCAGAAAAAGGAAAGGGCCTTCCCCAAACTGTTGCCACAAAGTTGGAAGCACAGAATTGTCTAGAATGTCATTGTATGCTGTAGTGTTAACATTTCCCTTCACTGCCTAGCCAGAACCATGAAAAACAGCCCCATACCATTATTCCTCCTCCACCAAACTTTACAGTTGGCACTATGCATTGGGGCAGGTAGCGTCTCCTGGCATCCACCAAACCCAGATTCGTCTGTCAGACTGCAAGGTAGTGAAGTGTGATTTTTCACTCCTGAAAACACGTTTCCACTGCTCCAGAGTCAGATCGTGGTGAGCTTTACACCACTCCAGCTGACGCTTGGCATTGCGCATGGTGATCTTAGGTGTGGATGCTCGGCCATGGAAGCCCATTTCATGAAGCTCTCGAAGAACAGTTCTTGTGCCGATGTTGCTTCCAGGGGCAGTTTGGAACTCGGTAGTGAGTGCTGCAACCGAGGACAGACAATTTTTTATTTCAGCACTCGCCAGTCACTTTCGGGGCTGAGCCATTGTTGCGCATAGATGTTTCCACTTCACAATAACAGCAGTTACAGATGACCGGGGCAGCTCTAGCAGGGCAGACATTTGACGAACTGACTTGGAAAGGTGGCATCCAATGACGGTGCTACGTTGAAAGTCACTGAGCTCTTCAGTAAGGCCATTCTACTGCCAAGGTTTGTCTATGTAGATTGCATAGTGTGCTCGATTTTATACACCTGTCAGCAACGGGTGAGGCTGAAATAGCAGAATCCATTAATTTGAAGGTGTGTCCACACACTTTTGTATATATAGTGTCTCTTAGACCTACAGAGACGGGTAGCTATATCCTAGACCACAGAGACGGGTAGCTATATCCTAGACCTACAGAGACGGGTAGCTATATCCTAGACCTACAGAGACGGGTAGCTATATCCTAGACCTACAGAGACGGGTAGCTATATCCTAGACCTACAGAGACTGGTAGCTATATCCTAGACCTACAGAGACGGGTAGCTATATCCTAGACCTACAGAGACGGGTAGCTATATCCTAGACCTACAGAGACTGGTAGCTATATCCTAGACCTACAGAGACGGGTAGCTATATCCTAGACCTACAGAGACGGGTAGCTATATCCTAGACCTACAGAGACGGGTAGCTATATCCTAGACCTACAGAGACGGGTAGCTATATCCTAGACCTACAGAGACGGGTAGCTATATCCTAGACCTACAGAGACTGGTAGCTATATCCTAGACCTACAGAGACGGGTAGCTATATCCTAGACCTACAGAGACGGGTAGCTATATCCTAGACCTACAGAGACTCGTAGCTATATCCTAGACCTACAGAGACTCGTAGCTATATCCTAGACCTATAGAGAGGTAGATAGATACAGTACCAGCCAAAAGTTTGGACACACCTACTCATTCAAGGGTTTTTTCTTTATTTTTACTATTTTCTACATTGTAGAATAATAGTGAAGGCATCAACTATAAAATAACCCATATGGAATCATGTAGTAACCAAAAAAAACAGAAGCAAATGGGTGGTCATTTTGACCCTACGGGGTGAGATCTTGCGTGGATCTTGCGAGGGAGATTATCAGTGGTCTTGTATGTCTTCCATTTCCTAATAATTGCTCCCACAGTTGATTTCTTCAAACCAAACTGCTTACCTATTGCAGATTCAGTCTTCCCAGCCTGGTGCAGGTCTACAATTTTGTTTCTGGTGTCCTTTGACAGCTCTTTGGTCTTGGCCATAGTGGAGTTTGGAGTGTGACTGTTTGAGGTTGTGGACAGTTGTCTTTTATACTGATAACAAGTTCAAACAGGTGTCATTAATACAGGTAACGAGTGGAGGACAGAGGAGCCTCTTAAAGAAAAGGTCTGTGAGAGCCAGAAATCTTGCTTGTTTGTAGGTGACCAAATACTTATTTTCCACCATAATTTGCAAATAAATTCATAAAAAATCCTACAATGTGATTATCTGGATTCCCCCCCCTCATTTTGTCTGTCAAAATGACCAATTTTCGCTTCGTGATTATGAGGTAGTGTGTATAGATTGATGGCAAATAAAATTAATTTAATCCATTTTAGAATAAGGCTGTAAATGAACAAAATGTGGGGGGAAAAGGAAGGGGTCTGACTACTTTCCGAATGCACTGTATATCCTAGACCTAGAGAGACAGGTAGATAGAGAGATCCTAGACCTAGAGAGACAGGTAGATAGAAATATCCTAGACCTAGAGATATCCTAGACCTAGAGAGACCGGTAGATAGAGATATCCTAGACCTAGAGAGACAGGTAGATAGAGAGATCCTAGACCTAGAGAGACAGGCAGATAGAGAGATCCTAGACCTAGAGAGACAGGTAGATAGAGAGATCCTAGACCTAGAGAGACAGGTAGATAGAGAGATCCTAGACCTAGAGAGACAGGTAGATAGAGAGATCCTAGACCTAGAGAGACAGGTAGATAGAGAGATCCTAGACCTAGAGAGACAGGTAGATAGAGAGATCCTAGACCTAGAGAGACAGGTAGATAGAGAGATCCTAGACCTAGAGAGACAGGTAGATAGAGAGATCCTAGACCTAGAGAAACAGGTAGATAGAAATATCCTAGACCTAGAGAAACAGGTAGATAGAAATATCCTAGACCTAGAGATATCCTAGACCTAGAGAGACCGGTAGATAGAGATATCCTAGACCTAGAGAGACAGGTAGATAGAGATATCCTAGACTTAGAGAGACAGGTAGATAGAGAGATCCTAGACCTAGAGAGACAGGTAGATAGAGATATCCTAGACCTAGAGAGACAGGTAGATAGAGATATCCTGGACTTAGAGAGACAGGTAGATAGAAATATCCTAGACCTAGAGAGACAGGTAGATAGAGATATCCTAGACCTAGAGAGACAGGTAGATAGAGATATCCTAGACTTAGAGAGACAGGTAGATAGAGAGATCCTAGACCTAGAGAGACGGGTAGATTGAGAGATCCTAGACCTAGAGAGATGGGTAGATAGATCATGTACAGGTAGATATCCACAATATTTCAGTATCATCTGGTTGCCAACCAAACAGCAACACAAAAACAACATTATAACAAAGTAGCAGACAAACAAACATTTATCCTTGTGCTGGGGACAGGGGCACGACTCTAGGGGTATGAAGTGTGTAGGAGCATGCAGAGTGGTGTAAGTGTGAGTTATTATATACAGTTGAAGTCGAAAGTTTACATACACCTTAGCCAAATACATTTAAACTCAGTTTTTCACAATTCCTGATATTTAATCTTTGTAAAAATTCCCTGTCTTAGGTCAGTTAGGATCACCACTTTATTTTAATCATGTGAAATGTCAGAATAATAGTAGAGAGAATGATTTATTTCAGCTTTTATTTATTTCATCACATTCCTCATGGGTCAGAAGTTTACATACTCAATTAGTAATTGATAGCATTGGCTTTAAATTATTTAACTTGGGTCAAACATTTTGGGTAGCCTTCCACAAGCTTCCCACAACAAGTTGGATGAATTTTGGCCCATTCCTCCTTACAGAGTTGGTGTAACTGAGTCAGGTTTGTAGGCCTCCTTGCTCGCACACGCCTTTTCAGTTCTGCCTACAAATGTTCTATAGGATTGAGGTCAGGGATTTGTGATGGCCACTCCAATACCTTGACTTTGTTGTCCTTAAGCCATTTTGTCACAACTTTAGAAGTATGCTTGGGGTCATTGTCCATTTGGAAGACCCATTTGCAACCAAGCTTTAACTTCCTGACTGATGTCTTGAGATGTTGCTTCAATATATCCACATAATTTTCATACCTCATGATTCCATCTATTTTGTGAAGTGCACCAGTCCCTCCTGCAGCAAAGCACCCCCACAACATGATGCTGCCACCCCCATGCTTCACGGTTGGGATGGTGTTCTTCAGCTTGCAAGCTTCCCCCTTTTTTCTCCAAACATAACAATGCTCATTATTGGCCAAACAGTTCTATTTTTGTTTAATCAGACCAGAGGACATTTCTCCAAAAAGTACGATCTTTGTTCCCATGTTCAGTTGCAAACCGTAGTCTGGCTTTTTAATGGTGGTTTTGGAGCAGTGGCTTCTTCCTTGCTGAGCGGCCTTTCAGGTTATGTCGAAATATGACTCATTTTACTGTAGATATAGATACTTTTGTACCTCTTTCCTCCACAAGGTATTTTGCTGTTGTTCTGGGATTGATTTGCCCTTTTCGTAGAAAAGTACATTCATCTCTAGGAGACAGAACGAGTCTCCTTCCTGAGTGGTATGACGGCTGCGTGGTCCCATGGTGTTTATACTTGCGTACTATTGTTTGTACAGATGAACGTGGTACCTTCAGGCATTTTGAAATTGCTCCCAAGGATGAACCAGACTTGTGAAGGTCTACAGTTCTTTTTCCGAGTTCTTGGCTGATTTCTTTTGATTTTCCCATGATGTCAAGCAAAGAGGTGCTGAGTTTGAAGGTAGGCCTTGAAATACATCCACAGGTACACCTCCAATTGACTCAAATGATGTCAACTAGCCTATCAGAAACTTATAAAGCTATGACATAATTTCTGGAATATTCCAAGCTGTTTAAAGGCACAGTCAACTTAGTGCATGTAAACTTCTGGTCCACTGGAATTGTGATACAGTGAATTATACGTGAAATAATCTGTCTATAAACAATTGCTGGAAAAATTACTTGTGTCATGCACAAAGTAGATGTCCTAACCAACTTGCCAAAACTATAGTTTGTAAACAAGACATTTCTGGAGTGGTTGAAAAATGAGTTTTAATGACTCCAACCTAAGTGTATGTTAACTTCCGACTTCAACTGTATAGCATGTGGAAGGGGGGGGGGGGTCGGAGTCGGGTGGGAGGAGCAGGGGTCGGAGTCGGGTGGGAGGAGCAGGGGTCGAGGACGCAAGGGTCAGAGTCGGGTGGGAGGAGCAGGGATTAAGGACGCAAGGGTCAGAGTCGGGTGGGAGGAGCAAGGGTCGGGTGGGAGGAGCAAGGGTCGGAGTCGGGTGGGAGTAGCAGGGGTCGGAGTCGGGTGGGAGGAGCAGGGGTCGGAGTCGGGTGGGAGGAGCAGGGGTCGGAGTTGGGTGGGAGGATCAGGGGTCGGAGTCGGGTGGGAGGAGCAGGGGTCGGAGTCGGGTGGGAGGAGCAGGGGTCGGAGTCGGGTGGGAGGAGCAGGGGTTGGAGTCGTGTGGGAGGAGCAGGGGTTGGAGTCGTGTGGGAGGAGCAGGGGTTGGAGTCGGGTGGGAGGAGCAGGGGTCGGGTGGGAGGAGCAGGGGTCGGGTGGGAGGAGCATGGGTTGGAGTCGGTGGGAGGAGCAGGGGTAGGGTGGGAGGAGCAGGGGTTGAGGACGCAAGAATCAAGTTTTTATTGTTCTTAGTTTTTATGACCGTTCCGTGAGGGGTAGTGTGGTTTAGTCCAGGTCTCATGGTTAATCCAGGTCTCATGGGGTAGTGAGGGGTAGTGAGGAATAGTGAGGAATAGTGAGGGGTAGTGTGGAATAGTGAGGGGTAGTGTGGAATAGTGAGGGGTAGTGTGGAATAGTGAGGAATAGTGAGGGGTAGTGAGGGGTAGTGAGGAATAGTGAGGGGTAGTGAGGAATAGTGAGGGGTAGTGAGGGGTAGTGAGGAATAGTGAGGGGTAGTGTGGAATAGTGAGGGGTAGTGAGGGGTAGTGAGGAATAGTGAGGGGTAGTGAGGAATAGTGAGGGGTAGTGAGGAATAGTGAGGGGTAGTGAGGAATAGTGAGGGGTAGTGAGGGGTAGTGAGGAATAGTGAGGGGTAGTGTGGAATAGTGAGGGGTAGTGAGGGGTAGTGAGGAATAGTGAGGGGTAGTGAGGAATAGTGAGGGGTAGTGTGGAATAGTGAGGGAATAGTGAGGGCAGTGAGGGGTGGAATAGTGAGGGGTAGTGAGGAATAGGAGGGGTAGTGAGGGCAGTGTGGGGTAGTGAGGGGTAGTGTGGAATAGTGAGGGGTAGTGTGGAATAGTGAGGGGTAGTGTGGGGTAGTGAGGGGCAGTGTGGGGGTAGTGTGGGGTAGTGAGGGTAGTGTGGGGTAGTGAGGGGCAGTGTGGAATAGTGAGGGGTAGTGTGAATAGTGAGGGCAGTGTGGGGTAGTGAGGGCAGTGTGGAATAGTGAGGGCAGTGTGGAATAGTGAGGGGTAGTGTGAATAGTGAGGGCAGTGTGGAATAGTGAGGGGCAGTGTGGAATAGTGAGGGGTAGTGTGGGGTAGTGAGGGGTAGTGTGGAATAGTGAGGGCTAGTGTGGAATAGTGAGGGCTAGTGTGGGGTAGTGTGGAATAGTGAGGGGTAGTGTGGAATAGTGAGGGGTAGTGTGGAATAGTGAGGGGTAGTGTGGGGTAGTGAGGGGTAGTGTGGGGTAGTGAGGGGTAGTGTGGAATAGTGAGGGGTAGTGTGGAATAGTGAGGGGTAGTGTGGAATAGTGAGGGGTAGTGTGGAATAGTGTGGAATAGTGAGGGGTAGTGTGTCTGAGAATGTGAGCGGTGTGTATATAGTGTGTGTGAGGAGCAGGGGTCGGGTGGGAGGAGCATGGGTTGGAGTCGGTGGGAGGAGCAGGGGTTGAGGACGCAAGAATCAAGTTTTTATTGTTCTTAGTTTTTATGACCGTTCTATGTATTTTTGGTATCGTCTCCTTCGCTCCTTCTGTGCACTGTGCTCCTTCCCACTCACACACCAAGCCCCTCCCCCTGCCACTCACAAAAATAACAATGAAAGATAACTTCTTCCTCTCTGAGGACAAGCAGTTTAAACTCACTATTTGCATTTGAGGTTTGGTCCAACGGAAATTGGTCATATCGACACAAATGCTTAGAGACATTTTACTGTAATAGACAAGAACTTAAAAACTCTCTTACAATACCCTTTTAAAGTCTCAACTCCCAAAATGTTGAACAGAGCAGACCCTGCTAAATTGAGTGTCAATAAACATGATTGTGGAAAGTTAATGCTCTGTTTGTCACGGGCGGCATTGCGGTACAGCTAGCTGCATTATAGCCACAGACTGTCATGGGCTAGTAGTAGTCTGTGTGTAGTCTGTGTTTAATAAATGTGAAATGAACACAAAAAGACACATTTATAACAGGAATTGGCAACTTGTTCTGAGAAATAAGCATCATCTTATCCAGGTAGGCTACTTGATTTCAGTATGTTAAAGTGAACATGCGGCTGTTCAGACAGGAGATGGACAGGAGGGTGTATATATAATAGTTCAACTGTTCTACCATAGCATATAAACGATTAGCTGGCAACTCACTGCCACGTGGGTTTGCGCTTGAGAGATTGTTCATGAGACCTGTGTTAAATTTTCTAAAAGGCCTGCTACAAAATGTTCATTATTAGTGGTTGTTCATGAATTTGCATTTTCATAGACAGAAAAAAGCAGGGTGATCTATTTTGATAAAATAATTTGTGGGTCTTATGGTTTAGTCCAGGTCTCGTGGTTTAGTCCAGGTCTCGTGGTTTAGTCCAGGTCTCGTGGTTTAGTCCAGGTCTCGTGGTTTAGTCCAGGTCTCGTGGTTTAGTCCAGGTCTCGTGGTTTAGTCCAGGTCTCATGGTTTAGTCCAGGTCTCATGGTTTAGTCCAGGTCTCATGGTTTAGTCCAGGTCTCGTGGTTTAGTCCAGGTCTCGTGGTTTAGTCCAGGTCTCGTGGTTTAGTCCAGGTCTCGTGGTTTAGTCCAGGTCTCGTGGTTTAGTCCAGGTCTCGTGGTTTAGTCCACGTCTCGTGGTTTAGTCCAGGTCTCATGGTTTAGTCCAGGTCTCATGGTTTAGTCCAGGTCTCATGGTTTAGTTCAGGTCTCATGGTTTAGTCCAGGTCTCATGGTTTAGTCCAGGTCTCATGGTTTAGTCCAGGTCTCATGGTTAATCCAGGTCTCATGGTTTAGTCCAGGTCTCATGGTTTAGTCCAGGTCTCATGGTTTAGTCCAGGTCTCATGGTTTAGTCCAGGTCTCATGGTTTAGTCCAGGTCTAATTTTACATGCAGTGTTTTGACCTTTTAATTGTGCATAAAAGCATTTAGAGAATTGTATTTATTTATTTTCTTATCGATTTTGGGGGAGGGGTTTAGGAATAGTGAGGGGTAGTGTTTGAGGATAGTGAGGGGTGTTTAGTGAGGGGTTTAGTGAGGGGTAGTGAGGGTGCATAGTGAGGGGTAGTGAGGAATAGCTATTTAGTGAGGGGGTAGTGTGGGGTTAGTTTGAGGAATAGTGAGGAATAGTGAGGGGTAGTGAGGGGTAGTGAGGGGTAGTGAGGGGTAGTGAGGTGTAGTGAGGGGTAGTGAGGAATAGTGAGGGGTAGTGAGGAATAGTGAGGGGTAGTGAGGAATAGTGAGGGGTAGTGAGGAATAGTGAGGGGTAGTGTGGAATAGTGAGGGGTAGTGTGGAATAGTGAGGGGTAGTGTGGAATAGTGAGGAATAGTGAGGGGTAGTGAGGAATAGTGAGGGATAGTGAGGGGTAGTGTGGAATAGTGAGGGGTAGTGAGGAATAGTGAGGGGTAGTGAGGAATAGTGAGGAATAGTGAGGGCAGTGTGGGGTAGTGAGGGGTAGTGTGGAATAGTGAGGGCAGTGAGGGGCAGTGTGAACAGTGAGGGCAGTGTGGGGCAGTGAGGGGTGTGGGGTAGTGAGGGGCAGGGGGAAGTGAGGGGGTAGTGAGGGGCAGTGAGGGTAGTGTGGGGTAGTGTGGGTAGTGAGGAATAGTGAGGGGGCAGTGAGGAATAGTGAGGAATAGTGAGGGGTAGTGTGGGGTAGTGAGGGTAGTGTGGAATAGTGAGGGGTAGTGTGGAATAGTGAGGGCAGTGAGGGGTAGTGTGGAATAGTGAGGGGTAGTGTGAATAGTGAGGGGTAGTGTGGAATAGTGAGGGGGGTAGTGTGGGGGTAGTAGAGGGGGGGTGAGGGTGAGTGAGGGGTAGTGTGGGGTGTGTGGAATAGTGAGGGGATAGTGTGGGGTAGTGTGGGGTAGTGTGGAATAGTGAGGGGTAGTGTGGAATAGTGAGGGTAGTGAGGGGTAGTGTGGAATAGTGAGGGGTAGTGTGGAATAGTGAGGGGTAGTGTGTCTGAGAATGTGAGCGGTGTGTATATAGTGTGTGTGAGGAGCAGGGGTCGGGTGGGAGGAGCAGGGGTCGTGGGAGGAGCATGGGTTGGAGTCGGGGGAAGAGCAGGGGTAGGGTGGGGGGAGGAGCAGGGGTTGAGGACGCAAGAATCAAGTTTTTATTGTTCTTAGTTTTTATGACCGTTCTATGTATTTTGGTATCGGCTCCTTCTGTGCACTGTGCTCCTTCCCACTCACACACCAAGCCCCTCCCCTGCCACTCACAAAAATAACAATGAAAGATAACTTCTTCCTCTCTGAGGACAAGCAGTTTAAACTCACTATTTGCATTTGAGGTTTGGTCAACGGAAATTGGTCATATCGACACAAATGCTTAGAGACATTTTACTGTAATAGACAAGAACTTAAAAACTCTCTTACAATACCCTTTTAAAGTCTCAACTCCCAAAATGTTGAACAGAGCAGACCCTGCTAAATTGAGTGTCAATAAACATGATTGTGGAAAGTTAATGCTCTGTTTGTCACGGGCGGCATTGTGCTAGCTGCATTATAGCCACAGACTGTCATGGGCTAGTAGTAGTCTGTGTGTAGTCTGTGTTTAATAAATGTGAAATGAACACAAAAAGACACATTTATAACAGGAATTGGCAACTTGTTCTGAGAAATAAGCATCATCTTATCCAGGTAGGCTACTTGATTTCAGTATGTTAAAGTGAACATGGGCTGTTCAGACAGGAGATGGACAGGAGGGTGTATATATAATAGTTCAACTGTTCTACCATAGCATATAAACGATTAGCTGGCAACTCACTGCCACGTGGGTTTGCGCTTGAGAGGCAGTTCATGAGACCTGTGTTAAATTTTCTAAAAGGCCTGCTACAAAATGTTCATTATTAGTGGTTGTGCATGAATTTGCATTTTCATAGACAGAAAAAGCAGGGTGATCTATTTTGATAAAATAATTTGGGGTCTTATGGTTTAGTCCAGGTCTCATGGTTTAGTCCAGGTCTCATGGTTTAGTCCAGGTCTCGTGGTTTAGTCCAGGTCTCGTGGTTTAGTCCAGGTCTCGTGGTTTAGTCCAGGTCTCGTGGTTTAGTCCAGGTCTCATGGTTTAGTCCAGGTCTCGTGGTTTAGTCCAGGTCTCATGGTTTAGTCCAGGTCTCGTGGTTTAGTCCAGGTCTCGTGGTTTAGTCCAGGTCTCGTGGTTTAGTCCAGGTCTCGTGGTTTAGTCCAGGTCTCATGGTTTAGTCCAGGTCTCATGGTTTAGTCCAGGTCTCATGGTTTAGTCCAGGTCTCATGGTTTAGTCCAGGTCTCATGGTTAATACAGGTCTCATGGTTTAGTTCAGGTCTCATGGTTTAGTCCAGGTCTCATGGTTTAGTCCAGGTCTCATGGTTTAGTCCAGGTCTCATGGTTAATCCAGGTCTCATGGTTTAGTCCAGGTCTCATGGTTTAGTCCAGGTCTCATGGTTTAGTCCAGGTCTCATGGTTTAGTCCAGGTCTCATGGTTTAGTCCAGGTCTAATTTTACATGCAGTGTTTTGACCTTTTTAATTGTGCATAAAAGCTTATTTAGAGAATTGTATTTATTTATTTTCTTATCGAGAAGTTTTGGGGGAGGGGTTGTGAGGAATAGTGAGGGGTAGTGTGGAATAGTGAGGGATAGTGTGGAATAGTGAGGGGTAGTGAGGGGTAGTGAGGGGTAGTGAGGAATAGTGAGGGGTAGTGAGGAATAGTGAGGGGTAGTGAGGAATAGTGAGGGGTAGTGAGGGGTAGTGTGGGGTAGTGAGGGGTAGTGAGGAATAGTGAGGAATAGTGAGGGGTAGTGAGGGGTAGTGAGGGGTAGTGAGGAGGGCAGTGTGGAATAGTGAGGGGCAGTGAGAATGTGAGGGTGTGAGAATAGTGAGGGTAGTGTAGTGAGGGAAGTAGTGTGGAATGTGAGGGCAGTGGGAATAGTGAGGGTAGTGTGTAGTGAGGAATAGTGAGGGCAGTGAGGAATAGGGGGAGTGAGGGAAGTAGTTGTGTATAGTAGTGTGTGTGAGGAATAGTGAGGGGTAGTGAGGGGTAGTGTGGGGTAGTGAGGGTAGTGTGGAATAGTGAGGGGCAGTGAGGGGCAGTGGGACAGTGAGGGTGTGTGGGGTAGTGGGGGCAGTGTGTGAGGCAGTGAGGGGTGTGTAGTGAGGGGTAGTGGGGGCAGTGTGGGGTAGAGGCATAGTGAGGGTGTGAGGAACAGTGAGGAACAGTGAGGGGTGTGGGGTAGTGAGGGGTAGTGCAATAGAGGGCAGTGTGGAACAGTGAGGGGGCAGTGAGAGGCATAGAGGGGCAGTGTGAATAGGGGGCAGTGAGAGGCATAGAGTGTGTGTGAGGGGGCAGTGAGGGGTAGGCAATAGTTAGGGTGTGTGGAATAGGGGGCAGTGAGGGCAGTGTGGAATAGAGGGGTGTGTGTGGAATAGTGAGGGGCTGTGGGGGGTGAACAGTGAGGGCAGTGTGGAACAGTGAGGGGTAGTGTGGGGAGGGGTAGTGAGGGGCAGTAGGGGTAGTGTGGGGTAGTGTGGGGTGTGGAATAGTGAGGGTAGTGTGGGGGTGAGGGGGGCAGTGTGGAATAGTTAGGGTGTGTGTGTGAGGGGTGGAATAGTGAGGGTAGGCATAGAGAGGGGCAGTGTGTGTGAGGGGTGTGGGGAATGTAGTGAGAGTGCATAGAGGGGTCTGTGAATAGGGGGGGCAGTGTGGAATAGTGAGGCAGTAATAGTGAGGTAGTGTGTCTGAGAATGTGAGGGGGTATATAGTGTGTGTGAGGGTGGCAGTGAGAGTTGTGTATATAGTGTGTGTGAGGGGGCAGTGAGTTGTGTATATAGTGTGTGTGGGGGACAGTGAGAGGCATAGAGTGTGTGTGAGGGGGCAGTGAGGGCATAGTGTGTGTGAGGGGGGCAGTGAGAGTGTAGTGTGTGTGAGGGGGCAGTGAGAGGCATAGAGGTGTCTGTGAGGGGGGCAGTGAGAGGCATAGAGGTGTCTGTGAGGGGGCAGTGAGAGGCATAGAGGTGTCTGTGAGGGGGGAGTGAGAGGCAATAGAGGTGTGTGTGAGGGGGGCAGTGAGAGGCATAGAGGTGTGTGTGTGAGGGGGCAGTGAGAGGCATAGAGGTGTCTGTGAGGGGGCAGTGAGAGGCATAGAGGTGTGTGAGGGGCAGTGAGAGGCAGGGGTGTGTGAGGGGGCAGTGAGAGGCATAGAGGTGTCTGTGAGGGGGGCAGTGAGAGGCATAGAGGTGTGTGTGAGGGGGCAGTGAGAGGCATAGAGGTGTGTGTGAGGGGGCAGTGAGAGGCATAGAGGTGTGTGTGAGGGGGCAGTGAGAGGCATAGAGGTGTGTGTGAGGGGGCAGTGAGAGGCATAGAGGTGTGTGTGAGGGGGCAGTGAGAGGCATAGAGGTGTCTGTGAGGGGGCAGTGAGAGGCATAGAGGTGTGTGAGGGGGCAGTGAGAGGCATAGAGGTGTCTGTGAGGGGGCAGTGAGAGGCATAGAGGTGTCTGTGAGGGGGCAGTGAGAGGCAATAGAGGTGTCTGTGAGGGGGGCAGTGAGAGGCATAGAGGTGTCTGTGAGGGGGGCAGTGAGAGGCATAGAGGTGTCTGTGAGGGGGGCAGTGAGAGGCATAGAGGTGTCTGTGAGGGGGCAGTGAGAGGCATAGAGGTGTCTGTGAGGGGGCAGTGAGAGGCAATAGAGGTGTCTGTGAGGGGGGCAGTGAGAGGCATAGAGGTGTCTGTGAGGGGGCAGTGAGAGGCATAGAGGTGTCTGTGAGGGGGCAGTGAGAGGCAATAGAGGTGTGTGTGAGGGGGCAGTGAGAGGCATAGAGGTGTGTGTGAGGGGGCAGTGAGAGGCATAGAGGTGTGTGAGGGGGCAGTGAGAGGCATAGAGGTGTCTGTGAGGGGGGCAGTGAGAGGCATAGAGGTGTCTGTGAGGGGGCAGTGAGAGGCATAGAGGTGTCTGTGAGGGGGGCAGTGAGAGGCATAGAGGTGTCTGTGAGGGGGCAGTGAGAGGCATAGAGGTGTCTGTGAGGGGGCAGGAGAGGCATAGAGGTGTCTGTGAGGGGGCAGGCATAGAGGTGTCTGTGAGGGGGCAGTGAGAGGCATAGAGGTGTCTGTGAGGGGGCAGTGAGAGGCATAGAGGTGTCTGTGAGGGGGCAGTGAGAGGCATAGAGGTGTCTGTGAGGGGGCAGTGAGAGGCATAGAGGTGTCTGTGAGGGGGGCAGTGAGAGGCATAGAGGTGTCTGTGAGGGGGGCAGTGAGAGGCATAGAGGTGTCTGTGAGGGGGCAGTGAGAGGCATAGAGGTGTCTGTGAGGGGGCAGTGAGAGGCATAGAGGTGTCTGTGAGGGGGGCAGTGAGAGGCATAGAGGTGTCTGTGAGGGGACAGTGAGAGGCATAGAGGTGTGTGAGGGGGCAGTGAGAGGCATAGAGGTGTCTGTGAGGGGGGCAGTGAGAGGCATAGAGAGTGTCTGTGTGTAGGGGGCAGTGAGAGTTGTGTATATAGTGTGTGTGAGGGGGCAGTGAGTTGTGTATATAGTGTGTGTGAGGGGGGCAGTGAGAGGCAATAGAGGTGTGTGAGGGGGCAGTGAGAGGCATAGAGGTGTCTGTGAGGGGGCAGGGTGTGTGAGGGGGCAGTGAGAGGCATAGTGTGTGTGAGGGGGCAGTGAGTGTCTGTGTGTGGGGGACAGTGAGGGTTGTGTATATAGTGTGTGTGAGGGTGGCAGTGAGAGTTGTGTATATAGTGTGTGTGAGGGGACAGTGAGGGTTGTGTATATAGTGTGTGTGAGGGTGGCAGTGAGAGTTGTGTATATAGTGTGTGTGAGGGGGCAGTGAGAGTTGTGTATATAGTGTGTGTGAGGGGGACAGTGAGGGTTGTGTATATAGTGTGTGTGAGGGTGGCAGTGAGAGTTGTGTATATAGTGTGTGTGAGGGGGCAGTGAGTTGTGTATATAGTGTGTGTGAGGGGGGCAGTGAGTTGTGTATATAGTGTGTGTGAGGGGGGCAGTGAGTTGTGTATATAGTGTGTGTGAGGGGGGCAGTGAGTTGTGTATATAGTGTGTGTGAGGGGGCAGTGAGTTGTGTATATAGTGTGTGTGAGGGGGCAGTGAGTTGTGTATATAGTGTGTGTGAGGGGGCAGTGAGTTGTGTATATAGTGTGTGTGAGGGGGGCAGTGAGTTGTGTATATAGTGTGTATGAGAGGGGCAGTGAGTTGTGTATATAGTGTGTGTGAGGGGGGCAGTGAGTTGTGTATATAGTGTGTATGAGGGGCAGTGAGTTGTGTATATAGTGTGTGTGAGGGGGGCAGTGAGTTGTGTATATAGTGTGTATGAGAGGGCAGTGAGTTGTGTATATAGTGTGTGTGAGGGGGGCAGTGAGTTGTGTATATAGTGTGTGTGAGGGGGGCAGTGAGTTGTGTATATAGTGTGTATGAGGGGGCAGTGAGTTGTGTATATAGTGTGTGTGAGGGGGGCAGTGAGTTGTGTATATAGTGTGTGTGAGGGGGGCAGTGAGTTGTGTATATAGTGTGTGTGACCTACCAACAGAAGTAGGCATCTCTCCCCACTGCAGCACCACGTCTTTAGTGATGCGTCCGTAGGTGTTGACATAGACGCCCTCGTCCTCGTAACACAGCAGCATCTCCATCCCGTCGGTCCGCGGCAGCACCACGATGGCATGGGGCGTCACCTGACTCTGAATCTGCCGGGGGCGATAGATACCACACAGTGGAGGGGTGGGGTGGCATCAGCCTGGCGGGCACAGAGCACGACCCCCACAACTCCTCTACCTCTTTCTTTCTCGTATTTCTCTAAATGTCTCTCTCTTCTTTCCCCCCCCTCCCTGTCTTGTGGCCAGCTTCCCACCCCCGTGTGAGGAGAAACTGCTGCAACAATGGAATCTCCCACTCCAACATTCACACAATCACCATGGTAACACAGAATGTAAACAAAATAGCATCGTCATGGTTTGAACAACAAATGGTAAACGTCATGGTATTTGAGCCCTGAAACCAGAACTACCACACAGTAGGTACGGTTACCATTGAAGAGGTCATAGTTCAAAGGGGAACCAATGGCTCACCACCAGAGTGGAGAAATCAGATGTTACCTGGTTCAGGTTTCCTTCTCTGAGCGCACACACACACACACACTCACACTCACACTCTTACGTGGGAGGGAATGTAGATGTCATAAGGGTTGCCAGAGTCGACATCAATGACATGGAACCCGACGCTGGAGCCATAGATAACCTTTAACCTCTGACCCTCCTCCACCGTCAGGTCAACCAGCTGGGGGTGGTGCTGCAGGTCAGTGAACGACTGACAGACAGACAGAACGAGAGACAGCAGGGAATAGAGAAAGAGATACTGTGATCACTGATGTGTGGAGAGCGTTTTGCTTGAAAATGGCTGCTGGGCATCACCCAGGTGATCGTGGAGGAAATGAGATCATACTGGTGTGTGTGTGTTACCTTGAAAGCCATGAACTTGTGGTAGGGTTTGGGTGCCCAGGCAAAGATCTCCACTGAGTTCTTCAGAGCGATGACCAGAAACTTGATCCTCTCATACTTCACTGGAAACAGCACAGACACAGAGTCAATCACTCACTGAGACTTGTTAGTAACCCGTGATAATGCCTAGGCTTTAGCTCAATGGGCTAATGCAACACACAGGTTTAAACTTCACCCAACCACCACCACCTCCGGGACGCACACACACGTACCAACTTTGTAGTGCACACAGCCCTCCAGCTCTCCTACAGTGACCCAGCCTTGCTTCTTCTCCACCTCGGGGTCGTTGTGTAATATCCTGTTCCTCAGCCAGGACAGGTAGTACACACGCAACTTATTCTTCTTCCCTGAAGAGAGAGAGGGGAGGGAGTAGAAGAGAGAGGGGAAAGGAGAAGAGGGAGTAGAAGAGAGGGGAGGGGAGGGAGTAGAAGAGAGAGGGGAAAGGAGAAGAGAGAGTAGAAGAGAGGGGAGGGAGTAGAAGAGAGAGGGGAAAGGAGAAGAGGGAGTAGAAGAGAGAGGGGAGTAGAAGAGAGAGGGGAATGGAGAAGAGGGAGTAGAAGAGAGGGGAGGGGCGGGAGTAGAAGAGAGAGGGGAAAGGAGAAAAGGAGAGAGAGAGGGGAGTAGAAGAGAGAGGGAATGGAGAAGAGGGAGTAGAAGAGAGGGGAGGGAGGGAGTAGAAGAGAGAGGGAAAGGAGAAAAGGGAGGAGAGAGAGGGAGTAGAAGAGAGAGGGAATGGAGAAGAGGGAGTAGAAGAGAGGGGAGGGAGGGAGTAGAAGAGAGAGGGAAAGGAGAAAAGGGAGGAGAGAGAGAGGGGAGTAGAAGAGAGAGGGGAATGGAGAAGAGGGAGTAGAAGAGAGGGGAGGGGAGGGAGTAGAAGAGAGAGGGAAAGGAGAAAAGGAGGAGAGCGAGAGGGGAGTAGAAGAGAGAGGGAATGGAGAAGAGGGAGTAGAAGAGAGGGAGAAGAGGAGAGAAGAGAGAGGAAAGGAGAAGAGGGAGTAGAAGAGAGGAGTAGAAGAGAGAGGGGAAGGAGAAGAGGGAGTAGAAGAGAGGAGGGAGGAGTAGAAGAGAGAGGGAAAGGAGAAGAGGGAGTAGAAGAGAGAGGAGTAGAAGAGAGAGGGGAATGGAGAAGAGGGAGTAGAAGAGAGGGAGGGCGGGAGTAGAGAGAGGGGAAAGGAGAAAAGGAGGAGAGAGAGAGGGGAGTAGAAGAGAGAGGGGAATGGAGAAGAGGGAGTAGAAGAGAGGGGAGGGGAGGGAGTAGAAGAGAGGGGAAAGGAGAAAAGGGAGGAGAGAGAGAGGGGAGTAGAAGAGAGAGGGGAATGGAGAAGAGGGAGTAGAAGAGAGGGGAGGGGAGGGAGTAGAAGAGAGAGGGGAAAGGAGAAAAGGGAGGAGAGAGAGAGGGGAGTAGAAGAGAGAGGGGAATGGAGAAGAGGGAGTAGAAGAGAGGGGAGGGGAGGGAGTAGAAGAGAGAGGGGAAAGGAGAAAAGGGAGGAGAGCGAGAGGGGAGTAGAAGAGAGAGGGGAATGGAGAAGAGGGAGTAGAAGAGAGGGGAGAAGAGGGAGTAGAAGAGAGAGGGGAAAGGAGAAGAGGGAGTAGAAGAGAGGGGAGTAGAAGAGAGAGGGGAAAGGAGAAGAGGGAGTAGAAGAGAGGGGAGGGAGTAGAAGAGAGAGGGGATAGGAGAAGAGGGAGTAGAAGAGAGGGGGGAGGGAGTAGAAGAGAGAGGGGAAAGGAGAAAAGGGAGGAGAGCGAGAGGGGAGTAGAAGAGAGAGGGAATGGAGAAGAGGGAGTAGAAGAGAGGGGGGAGAAGAGGGAGAGAAGAGAGAGGGGAAAGGAGAAGAGGGAGTAGAAGAGAGGGGAGTAGAAGAGAGAGGGAAAGGAGAAGAGGGAGTAGAAGAGAGGGAGGGAGTAGAAGAGAGAGGGGATAGGAGAAGAGGGAGTAGAAGAGAGAGGGGATAGGAGAAGAGGGAGTAGAAGAGAGAGGGGAATGGAGAAGAGGGAGTAGAAGAGAGGGGAGGGAGTAGAAGAGAGAGGGGATAGGAGAAGAGGGAGTAGAAGAGAGAGGGGATAGGAGAAGAGGGAGTAGAAGAGAGAGGGGATAGGAGAAGAGGGAGTAGAAGAGAGGGGAGGGAGTAGAAGAGAGAGGGGAAAGGAGAAGAGGGAGTAGAAGAGAGAGGGGATAGGAGAAGAGGGAGTAGAAGAGAGAGGGGATAGGAGAAGAGGGAGTAGAAGAGAGAGGGGATAGGAGAAGAGGGAGTAGAAGAGAGAGGGGAAAGGAGAAGAGGGAGTAGAAGAGAGAGGGGATAGGAGAAGAGGGAGTAGAAGAGAGGGGAGGGAGTAGAAGAGAGAGGGGAAAGGAGAAGAGGGAGTAGAAGAGAGGGGAGGGAGTAGAAGAGAGAGGGGAAAGGAGAAGAGGGAGTAGAAGAGAGAGGGGATAGGAGAAGAGGGAGTAGAAGAGAGGGGAGGGAGTAGAAGAGAGAGGGGAAAGGAGAAGAGGGAGTAGAAGAGAGGGGAGGGAGTAGAAGAGAGAGGGGAAAGGAGAAGAGGGAGGAGAGAGAGGGGAGGGAATAGAAGAGAGAGGGGAAAGGAGAAGAGGGAGTAGAAGAGAGAGGGGAGGGAGTAGAAGAGAGAGGGGAAAGGAGAAGAGGGAGGAGAGAGAGGGAGGGAGTAGAAGAGAGAGGGGAAAGGAGAAGAGGGAGGAGAGAGAGGGGAGGGAATAGAAGAGAGAGGGGAAAGGAGAAGAGGGAGTAGAAGAGAGGGGAGGGAGTAGAAGAGAGAGGGGAAAGGAGAAGAGGGAGGAGAGAGAGGGGAGGGAGTAGAAGAGAGAGGGGAAAGGAGAAGAGGGAGTAGAAGAGAGAGGGGATAGGAGAAGAGGGAGTAGAAGAGAGGGGAGGGAGTAGAAGAGAGAGGGGAAAGGAGAAGAGGGAGTAGGAGAGGGGATAGGAGAAGAGGGAGTAGAAGAGAGAGGGGATAGGAGAAGAGGGAGTAGAAGAGAGGGGAGGGAGTAGAAGAGAGAGGGGAAAGGAGAAGAGGGAGTAGAAGAGAGGGGAGGGAGTAGAAGAGAGAGGGAAAGGAGAAGAGGGAGTAGAAGAGAGAGGGGAAAGGAGAAGAGGGAGTAGAAGAGAGAGGGGATAGGAGAAGAGGGAGTAGAAGAGAGGGGAGGGAGTAGAAGAGAGAGGGGAAAGGAGAAGAGGGAGTAGAAGAGAGAGGGGATAGGAGAAGAGGGAGTAGAAGAGAGAGGGGATAGGAGAAGAGGGAGTAGGAGAGGGGATAGGAGAAGAGGGAGTAGAAGAGAGGGGAGGGAGTAGAAGAGAGAGGGGAAAGGAGAAGAGGGAGTAGAAGAGAGAGGGGATAGGAGAAGAGGGAGTAGAAGAGAGAGGGGATAGGAGAAGAGGGAGTAGAAGAGAGGGGAGGGAGTAGAAGAGAGAGGGGAGTAGAAGAGGGAGTAGGAGAGAGAGGGGAAAGGAGAAGAGGGAGTAGGAGAGAGGGGAAAGGAGAAGAGGGAGTAGAAGAGAGAGGGGATAGGAGAAGAGGGAGTAGAAGAGAGGGGAGGGAGTAGAAGAGAGAGGGGAGTAGAAGAGGGAGTAGGAGAGAGAGGGGAAAGGAGAAGAGGGAGTAGAAGAGAGGGGAGGGAGTAGGAGAGAGGGGAAAGGAGAAGAGGGAGTAGGAGAGAGGGGAATGGAGAAGAGGGAGTAGAAGAGAGGGGAGGGGAGGGAGTAGAAGAGAGAGGGGAAAGGAGAAGAGGGAGTAGAAGAGAGAGGGGAAAGGAGAAGAGGGAGGAGAGAGGGAAAAGTCTTCAGCCTGTTAGCTCTTTGAGAGTGATCTTCCAATCGGAACAAGGCATTGCTACAGGCCTCGAGTTGTTCAGAAAACACAAGTCTGCCTTTTGAGCCCGGACAGTCAAAACCACAAACACTCGGCTCCGATGGAGCTCCAGAACCGTTTGGTCCGATTGTGTTTAAGTAGCAGTCAGTCCTACCTGATATGGTGACCAGGACGTTGAGGCCCTCCAGAACGTCCATCTGTTGGAAGCGTCGGCGATTGATCAGGTTATAGACCTTCCCCTGACCACTGCGGTCCAGCAACATCAGACCGTTCTCTGTCCCCACCAGCAGGTTCACACCTAGACACACACAAATAATAAAACACACACAATAGCACAATGTGTGTGTATATGTACTGTATAGGTTGAGTCTCTTACCCCAGAGAGCAGCACACAGTATCTCAGAGTTGAAGCGTTTCTTGTATTTGCGTATCTCAGGCGTGTCGCTGTGAGGTCGTATGTTGGTCGGGTTCACGTTGACCACGCTGATCTTTCTGGCCTCGTTCAGTCTGGCCTGCTCCTGAAGCAGCAGCTCGTTCGCAAAGTGGGCTGCAACCACAGGGTAACATTACACTAACGTTCACATAACCTTTCAAACTTACAACCACAGGACAACCTTAAAACAAAGAAACATTTGCACAACCTACTGATTCCTAAGCAATTCACTGGCAAGAGGAGCTTGAGCAAGAAGCCATTGGTGATAGCTACTTCTTTAAAGAAACATGTGACTTACTATGACTGTGATATGTGGATGTCTCACCTAGCGATCTTAAAGCTAGAGTCCTTAATTTAAACAATAACACAGTGACCTCTGTTTCAGTAAAAAGCTGAGTGATGGGCCTGGAGAAATGTAACCAATCTCAAATTCACAGACAGAGCTATGGATGCAAAGACTGACCATCTGTGATATCAACATTACAGTTCTAACCATGTTTTGAGGCTATACAGTGTTTGATTACATTTACATTGTTTAGTAACATTGGAGTAAAACAAGCTTACAGTGCAAGCATCCAAACCCCTTAACTTCTTCCACATTGTTATGTCACAGCCTTATTCTAAAACAAATAAAAATAAAAATAAACATTCTCCTCAATCTACACACAATACCCTATAAGGACAAAGCGAAAACAGATTTAAAAAAAAAATGTTTGCACATTTATTAAAAATTAAATCGGACCCTTTGCTGTGAGACTCGAAATTGACCTCTGGTGCATTCTGTTTCCATTTTTCACCCTCAATGTTTCTACAACTTGATTGGAGTCCACCTGTGGTAAATTCAGTAGATTGGACATGATGTGGAAAGGCACCTGTCTATATAAGGTCCCACAGTTGATAGTGCATGTCAGAGCAACAACCAAGCCATGAGGTCGAAGGAATTGTCCGTAGAACTCTGAGACAGGATTGTGTCAAGGCACAGATCTGTAGAAGGGTATCAAAAATAAGTTTTCAGCATTGAAGGTCCCCAAGAACACAGTGGCCTCAATCATTCTTAAATGGAGGAAGTTTGGAATCACCAATCACCTCTTCCTAGAGCTGTCCGCCCGGCCAAACTGAGCAATCGGGGGAGAAGGGCCTTGGTCAGGGAGGTGACCAAGAACCCGGTGGTCACTCTGACAGAGTTCCAGAGGTCCTCTGTGGAGATGAGAGAACCTTCCAGAAGGAGAACCATCCCTGCAGCTGGTAGTGGCCAGAGGAAACCACTCCTCAGTAAAAGGCACATGACAGCCCACTTGGAGTTTGCCTAAAGGCAACTAAAGGACTTTCAGACCATGAGAAACAAGATTCTCTGATCTGATGAAAGCAAGATTGAACTCTTTGGCCTGAATGCCAAGCGACATGTCTGGAGGAAACCTGGCACCATCCCTACGGTGAAGCATGGTGGTGGCAGCATCATGCTGTGGGGATGTTTTTCAGCGGCAGGGACTTTGAGACTAGTCAGGATTGAGTGAAAGATGAACGGAGCAAAGTACAGAGAGTACAGAGAGCACAGAGAGCTCAGGACCTAAATCTGGGGAGAAGGTTCACCTTCCAACTGCCCAACAACCCTAAACACACAACCAAGACATTGCAGGAGTGGCCAGAGCCCAGACCTGAACTCGATCGAACATCTCTGGAGAGACCTGAAAATAGCTGTGCTGCGTCGCTCCCCATCCAACCTGACAGAGCTTGAGAGGATCTGCAGATAAGAATGGGATAAACTCCCCAAATACAGGTGTGCCAAGCTTGTAGCATCATACCCAAGAAGACTTGAGGCTGTAATCGCTGCCAAAGGTGTTTCAACAAAGTACTGAGTAAAGGGTCTGAATACTTATGTAAATGTAATAGTTTTTAATTTTTAATAAATTTGTAATAAATGCGAACATTTCTAAAAAACAGTTTTTGTTTTGTCTTTATGGGGTATTATGTGTAGATTGATGAGGGAAAAAAACTATTGAATCCATTTTAGAATAAGGCTGTAACGTAATAAAATGTGGGAAAAGTGAAGGGGTCTGAATACTTTACGAATGCACTGTATATTTTGGGTTCTGATGAGGTACGACAGTTGAACTAAGATCATGAGGCATTTATAAGTTACATTCTTCAAGAATCTATATTTTATCATTCATTTCTAAGTTAAAAAAAATATGGATGTAACAACCAAGGATTCTAGCTTTAGGATGAAGGAACTAACTAACTGTAAGTCACTCTGGATAAGAGCGTCTGCTAAATGACTCAAATGTAAACATAACGGACTCACCGGACGCAGAGTTTTCATCATCATCATCCTCAGTGGGGGAGGTTCCGTAGACTCGTGGGTCAACGAATGGCGTGAAGGAGGAGGATTTGGAGCCACTGCCCATGCCGTACTGCCAATCAGAGAAAGGGTTGGGATCAGTGCCTCAGAGCATCAGGTCTCAGAGGTATCCCAGACCACGTGATCTGACCAGGAAAAACTACAGGCCCCAATTTCTGTCCTTTGAAGTAACAGGTAGCCAGGTGGGAGGGTTTTCAGCATAATCTAACAGGTAGCCAGGTGGGAGGGTTTTCAGCATAATCTAACAGGTAGCCAGGTGGGAGGGTTTTCAGCATAATCTAACAGGTAGCCAGGTGGGATGGTTTTCAGCATAATCTAACAGGTAGCCAGGTGGGATGGTTTTCAGCATAATCTAACAGGTAGCCAGGTGAGAGGGTTTTCAGCATAATCTAACAGGTAGCCAGGTGGGATGGTTTTCAGCATAATCTAACAGGTAGCCAGGTGGGAGGGTTTTCAGCATAATCTAACAGGTAGCCAGGTGGGATGGTTTTCAGCATAATCTAACACAGTGGTCACCAACCAGTTGATTGATATCTTCATAGCATTCCTAGTCGATCACCAAGCATTTCTGTGGAAAAGCCAACGATAAAGGCTTGCACTCATTTTTTAAAATCCGTATTGCGCAGTTGGCGGTATGTGCACTTGATTCAGTAGGTGCACTTGATTAATTTAACCTTTGTATCAAATACAATTTTATGGACACATACACATGGTTAGCAGATGTTAATGGACACATACACATGGTTAGCAGATGTTAATGGACACATACACATGGTTAGCAGATGTTAATGGTCACATTCACATGGTTAGCAGATGTTAATGCGAGTGTAGCGGATTCTTGTGCTTCTAGTTCCCGACAGTGCAGTAATATCTAACAAGTAATCTAACAATTCCCAACAAGTACTTTATACACACATCTAAAGGGATGGAATAAGAATATGTATAAAAACACATATGGATGAGCGATGACCGAGCGGCATAGGCAAGGTGCCATAGACGGTATAAGGTACAGTATATACATGTGAGATGAGTAATGTAAGATATGTTAACATTATTAAAGTGGCATTATTTGTGACAAGTGATCTATTTATTAAAGTGGCCAGTGATTTGAATCTCTATTAAGGCAGCAGCCTCTCTCTGAATTAGTGATTGCTGTTAAGCAGTCTGATGGCCTTGAGATAGAAGATGTTTTTCAGTCTCTCTGTCCCAGCTTTGATGCACCTGTACTGACCTCGCCTTCTGGACGGTAGCGGGGTGAACAGGCAGTGACTCGGGTGGTTGTTGTCCTTGATGATCATTTTGGCCTTCCTGTGACATCGGGTGCTGTACGTGTCTTGGAAGGCAGGTAGTTTGCCCCCGGTGATGCGTTGTGCAGACCGCACCACCCTCTGGAGAGCCTTGTGGTTGAGGGCGGTGCAGTTTCCATACCAGGCGGTGATACAGCCTGACAGGATGCTCTCGATTGTGCATCTGTAAAAGTTTGTCAGGGTTTTAGGTGACAAGCCAAATTTCTTCAGCCTCCTGAGGTTGAAGAGGCGTTGTAGCTTCTTCTTCACCACACTGTCTGTGTGGGTGGACCATTTCAGTTTGTCTGTGATGTGTATGCCGAGGAACTTAAAACTTTGCACCTTCTCCACTGCTGTCCCTTCGATGTGTAGGGGGTGCTCCCTCAGCTGTTTCCTGAAGTCCACGATCATCTCCTTGGTTTTGTTGACGTTGAGTGAGAGGTTGTTTTCCTGACACCACACTCCGAGTGGCCTCACCTCCTCCCTAGATGCTGTCTCGTCATTGTTGGAAATCAAGCCCACTACTGTTGTGTCATATGCAAACTTGATGATTGAGTTGGAGGTGTGCGTGGCCACGTAGTCATGGTTCAACAGGGAGTACGGGAGGGAGCTGAGCACACACACTTGTGGGGCGAGTGCAGTGTGATGGCGATTGTTGGGGCGGTATGCAAACTGAAGTGGGTCTAGGGTGGCCTGTAAGGTGGAGGCGATATCATCCTTGACTAGTCTCTCAAAGCACTACGTGGTGACAGAAGTGAGTGCTACGGGGCGATAGTCATTTAGTTCACTTTGCCTTCTTGGGTACAGGAATAATGGTGGCTGTCTTGAAGCATGTGGGGACAGCAGACTGGGATAGGGAGTGATTGAATATGTCCGTAAACACACCAGCCAGCTGGTCTGCACATGCTCTGAGGGTGCGGCTAGGGATTGCGTCTGGGCCAGCACAGCAGCTTTGCAAGAGTTAACACGTTTAAATGTCTTACTCACGTCAGCCATGGAGAAGGAGAGGGGGAGGGGCACAGTTCTTGTTAGCGGGCCGCGATGGTGGCACTGTATTATCCTCAAAGCTGGCAAAGAAGGTGTTTAGTTTGTCTAGAAGCGAGACGTCGGTGTCCGTGACGTGGCTGGTTATCTTTTTGTAGTCTGTGATTTCCTGTAGACCCTGCCACATAGGTCTCGTGTCTGAGCAGTTGAATTGGGACTGTACTTTGTCCCTATACCGACATTTCGCTTACTTGATTGCCTTGCGGAGGGAATAACTACACTGTTTATATTCTGCCATATTCCCAGTCATCTTTCCATGGTTAAATGTGGTGGATAGCGCTTTCAGTTTTGCATCCATCCACAGTTTCTGGTTAGGGTAGGTTAATAGTCACAGTGCACTTCCTTATAAACTCACTCACAGAGTCAGCGTATAGATCGATGTTATTCTCTGAGGCTCTCTCAAACCGACGTTGAATGATCCTAGTCACGGGTATATCTTGTTTGAGTTTCTGCCTATAAGACGGTAGGAGCAAGATGGAGTCGTGGTCGAATTTGCCAAAGGGAGGGCGAGGGAGGGCCTTGTATGCATCGCGGAAGTTAGGGGGAAAAAATGCACCTTTATAATAAAGCATTACACGCATAATCACATTTGCGATCACTTTTGAGAATGGTGTTTTCCCGGTAAGTGATTGCATTTTGGAACCTTTGCGCATCTAGCCTTCTACCGTGTGCACATTGCTGTACTTAGAATGTAAAGACATCGAAAATACGTTCTGATCTGTTGCATCAGCCTCATTGCTATTAAACATTTTTTAGATTCTAGGGGTTGTATTAATTTGGGATCTATCGCATCCCACAACTGTCCCAGACTATGTTAGGAATATTTATTTCTCGCACAGAAGGACAAGTTGATCAATAGAAGAGGTAAACTTTTGTACTATGGGGGATAGTAGTAGTCAATAGTAGATTGACATAGACTAGTGCTTTTGCTGTTCGTTAGGTCTACTCACCTTGTTGGGTGACGAAAAGTAAACGTGGACAGTTCTTCCAACATCTTCAATGAGCGCCTTGGAAATCGATAAGGACATACGCACTTGTGTCCCCGACGTGTCTGTCTTCACTTGTAGCCTGTGAGAAGGCCCGATCACATGACGGGCATTGGCTAAACTGAATTGAGATATCTGAGAGAGCCATGTGAGTGAAAGGTGCTACGGAGCACGCAGCCGGGAGAAGAGAATTTGTATTATTATTTTCAGCCCAAGGGCACAATGGCCACTGGCCGCTAAAGGCATGTATTTTTATAGGGAGCATTACGGGCTCATTACTGGGAAATTCAAGTTATTATCAAGTGCTTCTCAAATTGTGAATGAGAGACTGATGAAGTGTGTGCAGCCTGCACCAAAAACAAAGCAGAGCTCATGCCTTTCATGTAACTTTTTTCAAATCATCATTCGAGTCGC
Organism: Oncorhynchus keta; assembly: GCF_023373465.1. NCBI lineage: Eukaryota > Metazoa > Chordata > Actinopteri > Salmoniformes > Salmonidae > Oncorhynchus > Oncorhynchus keta. The sequence continues at coordinate 15,970,482 of NC_068424.1, forward strand.
ATCATGCAGCCTTAGAATGTATTAAAAAACATATAGCCCGACATTTGCATATCACAACTAAAGTTGCATAAATAACTGGCATAGTCAGATCAGGGCCTAACATAAGGACGACTCAGAGTATGCTATTCTTCTGAAATAGACTTCATTTTCTTCATATGATGTTTCTTTAGACCTGCCTAAAATAAATAATGGATATATTGTGATGGTGACAATACTAAAATGATTTAACTTTTTTTCTCAAAAGTTATTCGTGGAAGCCAGTAGATGCTAAACATGTTTATGTTAATTAACAGGCAACTAGTGAGACCGGCAGTTATTTGCTTGACAATCACCGGCTGACAAAATGTCATGACCGCCATTGCACTAATCTTGACTCAGAAAAGGTTGGTGATCACTGCTCTAACAGGTTGCCAGAGTGGAACGTGTGTTGAGCAACATTAGACTTGGTTTGCCATGCGCACACAACATGCAGGAGAGAGAGGAGAGCATGTGACCATCAGCAGCAAAGGAAGAGAATGGATGGGAGAAATGGATATGGATTAAGGTGGGTTTAGTCTCAGGAGCCAAACAGACAAGGTTTTCCAAGTCAAACTAGAGGGGAGGGTGAGTGTTTCTTCTTCTTCAGTTTTAGGACGCAGAGAGAACACAAGGGAACAGAGGCAACGGGCTCAGGTGTAGGGTTCTGTGTGCAGTGAGGTTGTGTGTAGATGACTAGCATGTAGGGGGGTTGTGTGTAGATGACTAGCATGTAGGGGGGTTTGTGTGTAGATGACTAGCATGTATGGGGGTTGTGTGTAGATGACTAGCATGTAGGGGGGTTGTGTGTAGATGACTAGCATGTGGGGGGTTGTGTGTAGATGACTAGCATGTAATATAATATAATAATAATAATATATGCCATTTAGCAGACGCTTTTATCCAAAGCGACTTACATTCATGTGTGCATACATTCTACGTATGGGTGGTCCCGGGGATCGAACCCACTACCCTGGCGTTACAAGCGCCATGCTCTACCAACTGAGCTACAGAAGGGGGGTGTGTGTGTAGACGACTAGCAGGTAGGGGGTTGTGTGTAGATGACTAGCATGTAGTGGGGAGTTGTGTGTAGATGACTAGCATGTAGGGGGGGGTTGTGTGTAGATGACTAGCAGGTAGGGGGTTGTGTGTAGATGACTAGCATGTAGGGGGGTTGTGTGTAGATGACTAGCAGGTAGGGGGGTTGTGTGTAGATGACTAGCATGTAGTGGGGAGTTGTGTGTAGATGTCTAGCATGTAGGGGGGGGTTGTGTGTAGATGACTAGCAGGGAGGGGGGTGGTGTGTAGATGACTAGCATGGAGGGGGGTGTGTGTAGACGACTAGCAGGTAGGGGGGGTTGTGTGTAGATGACTAGCATGTAGTGGGGAGTTGTGTGTAGATGACTAGCATGTAGGGGGGGTTGTGTGTAGATGACTAGCAGGTAGGGGGGTTGTGTGTAGATGACTAGCATGTAGGGGGTTGTGTGTAGATGACTAGCATGTAGGGGGTTGTGTGTAGATGACTAGCATGTAGGGGGGTGTGTGTAGATGACTAGCAGGTAGGGGGGGTTGTGTGTAGATGACTAGCATGTAGGGGGTTGTGTGTAGATGACTAGCATGTAGGGGGTTGTGTGTAGATGACTAGCATGTAGGGAGTTGTGTGTAGCTGACTAGCATGCAGGGGGGTTATGTGTACATGACTAGCATGTAGGGGGGTTGTGTGTAGATGACTAGCATGTAGGGGGGTTGTGTGTAGATGACTAGCATGTAGGGGGTTGTGTGTAGATGACTAGCATGTAGGGGGGTTGTGTGTAGATGACTAGCATGTAGGCTTTCTCTAATTTTCTCTTTCTTTCTCTCTCTCTCTCGGAGGACCTGAGCCCTAGGACCATGCCCCAGGACTACCTGACGTGATGACTCCTTGCTGTCCCCAGTCCACCTGGCCGTGCTCCTGCTCCAGTTTCAACTGTTCTGCCTTATTATTATTCGAACCATGCTGGTCATTTATGAACATTTGAACATCTTGGCCATGTTCTGTTATAATCTCCACCCGGCACAGCCAGAAGAGGACTGGCCACCCCACATAGCCTGGTTCCTCTCTAGGTTTCTTCCTAGGTTTTGGCCTTTCTAGGGAGTTTTTCCTAGCCACCGTGCTTCTACACCTGCATTGCTTGCTGTTTGGGGTTTTAGGCTGGGTTTCTGTACAGCACTTTGAGATATCAGCTGATGTACGAAGGGCTATATAAATACATTTGACTTGATTTTGATTTGATTTAGGGGGGGTTGTGTGTAGATGACTAGCATGTAGGGGGGTTGTGTGTAGATGACTAGCATGTAGGGGGTTGTGTGTAGATGACTAGCATGTAGGGGTTGTGTGTAGATGACTAGCATGTAGGGGGTTGTGTGTAGATGACTAGCATGTAGGGGGTTGTGTGTAGATGACTAGCATGTAGGGGGTTGTGTGTAGATGACTAGCATGTAAGGGGTTGTGTGTAGATGACTAGCATGTAGGGGGTTGTGTGTAGATGACTAGCATGTCGGGGGGTTGTGTGTAGATGACTAGCATGTAGGGGGTTGTGTGTAGATGACTAGCATGTAAGGGGGTTGTGTGTAGATGACTAGCATGTAGGGGGTTGTGTGTAGATGACTAGCATGTAGGAGGTTGTGTGTAGATGACTAGCATGTAGGGGGGTTGTGTGTAGATGACTAGCAGGTAGGGGGTTGTGTGTAGATGACTAGCATGTAGGGGGGTTTGTGTGTAGATGACTAGCATGTAGGGGGGTTTGTGTGTAGATGACTAGCATGTAGGGGGGGTTGTGTGTAGATGACTAGCATGTAGGGGGGGTTGTGTGTAGATGACTAGCATGTAGGGGGTTGTGTGTAGATGACTAGCATGTAGGGGGTTGTGTGTAGATGACTAGCATGTAGGGCGGGTTGTGTGTAGATGACTAGCATGTAGGGGGGTTGTGTGTAGATGACTAGCATGTAGTGGGGGAGTTGTGTGTAGATGACTAGCATGTAGGGGGTTGTGTGTAGATGACTAGCATGTAGGGGGGTGTAGACGACTAGCAGGTAGGGGGTTGTGTGTAGATGACTAGCATGTAGTGGGGAGTTGTGTGTAGATGACTAGCATGTAGGGGGGGGGTTGTGTGTAGATGACTAGCAGGTAGGGGGGTTGTGTGTAGATGACTAGCATGTAGGGGGTGTGTGTAGATGACTAGCATGTAGGGGGGTTGTGTGTAGATGACTAGCCTGTAGGGGGTTGTGTGTAGATGACTAGCATGTAAGGGGGTTGTGTGTAGATGACTAGCATGTAGGGGGTTGTGTGTAGATGACTAGCATGTCGGGGGTTGTGTGTAGATGACTAGCATGTAGGGGGGTTGTGTGTAGATGACTAGCATGTAAGGGGGTTGTGTGTAGATGACTAGCATGTAGGGGTTGTGTGTAGATGACTAGCATGTAGGGGTTGTGTGTAGATGACTAGCATGTAGGGGGTTGTGTGTAGATGACTAGCAGGTAGGGGGGTTGTGTGTAGATGACTAGCATGTAGGGGTTTGTGTGTAGATGACTAGCATGTAGGGGGGGTTTGTGTGTAGATGACTAGCATGTAGGGGGGTTGTGTGTAGATGACTAGCATGTAGGGGGGGTTGTGTGTAGATGACTAGCATGTAGGGGGTTGTGTGTAGATGACTAGCATGTAGGGCGGGTTGTGTGTAGATGACTAGCATGTAGGGGGGGTTGTGTGTAGATGACTAGCATGTAGTGGGGAGTTGTGTGTAGATGACTAGCATGTAGGGGGGTTGTGTGTAGATGACTAGCATGTAGGGGGGGTGTAGACGACTAGCAGGTAGGGGGGGTTGTGTGTAGATGACTAGCATGTAGTGGGGAGTTGTGTGTAGATGACTAGCTTGGAGGGGGGGTTGTGTGTAGATGACTAGCAGGTAAGGGGGTTGTGTGTAGATGACTAGCATGTAGGGGTGTGTGTAGATGACTAGCATGTAGGGGGTTGTGTGTAGATGACTAGCATGTAGGGGGTTGTGTGTAGATGACTAGCATGTAGGGGGTTGTGTGTAGATGACTAGCATGTAGGGGGTTGTGTGTAGATGACTAGCATGTAGGGGGTTGTGTGTAGATGACTAGCATGTAGGGGTTGTGTGTAGATGACTAGCATGTAGGGGGTTGTGTGTAGATGACTAGCATGTAGGGGGGTTGTTTGTAGATGACTAGCATGTAGGGGTTGTGTGTAGATGACTAGCATGTAGGGGGTTTGTGTGTAGATGACTAGCATGTAGGGGGTTGTGTGTAGATGACTAGCATATAGGGGTTGTGTGTAGATGACTAGCATGTAGGGGGTTGTGTGTAGATGACTAGCATGTAGGGGGGGTTGTGTGTAGATGACTAGCATGTAGGGGGGGTTGTGTGTAGATGACTAGCATGTAGGGAGTTGTGTGTAGCTGACTAGCATGTAGGGGGGTTATGTGTACATGACTAGCATGTAGGGGGTTGTGTGTAGATGACTAGCATGTAAGGGGGTTGTGTGTAGATGACTAGCATGTAGGGGGGTTGTGTGTAGACAACTAGCATGTAGGGGGGTTTGTGTGTAGATGACTAGCATGTAGGGGGGGTTGTGTGCAGATGACTACCATGTAGGGGGGTTTGTGTGTAGATGACTAGCATGTAGGGGGGGTGGGGTTGTGTGTAGATGACTAGCATGTAGGGGGTTGTGTGTAGATGACTAGCATGTAGGGGGTTGTGTGTAGATGACTAGCATGTAGGGGGTTGTGTGTAGATGACTAGCATGTAGGGGGTTGTGTGTAGATGACTAGAATGTAGGGGGTTGTGTGTAGATGACTAGCATGTAAGGGGGTTGTGTGTAGATGACTAGCATGTAGGGGGTTGTGTGTAGATGACTAGCATGTAGGGGGTTGTGTGTAGATGACTAGCATGTAGGGGGGTTGTGTGTAGATGACTAGCATGTAGGGGGTTGTGTGTAGATGACTAGCATGTAAGGGGTTGTGTGTAGATGACTAGCATGTAGGGGTTGTGTGTAGATGACTAGCATGTAGGGGGGGTTGTGTGTAGATGACTAGCATGTAGGGGGTTGTGTGTAGATGACTAGCATGTAGGGGGTTGTGTGTAGATGACTAGTATGTAGGGGGGTTGTGTGTAGATGACTAGCATGTAGGGGGGTTGTGTGTAGATGACTAGCATGTAGGGGGTTGTGTGTAGATGACTAGCATGTAGGGGGGTTGTGTGTAGATGACTAGCATGTAGGGGGGGTTGTGTGTAGATGAATAGCATGTAGGGGGTTGTGTGTAGATGACTAGCATGTAGGGGGTTGTGTGTAGATGACTAGCATGTAGGGGTTGTGTGTAGATGACTAGCATGTAGGGGGGTTGTGTGTAGATGACTAGCATGTAGGGGGGGTTGTGTGTAGATGACTAGCATGTAGGGGGTTTGTGTGTAGATGACTAGCATGTAGGGGGTTGTGGGTAGATTACTAGCATGTAGGGGGTTGTGTGTAGATGAATAGCAGGTAGGGGTTGTGTGTAGATGACTAGCATGTAGGGGGGGTTGTGTGTAGATGACTAGCATGTAGGGGGTTGTGTGTAGATGACTAGCATGTAGGGGGTTGTGTGTAGATGACTAGCATGTAGGGGGGGTTGTGTGTAGATGACTAGCATGTAGGGGGTTTGTGTGTAGATGACTAGCATGTAAGGGGGTTGTGTGTAGATGACTAGCATGTAGGGGGTTGTGTGCAGATGACTAGCATGTATGGGGGTTTGTGTGTAGATGACTAGCATGTAGGGGGGTGTGTGTAGATGACTAGCATGTCGGGGGGTTGTGTGTAGATGACTAGCATGTAGGCGGGGTTGTGTGTAGATGACTAGCATGTAGGGGTTGTGTGTACATGACTAGCATGTAGGGGGGTTGTGTGTACATGACCAGCATGTAGGGGGGTTGTGTGTACATGACCAGCATGTAAGGGGGTTGTGTGTAGATGACTAGCATGTAGGCTTTCTCTAATTTTCTCTTTCTTTCTCTCTCTCTCTCGGAGGACCTGAGCCCTAGGACCATGCCCCAGGACTACCTGACGTGATGACTCCTTGCTGTCCCCAGTCCACCTGGCCGTGCTGCTGCTCCAGTTTCAACTGTTCTGCCTTATTATTATTCGAACCATGCTGGTCATTTATGAACATTTGAACATCTTGGCCATGTTCTGTTATAATCTCCACCCGGCACAGCCAGAAGAGGACTGGCCACCCCACATAGCCTGGTTCCTCTCTAGGTTTCTTCCTAGGTTTTGGCCTTTCTAGGGAGTTTTTCCTAGCCACCGTGCTTCTACACCTGCATTGCTTGCTGTTTGGGGTTTTAGGCTAGGTTTCTGTACAGCACTTTGAGATATCAGCTGATGTACGAAGGGCTATATAAATACATTTGACTTGATTTTGATTTAGGGGGGGTTGTGTGTAGATGACTAGCATGTAGGGGGGTTGTGTGTAGATGACTAGCATGTAGGGGGGTTGTGTGTAGATGACTAGCATGTAGGGGGGGTTGTGTGTAGATGACTAGCATGTAGGGGGTTGTGTGTAGATGACTAGCATGTAGGGGGTTGTGTGTAGATGACTAGCATGTAGGGGGTTGTGTGTAGATGACTAGCATGTAGGGGGTTGTGTGTAGATGACTAGCATGTAGGGGGGGTTGTGTGTAGATGACTAGCATGTAGGGGGGGTTGTGTGTAGATGACTAGCATGTAGGGGGGGTTGTGTGTAGATGACTAGCATGTAGGGGGGTTGTGTGTAGATGACTAGCATGTAAGGGTGTAGGGAGCAAGGTCGCAAGCAGTTGGGGTGTAGGGGTCTAGTGAACCTACTTCGGAGTGGCTGCGCCCAGAGCCATTGCCAGGGGAGACCAGGGGGGAAGGGCTTTGCTGCACCAGATCGGGCAGATTGGCGTTGCCGAAGAAACCGTTGCTGTCAGCGAGAGTGGAGCTCCGCCTCCTGTCCCCATAGGTCTGGAACAGAGAGAGAGTGAGGGGCACTCTAGGCACTGATCTAAGGTCAGATTAATGTATTTCCTTGTGATGTGTAGGATTTGGGAAGGGTAAGCGCATTCTAGATTTGAAGTTGAGGTAAGGTTGGAATCTAATGGTTATGGTTAGGCTTAGGGGGTTCATCTGGATCTGTGGTTAAGGGGTACATTCTGCCCCTGATATGGAAGGTGGGTGAACCCAGAGGAGTGAAGAAGCAGAGTAACAACTGGTGACAATGCAGAGACGAACACGCACACACAGCACACCCACGAGCTAAGTGCATGCCTGGATGCTGGGTGTTGAGTTGTGTATAAAGCGGGCAGTGTGGAGCCCTGGGGTTAGGGATTGAAGGTGACTGACCTCTCTCATCATCAGGGAGCTGTCTTGGGAACTGTTGCCGTGGGAATCATCATGTCCTCTCATCACACCGTACGACTCACCTCCACTCTGCCCTGCAGCCGGCCTGACACACACAAGTTTAAAATATATAGCTAAAATGCTGACACACACTCACTTTGTAATACACACACTTTCTAACACACACTCACATGATGCGTGGGATGTCGCTGACAGACACAGAGCCGTCGTTACTTCTTCCCCCTCCCTCCTCTCCGTCGTCGTCGCTCTGTGACTCATCACTGGACGAGGAGTAGTCCGTCACCTTGACGGGCGGGCGGTTAGGTTCCTCCCCCTGGCGCAGCTCCCTCAGCTCCTTGGCCAGAGCAGTCAGGTCCTGGAGGTCAAAGGTCAGGAGAGGGTATTATAAAAAGGTCAGTACTCACGCGGTGGATGCGGTAACAGTTGCATTGATTCATGGGCAATATTTTATTGGCACAATGTTTTACACATACATGTTTCAGCCGTTAACTAATTCCCCAGAGCGTGAGTGAGGAACAATGAGGCTTCAGTCAGGAAAGGTCAGGAAAGGTCACTAATAGAGGGGTTAGAGGTCAGGGGTTAGAGGTCAGGTCTGCCTCTTTCAAACGGCACAGGTAGAGCAGGACAGGTGAGCTAAAGGAGAAAGGGGCGTGCACGTGAAAAGAGGGGATTGTGTGTACATGAGCGTGTACGTGGAGGTCAATAGATATCTTACCAACTCCTCCTGGATGATCCAGAAAGGTGGAGAAAAAGTGGGTCAATAAGAGAGAAAGAGGGAGAGAGGTGAAACTATCACTATTGCAGGGAGAGACAAACCTTTTGTACTCAGAGAGATTGAGAGTGGGAGGGAGAGAGTGGGAGGGTGAGTGAGTGTGAACAAGTGAGTTAATACCCGGATGGGTGAATGAGTGAAAGAGCTAGGCAGTGAATGATTGAGAGAGATATGGAGAAAGGGTGAGGAGAAATGCCACTAACCTCATCTACAGCTCTCTTATAGCTCTAAACAGGATGGAGAGAAACGCAGAGAAGAAAGAGCAGGTAGAGAATAAAACAGGAATGTGGGTGGGAAAAAGAGAAGATGAAAGAGAAGTCATGGATTGATGTGTTCAGAGAAGAAAATTAGTTGTGTGTTTCTCTGTGTGTGTGTGTGTGTGTGTGTGTGTGTGTGTGTGTGTGTATACTCACTGCGGGCCTGCTAGGTCGTGTCAGTGTCACATCTCTGTTCTCTTCTTTGGTCTCCTGGGGCGGCGCCATAGACCCCTCCGCCCCTGTCAACCAATCACATCACTGCTCAGTAAATAGTCAACCAATCACATATCTGTCTGTATAGTCTTAAAAGCTGAAACCTTTATAGTAGCACACATGGGAATATATGGGTTTCTCAAAATGCATACTACCGTGCTCCAAGCACGCAAATTGGAGAACAGGAGGGTTGGAGTATGAGTCCAAATCAAAGTATGGGAAACAGAACCATGTCGGGCACTTCGAATGTGTACTCCGTTTGTACATATTTTTAAGCATGCATCGATGCAAGCTTCAATGGAAAGTATACACAGGAATATGACGCAACTACGTAAAAAAAACAACGCAACATTTCTTGAAATAAATGGCAGCCATTATTTGAGCTGAAGCTAGAGAAAATCCACTCAGACTTCAGAATGAAATGTTGCCTATTGACATCTCATATGTTGCATGACTACAATATTTAATCTTAATAAATACATGCTGTGTTCATTTTGGCATGTTTACCTGCCTACAATACCCACTGTAGAGTGTGTAAATTCCAAACCTATAGTAAGTCAATACGGCTGAATGGCTAGCTACTATTGTTAGCTAGCCAGATAGCCATGAAGAATTGTTAGCTAACTAGCTACCCATCCACGAATAATTGACATCTTCCCATTAGTTTTCTGTAATTTTTTCTTGTTAAACTATCTGGTTTGTTACATTTTTACAATTCACATATAGCTGATAGTTATGAAGTAAAATGTTTTCTTTGTGTATATATTGTTTCGTCTCTATTGCCATTGTCCTGGCTGGAAGAAGGTTCAGTGAATGGGGAGGTGCAACGTGAGGTAATACAGTAGGGGGGAGGTGCAGCGTGAGGTAATACAGTAGGGGGGAGGTGCAGCGTGAGATAATACAGTAGAGGGGAGGTGCAACGTGAGGAAATACAGTAGGGGGGAGGTGCAGCGTGAGGTAATACAGTAGAGGGGAGGTGCAGCGTGAGGTAATACAGTAGGGGGGAGGTGCAGCGTGAGCTAATACAGTAGAGGGGAGGTGCAGCGTGAGGTAATACAGTGGGGGAGGTGCAGCGTGAGGTAATACAGTAGGGGAGGTGCAGCGTGAAGTAATACAGTAGGGGAGGTGCAGCGTGAGGTAATACAGTGGGGGAGGTGCAGCGTGAGGTAATACAGTGGGGGAGGTGCAGCGTGAGGTAATACAGTAGGGGGAGGTGCAGCGTGAGGTAATACAGTAGGGGAGGTGCAGCGTGAGGTAATACAGTGGGGGGAGGTGCAGCGTGAGGTAATACAGTAGGGGGAGGTGCAGCGTGAGGTAATACAGTAGGGGAGGTGCAGCGTGAGGTAATACAGTAGGGGGAGGTGCAGCGTGAGGTAATACAGTAGGGGAGGTGCAGCGTGAGGTAATACAGTAGGGGGAGGTGCAGCGTGAGGTAATACAGTAGGGGAGGTGCAGCGTGAGGTAATACAGTAGGGGGAGGTGCAGCGTGAGTAATACAGTGGGGGAGGTGCAACGTGAGGTAATACAGTAGGGGGAGGTGCAGCGTGAGGTAATACAGTAGGGGGAGGTGCAGCGTGAGATAATACAGTAGAGGGGAGGTGCAACGTGAGGAAATACAGTAGGGGGGAGGTGCAGCGTGAGGTAATACAGTAGAGGGGAGGTGCAGCGTGAGGTAATACAGTAGGGGAGGTGCAGCGTGAGCTAATACAGTAGAGGGAGGTGCAGCGTGAGGTAATACAGTGGGGGAGGTGCAGCGTGAGGTAATACAGTAGGGGAGGTGCAGCGTGAAGTAATACAGTAGGGGGAGGTGCAGCGTGAGGTAATACAGTGGGGGAGGTGCAGCGTGAGGTAATACAGTGGGGGAGGTGCAGCGTGAGGTAATACAGTAGGGGAGGTGCAGCGTGAGGTAATACAGTAGGGGAGGTGCAGCGTGAGATAATACAGTGGGGGAGGTGCAGCGTGAGGTAATACAGTAGGGGAGGTGCAGCGTGAGGTAATACAGTAGGGGAGGTGCAGCGTGAGGTAATACAGTAGGGGGAGGTGCAGCGTGAGGTAATACAGTAGGGGAGGTGCAGCGTGAGGTAATACAGTGGGGGGAGGTGCAGCGTGAGGTAATACAGTAGGGGAGGTGCAGCGTGAGGTAATACAGTAGGGGAGGTGCAGCGTGAGGTAATACAGTGGGGGAGGTGCAGCGTGAGGTAATACAGTAGGGGAGGTGCAGCGTGAGGTAATACAGTAGGGGAGGTGCAGCATGAGGTAATACAGTAGGGGAGGTGCAGCGTGAGGTAATACAGTAGGGGGAGGTGCAGCGTGAGGTAATACAGTAGGGGGAGGTGCAGCGTGAGGTAATACAGTAGGGGGGAGGTGCAGCGTGAGGTAATACAGTAGGGGGGAGGTGCAACGTGAGGAAATACAGTAGAGGGGAGTGTGAGTGCTTCTCAAATGGAATGTTTCATGCGTTCTTCAGAGTACTCAGGGGAACGTCCTTGGAGATTGCACTCGGAGCATGAGCGTGTGGAGCACGGTGGTATCAAATCAAATAAATTTATTTAGCCCTTCGTACATCAGCTGATATCTCAAAGTGCTGTACAGAAACCCAGCCTAAAACCCCAAACAGCAAGCAATGCAGGTGTAGAAGCATGGTATGCATTTTGAGAAACCCCCTTCGTGTGGTGGTATGTGTACCTCTCTCGTTGCTTCCACCCTGGGAGGAGCTGGATGAGCTGCTGCTGCTTGTCCTCTTCAGGGGTGTTTCCATGGAGACATCAGTCCTCCGCAGGTCTGGGTTACTTTGGCAACACACAAACAACATCAAGTGCCTGATTCACAACGGAGGTCTGGAGTGTGTGTGTGTGTGCGCGTGTACCTGGCCCGTATCAGGTGTGATCCAGCTCTAGGAGCAAGGCCCCCAGGTCCACTCCCAGGAGAGTGCTTCCTGACCAGGGCTGGAGAGATAGACGTGGTCCTCTGGGGCACCTACACACACACACACACACACACACACACACACACACACACACACACACACACACACACACACACACACACACAGAGATTTGAGATTAAGAATCGTAAAGGGCACCAAAAGTTCAGACACATTGCATTCCAGACAGAAACAAACATTGTCATGCAGACCTTAGGAGGTAGGTCTAGGTCCGTTCGTAGCCAGGAGTTGCGGTCCAGTTTGTCGAGTGGGGGAGCGAGGCGGGGGAGAGGAATAGGAGAAGGGGTGTCTGAGGTGGGGTCAGAGTTCTGGCGGGGCATGGGGGGGCGGACGGGGGAGGGGGACGGGGAGGGCGACAAGCCTGTGACCCCTGCAGGGTCATGGAGAGACTGGGACCCAGAAAGACCATGGGACTTCACCTGTACCAGGTGGGCCATCTGACAATACCAGAACAGATCAGGCCCAGATCAGGACCAGATCAGATCAGGACCAGAGGATGAGGTTTACATCAGGACCAGAGGATGAGGTTTACATCAGGACCAGGCAGGTAGAGGAGCAGGTGTAGAGGTGAAAGAGAGGAAGGTGAGGAAAGGAGAGGAGGAGGGGAAAGGAGGAATGGAAGGTGGGGGAACAGGATGGGGAGGAGGGTGGAAGGGAGAGTTACTCAGAGTGGAAAAACAAACATCAAAAAGGGTAAACGTGCACATCCACTTTTCCAGTCTCTCACTCACACACACACACACACACACACACACACACACACACACACACACACACACACACACACACACACACACACACACACACACACACACACACACACACACACACACACACACACACACACACACACACACACACCTGTGGTTCTGTAGAGCGGTGCATGGGTGGTGTTCGGGCCTGCTGAATGCCCCCGCTGCTGAAGGACTCGGATCGGGGAGGCAGGGATGGGTCAGAAATACGGTTGGACACTTTATGATGCAGACCTGGAGAACTCTGTCTGTTCAGCTTGGAACGCTCCTCCACCTGACACACAGACACAGTTAGAGCACACTCATTTATACTGGCAGTCAGTGACAGATCATCAATGCATGTATGTGTGACGTGTGTCAAACCGCCAGTTTCCCTTATTACCATGGAGGTAGAAGCCATGTTCAGCAGAGACCACAGAGACAGACCTGGCTACAGTGTGCCTTTTTTTGCGTGTGTGTGTGTTTGTGGGGGGGGGGGTCCAGAGGGAAGCAGATACACCCATGTGGGTTTATACAGATATAGCTGTAGTTGGCCTACATCAGCTCACAGTTGCCACTGTGGGGCAAGCAGGATGTGTGTGTGGCTTGGATATAGGCTAAATCAGGAGCTGGAGTGTGTCTCTAAGAACATGGAGCCTATGTATAAAGCAGACTAAAACAGTTTGACTGACAGAGTCTGACTTCTAGAGGAAGAGAGAGATGTATAACCATTCTAAAAAACGCAAGGCACCATCTAGAATGTAGAGAGAAAAGAAAGCTGTTCTCTAACTATCCAGCCACCATTATAAAAAAAACAGTAACATAGAACCATCCAGCCACCATTCTAGAACCATCCTGCCACCATTCTAGAACTATCCAACCACCATTCTAGAACTATCCAGCCACCATTCTAGAACCATCCAGCCACCATTCTAGAACCATCCAGCCACCATTCTAGAACCATCCAGATCTATCCAGCCACCATTCTAGATCTATCCAGCCACCATTCTAGAAACACCCAGCCACCATTCTAGAACTCTCTAGCAACTACTCTAGAACAGAACATTCCAGCAAGGGTTCTTTCAGGAGTCCGTCCCCTGGTGTAAGGGAAGAGAAAATTGTTAATAAGGAAAGGAGAGTCCCATTCAGAAGAAAGGAGGGATGGGAGAGAGAAAGAGAGCTCCACCGACACACCAGCCAAGGGTTAAAGGTTAGGGTTAGTCCACCTCTGAAGAGAGAGAGGGAGGAAGTGTCTCAGAAACACCGGAAGTTGGTGTCTCCCTCACTGACCAATCGACCTGGACACCTCCCCCTCAACTCCTGAACTTCTCCCTCAGGGCTCTTCCTTCTGGCCTCAGGGCGACGCATGATTGGATGAAAGGAGTCAGGTGCGGGATCAGAGGCGAAGGACACACGTATACACGGAAAGGTCACACTATTGTCTTCAGATTGGAGAAGCTTCTCCCTGGAGGGACTTGATTGGGCAGGGTAGGAGGGGGGACGGGAGCAGGGGGTGTAAACCAGGGAACAGGAGGAGTGCTAGCCTGGCATCTCGAGGCTGGCTACTCGAGGCTGGCTACTCGAGGCTAGCTACTTGAGGCTGGTTAAAGGACTGGTGCTTAATGGGAGGAATATGAGGTGAGCTACTCTGGGTTTGACGCAGTACCTAGAAACAGAACATCACACTGTCACTGAACACATCAAACACATATAGCTATGTGGGGACACACACACACACACACACACACACACACACACACACACACACACACACACACACACACACACACACACACACACACACACACACACACACACACACACACATATTACTGTGGAAGAACCTGAAAAAAATTAACACAGCAACAGAAGGTCTGTCCATGATGGAGACACTGTGTTCTGGAAAAAGAGAGAGACATTTTGATATATCTTATAGTCCAGACATAGCAATGATACAGGGCTCCCACTCTTCAGAAAACTTCACACCTGAGAGGAGAGAGATCATTGTAGGAAACATAATATACTGTTGGTGTGTAACCAAATATACTGAACACATCTATAAGCGTTGTGTGTGTGGTGTGTGTGTGCGAACAGTACCTCCTTGGCCCAGGCAGGTTTGTCGTTATTAGGGGCTGTGTCTTTGTAGTGATACAGCTGTTTCTTGTCTTGTGGCCGTGGCTCCTGCTGCTGCTGCTGTAAGGACACCAGGTAGGCTCTCTCCTGCTGCAGCTGTCTCTGGAGACGCTCAGCCTGATGCTGCTCCTCCATCTGCTTACGCTTGTACTCCTGTAGATACACGCAGACGGTTTACACAGGAAACAAATGCACAAACACAAAGTACACTACATGGTCAAAGGTATGGACACCTGCGTGTCGAACATCTCATTCCAAAATCATCGGCATTAATATGGAGTTGGTCCCCCCTTTGCTGCTATAACAGCCTCCACTCTCCTGGGAAGGCTTTCCACTAGATGTTGGAACATTGCTGCTATAACAGCCTCCACTCTCCTGGGAAGGCTTTCCACTAGATGTTGGAACATTGCTGTTATAACAGCCTCCACTCTCCTGGGAAGGCTTTCCACTAGATGTTGGAACATTGCTGCTATAACAGCCTTCACTCTTCTGGGAAGGCTTTCCACTAGATGTTGGAACATTGCTGCTGTAACAGCCTCCACTCTCCTGGGAAGGCTTTCCACTAGATGTTGGAACATTGCTGCTATGTGGGCTATACTCAGCCTTGTCTCAGGATGGTAAGTTGGTGGCTGTGCTTTGGCAAAGTGGGTGGGGTTATATCCTTCCTGTTTGGCCCTGTCCGGGGGTGTCCTCGGATGGGGCCACAGTGTCTCCTGTCCCCTCCTGTCTCAGCCTCCAGTATTTATGCTGCAGTAGTTTGTGTCGGGGGGCTAGGGTCAGTTTGTTATATCTGGAGTACTTCTCCTGTCCTATTCGGTGTCCTGTGTGAATCTAAGTGTGCGTTCTCTAATTCTCTCCTTCTTTCTTTCTCTCTCTCTCGGAGGACCTGAGCCCTAGGACCATGCCCCAGGACTACCTGACATGATGACTCCTTGCTGTCCCCAGTCCACCTGGCCATGCTGCTGCTCCAGTTTCAACTGACCTGAGCCCTAGGACCATGCCCCAGGACTACCTGACATGATGACTCCTTGCTGTCCCCAGTCCACCTGGCCATGCTGCTGCTCCAGTTTCAACTGTTCTTCCTTACTATTATTCGACCATGCTGGTAATTTATGAACATTTGAACATCTTGGCCATGTTCTGTTATAATCTCCACCCGGCACAGCCAGAAGAGGACGGGCCACCCCACATATGCTCTCTCTAATTCTCTCTTTCTTTCTCTCTCTCGGAGGACCTGAGCCCTAGGACCGTGCCCCAGGACTACCTGACATGATGACTCCTTGCTGTCCCCGTTCCACCTGACTGTGCTGCTGCTCCAGTTTCAACTGTTCTGCCTTGTTATTATTCGACCATGCTGGTCATTTATGAACATTTGAACATCTTGGCCATGTTCTGTTATAATCTCCACCCGGCACAGCCAGAAGAGGACTGGCCACCCCACATAGCCTGGTTCCTCTCTAGGTTTCTTCCTAGGTT
The DNA here is from genome assembly GCF_023373465.1 of Oncorhynchus keta. NCBI lineage: Eukaryota > Metazoa > Chordata > Actinopteri > Salmoniformes > Salmonidae > Oncorhynchus > Oncorhynchus keta. The sequence continues at coordinate 15,986,434 of NC_068424.1, forward strand.
TTGGCCTTTCTAGGGAGTTTTTCCTAGCCACCGTGCTTCTACACCTGCATTGCTTGCTGTTTGGGGTTTTAGGCTGGATTTCTGTACAGCACTTTGAGATATCGAAGGGCTATATGATGTACGAAGGGCTATATAAATACATTTGATTTGATTTTGATTTGATATAACAGCCTCCACTCTCCTGGGAAGGCTTTCCACTAGATGTTGGAACATTGCTTCCATTCAGCTACAAGAGCATCAGTGAGGTCGGGCACTGATGTTGGGTGATTAGGTCTAGCTTGCAGTCAGCGTTCCAATTCATCCCAAAGGTGTTCGATGGGGTTGAAGTCAGGGCTCTGCGTAGGCCAGTCAAGTTCTTCTACAAACCATTACTGTATGGACCTCGCTTTGTGCACAGGGGCATTGTCATGCTGAAACAGGAAAGGGCCTTTCCCAAACTGTTACCACAAAGTTGGAAGCACAGAATCATCCAGAATGTCTTTGTATGCTGTAGTGTTAAAATCACTGGAACTAAGGGGCTCTTTGCTTGACATCATGGGAAAATCTAAATAAATCAGCCAAGCCTTCAGAAAAAAACTGGAGACCTCCACAAGTCTGGTTCATCCTTGGGAGCAATTTCCAAACACCTGAAGGTACCACTTTCATCTGTACAAACAATAGTACGCAAGTATAAACACCATGGGACCACGCAGCCGTCATACCGCTCAGGAAGGAGACACGTTCCGTCTCCTAGAGATGAACATACTTTGGTGCGAAAAGTGCAAATCAATCCCAGAACAACAGCAAAGGACCTTTTGAAGATGCTGGAGGAAACAGGTACAAAAGTATCTATATCCACAGTAAAACGAGTCCTATATCGACATAACCTAAAAGGCCGTTCAGCAAGGAAGAAGCCACTGCTCCAAAACCGCCATAAAAAAAAGCCTGACTACGGTTTGCAACTGCACATGGGGACAAAGATCGTACTTTTTGGAGAAATGTCCTCTGGTCTGATGAAACAAAAATAGAACTGGTTGGTCATAATGACCATCGTTATGTTTAGAGGAAAAAGGAGGATGGTTGCAAGCTGAAGAACACCATCCCAACTGTGAAGCACAGGGGTGGCAGCATCATGTTGTGGGGGTGCTTTGCTGCAGGAGGGACTGGTACACTTCACAAAATAGATGGAATCATGAGGTATGAAAATTATGTGGATATATTGAAGCAATATCTCAAGACATCAGTCAGGAAGTTAAAGCTTGGTTGCAAATGGGTCTTCCAAATGGACAATGACCCAAAGCACACTTCCAAAGTTGTGGCAAAATGGCTTAAGGACAACAAAGTCAAGGTATTGGAGTGGCCATCACAAAGCCCTGACCTCAATCCTATAGAAAATGTGTGGGCAGAACTGAAAAGCGTATGCGAGCAAGGAGGCCTACAAACCTGACTCAGTTACACCAGCTCTGTCAGGAGTAATGGGCCAAAATTCACCCAACTTATTGTGGGAAGCTTGTGGAAGGCTACCCTAAATGTTTGACCCAAGTTAAACAATTTAAAGTCAATGCTACCAAATACTAATTGAGTATGTAAACTTCTGACCCACTGGGAATGTGATGAAATAAATAAAAGCTTAAATAAATCATTCTCTCTACTATTATTCCAACATTTTACATTCTTAAAATAAAGTGGTGATCTTAACTGACCAAAGACAGGGAATTTTGACTAGGATTAAATATCAGGAATTGTGAAAAACTGAGTTTAAATGTATTTGGCTAAGGTGTATGTAAACTTCCGACTTCAACTGTATTTACGCCTGTCAGCAATGGATGTGGCTGAAATAGACGAATCCACTCATTTGAAGGCGTGTCCACATACTTTTGTATATATAGTGTATATGCTTGTGCAACAAGAGAGATAAGGGGTTGTTGTGGATAGGTGATAGGCTGAGGACTCGGGGGTGAGAGGTCAAGGGTGAGAGGTTACCATCAATAGAGCCTGCTCCTGGAGTAGTTGTTGCTGTAGAATCTCCAGCTGTCTTTGCTCCTCCTCCAGCTGCCTACGGATATACTCCTACCCAATCACAGGCCAGACAGCCAGGAGATCAGCCAATCAGAGCCCAGAGCAGCCAGGTGAGTGATCAGAGCAGTCAATGGAGACAGAAAGGAGGTGACGAGGAGGAGAAAGGGGTTGAGGAGGAGAAATGGGGTGAAAGGAGTTGAGGAGGTGAAAGGGGGTGATGAGAAGGATGTGATGAGGAAGAGGAGAAAGGGGGTGATGAGGAGAAGAAAGGGGGTGAAGAGGAGGAGGAGAAGGGGGGTAAGGAGGAGAAGAAAGGGGGTGAGGAGGAGGAGGAGAAAGGGGGTGAGGAGGAGGAGGAGGAGAAAGGGGGTGAGGAGGAGAAGAAAGGGGTTGAGGAGGAGGAGGAGGAGGAGGAGAAAGGGGGTGAGGAGGAGAAGAAAGGGGTTGAGGAGGAGAAATGGGGTGAGGAGGAGAAGAAAGGGGTTGAGGAGGAGAAAGGGGGTGAGGAGGAGGAGAAAGGGGTTGAGGAGGAGAAATGGGGTGAGGAGGAGAAGAAAGGGGTTGAGGAGGAGAAAGGGGGTGAGGAGGAGGAGAAAGGGGATGATAAGGGGGTGAGAGAGAGAGTACAAGGACAGATTAAGGGAAATATTTTTTGAGAAAGAAACCAAAGTACGGATTAAAACCAAAATAGAAGCGAGATGGAGTGACATGATAGGAGGTGGAGAGAGGAAGGGATAAGGGAGGAAAGAGAGAGGAAGGGATAAGGGAGGAAAGAGAGAGGAAGGGATAAGGGAGGAAAGAGAGAGGAAGGGATAAGGGAGGAAAGAGAGAGGAAGGGATAAGGGAGGAAAGAGAGCGCAGTGATAAACAGAGTCAGTCAAAGAAAAAGGCATAACCAAGAAAAGAGACTTGATGTATAGAACCACCCCAAGGTACTTAATATTGAATCAAGTGGGTAAGAGAGAAAAACACGTTTTATTAGAGAGTGAGTGTTACACATCAGAGTGAAAGGGAAGCATTCATGAAGCAGAGTCATCCAGGCCCCAGACCCTAACTATTCCTGCCCTGGGACATAAACCTAAATGTCAGTCTATGTCTGGTCTGTGGCAGACTGGGGTGATTCCTGGTCAATGAGTTAGTGTGTGTAAAAGAGTGAGAGAGATAAGTGTGTGGGTGTGTGCGCACCTGAGAGTTACCTGTGTGTGTACCTGTTCTCTCTCTGCGTGCCTCCTCTCCTCATCTCTCCGTAGTTGTTCCATCTCTTCATAGCGTCTCCTCTGTTCTCTCTCCTGTTGCTTCCTCATCTCACGCTCCCTACGCTGTTGCTGTTAGACAAAGAGTGTGAGGGAGAGAGAGCGTCATAGCCATCACCAGATATGTCATTGAGCCGTGCTGGAAAATGCAATGTGAACAGAAACCATCTGAAGCAGAAAAGTTGTGTTCAGGTGGGCATGATGGAGTGAAAAGCATGCCGTCTACCTCCTCCAGTCTCCTCCTCTGCTCTTTCTGCTCCTCTATGCGTTTCTGTCGCTCTGCCAACAGGAGACGTTTGTGTTCCTCGTTCTGCTGTTGCTCCAACTGCTGCCTCCGCAGAGCCTCAGAACGCTCCTTATTGGCCAGCTGCAGCCGCAGGAAGTCCCGCCTTAACGTCGACTCTCCAGGGACGTTGATGATGGAGCTGGACAAGGACCAATCAGAGGAGAGATAGGAGAGGGAGGGTTTATGAGTGGAAATCTCTCTCCTACACATTTGGAGGCAAAAACACACGCAAACAATAGTGTACACAAGCACACACACCCTACCTTGGCTCCCCCATGTCCCGTTCCTCCTCCTCTTCCTCACTGCCACTGTACTCATACTCTGTTTCATCTGCAGCACACACACATCAACCAGTTACACACACATCAACCAGTTACACACACATCAACCAGTTAAACACACACACACACCAACCAGTTACACACACACCAACCAGTTACAAACACACCAACCAGTTACACACACACACATCAACCAGTTACACACACACACACACACACATCAACCAGTTACACACACACACACACACACATCAACCAGTTACACACACACACATCAACCAGTTACACACATCAACCAGTTACACACACACACACACATCAACCAGTTACACACACACACACACATCAACCAGTTACACACACACACACACACCAGTTACACACACACACACACACACACACACACACACACACACACACACACACACACACACACACCACACACACACACATCAACCAGTTACACACACACACAACCAGTCAACCAGTTACACACACACACATCAACCAGTTACACACACACACATCAACCAGTTACACACACACACATCAACCAGTTACACACACACACATCAACCAGTTACACACACACACATCAACCACACACACATCAACCAGTTACACACACACACACACACACACACATCAACCAGTTACACACACACACACACACACATCAACCAGTTACACACACACACACACACACATCAACCAGTTACACACACACACACATCAACCAGTTACACACACACACACATCAACCAGTTACAACCAGTTACACACACACACACATCAACCAGTTACACACACACACATCAACCAGTTACACACACACACATCAACCAGTTAGACACACACATCAATCAGTTACACACACACACATCAACCAGTTACACACACACACATCAACCAGTTACACACACACATCAACCAGTTACACACACACACATCAACCAGTTACACACACACACATCAACCAGTTACACACACACACATCAACCAGTTACACACACACACATCAACCAGATACACACACACATCAACCAGTTACACACACACATCAACCAGTTACACACACACATCAACCAGTTACACACACACATCAACCTCACCTCGCTCATCAACTCATCCCTGACCGCTGGCTACGTCCCTTCTGTCTTCAAGAGAGCGAGAGTTGCACCCCTTCTGAAAAAACCTACACTCGATCCCTCCGATGTCAACAACTACAGACCAGTATCCCTTCTTTCTTTTCTCTCCAAAACTCTTGAACGTGCCGTCCTTGGCCAGCTCTCCCGCTATCTCTCTCAGAATGACCTTCTTGATCCAAATCAGTCAGGTTTCAAGACTAGTCATTCAACTGAGACTGCTCTTCTCTGTATCACGGAGGCGCTCCGCACTGCTAAAGCTAACTCTCTCTCCTCTTCTCTCATCCTTCTAGAGCTATCGGCTGCCTTCGATACTGTGAACCATCAGATCCTCCTCTCCACCCTCTCCGAGTTGGGCATCTCCGGCGCGGCCCACGCTTGGATTGCGTCCTACCTGACAGGTCGCTCCTACCAGGTGGCGTGGCGAGAATCTGTCTCCTCACCACGCGCTCTCACCACTGGTGTCCCCCAGGGCTCTGTTCTAGGCCCTCTCCTATTCTCGCTATACACCAAGTCACTTGGCTCTGTCATAACCTCACATGGTCTCTCCTATCATTGCTATGCAGACGACACACAATTAATCTTTTCCTTTCCCCCTTCTGATGACCAGGTGGCGAATCGCATCTCTGCATGTCTGGCAGACATATCAGTGTGGATGACGGATCACCACCTCAAGCTGAACCTCGGCAAGACGGAGCTGCTCTTCCTCCCGGGGAAGGACTGCCCGTTCCATGATCTCGCCATCACGGTTGACAACTCCATTGTGTCCTCCTCCCAGAGCGCTAAGAACCTTGGCGTGATCCTGGACAACACCCTGTCGTTCTCAACTAACATCAAGGCGGTGGCCCGTTCCTGTAGGTTCATGCTCTACAACATCCGCAGAGTACGACCCTGCCTCACACAGGAAGCGGCGCAGGTCCTAATCCAGGCACTTGTCATCTCCCGTCTGGATTACTGCAACTCGCTGTTGGCTGGGCTCCCTGCCTGTGTTCAACCTTCCCAAGTTCTCTCACGTCACCCCGCTCCTCCGCTCTCTCCACTGGCTTCCAGTTGAAGCTCGCATCCGCTACAAGACCATGGTGCTTGCCTACGGAGCTGTGAGGGGAACGGCACCTCAGTACCTCCAGGCTCTGATCAGGCCCTACACCCAAACAAGGGCACTGCGTTCATCCACCTCTGGCCTGCTCGCCTCCCTACCACTGAGGAAGTACAGTTCCCGCTCAGCCCAGTCAAAACTGTTCGCTGCTCTGGCCCCCCAATGGTGGAACAAACTCCCTCACGACGCCAGGACAGCGGAGTCAATCACCACCTTCCGGAGACACCCGAAACCCCACCTCTTTAAGGAATACCTAGGATAGGATAAGTAATCCTTCTCACCCCCCTAAAAGATTTAGATGCACTATTATAAAGTGGCTGTTCCACTGGATGTCATAAGGTGAATGCACCAATTTGTAAGTCGCTCTGGATAAGAGCGTCTGCTAAATGACTTAAATGTAAAATGTAAATCAACCAGTTACACACACACACATCAACCAGTTACACACACACACATCAACCAGTTACACACACACACATCAACCAGTTACACACACACACATCAACCAGTTACACACACACACATCAACCAGTTACACACACACATCAACCAGTTACACACACACATCAACCAGTTACACACACACATCAACCAGTGACACACACACATCAACCAGTTACACACACACATCAACCAGTTACACACACACATCAACCAGTTACACACACACACACAGTTGGATCTGAACCTTCTTGTTTTCTTTTGGCCGACTTTTCTTCAGCTGGATGCAGGGGTGTGTGTGTGTGTGTGTGTGTCTGTTGCGGTCAGTCTCACCCCTCTCTCCACGTTTCTTCTTGGTTCTGTCGATATGGTCCTTCAGTTGGATGCGGACCTGTCGTTCGTTAGGCAGCTCTCTGATGAAGGGGTGCTTCAACAGCTGCTCTGTGCTGGGTCTCTGACCATGACTCTTCACCAAGCAGCTCTCAATGAACGACTGAAACTTCTTAGACCTGAACACACACAGAGACAACACAGTGAGTGTGAGTGTGTGTGTGTGTGTGTGTGTGTGTGTGTGTGTGTGTGTGTGTGTGATAACTCACCACTTCTTAGACTTGAGTCTGGGGGCGGGGTTTCTGGGGATGAGGAAGAGAGCTCTCATTGGGTGCATGTCACACAGTGCTGTAGAGAGGGAGAGAAAGGGTTAACAAACCATGATGCCTCCAACCAATGCACACGACGTCTGATAGTGTCTTATGCCACAGTATTCACTGTTGTGCCAGCCTACGTTGTGTTGTGGTAGGCACTGGTACTTACGCGGTGCTCCTTCTGCCATCTCTATAGCCGTAATACCCAGAGACCACAGGTCACTCTGAAAGACACAGAGGAGTTAGGAGGGATTGAGATGACCAGGGAAAATACACTAAACCCACAAACAGACATACACACAGCCTACTGTGGTACCTTGAAGTCGTAGGTGGCCTCAGGGTTCTCGTCGCAGGCGATGACTTCAGGAGCCATCCAATATGGCGTCCCTATAAACGTGTTCCTCCTCCCCACCGTACGGTCCAACTGGGCACTCACTCCAAAGTCCACTGGAACACACACACACACACACACACACACACACACACACACACACACACACACACACACACACACACACGTGAAACATTTTGATCTGTCCGTCCGCCAGTCTGTCTGTTTTCCTGTTTGTCTGGGTGTCTCACCCAGTTTGACCTCTGCGTTCTCTGTCAGCAGGACGTTCTGACCCTTGATGTCTCTGTGGATGACCTTGTGTTGGTGGAGATGGGTCAGACCCTAGAGAGAGAGAGCGAGAGAGCGAGAGATAACTGTTGGTTATTATAAGGCACACTCCACACACAGAAACGCGTACAAGGCTCTCCCTCCATTTGGCAAATCTGACCATAATTCTATCATCCCGATTCCTACTCACAAGCAAAAACTAAAGCAGGAAGCACCAGTGACTCAGTCAATAAAAAAGTGGTCAGATGAAGCAGATGCTAAGCTACATGACAGTTTTGCTGGCACAGACTGGAATATGTTCTGGGATTCTTCCGATGGTACACCACATCAGTCACTGGCTTCATCGAAAAGTGCATTGATGACGTTGTCCCCACAGTGACTGTACGTACATACCCCAATCAAAAGCCATGGATTACAGGCAACATCCGCACTGAGCTGCCGCTTTCAAGGAGCGGGACTCTAACCCTGAAGCTTATAAGAAATCCTGCTTATCCTGAAATCCTGCCCTCCAACAAACCATCAAACAGGCAAAGCATCAATACAGGACTAAGATTGAATCATACTACACCGGATCTGACGCTTGTCGGATGTGGCAGGGCTTGCAAACTTTTACAGACTACAAAGGAAAGCACAGCCGCGAGCTTCCCAGTGACACAAGCCTACCAGGCGAGCTAAATAACTTCTATGCTTGATTCGAGGCAAGCAACACTGAGGCATGCATGAGAGCATCAGCTGTTCTGGATGACTGTGTGATCACACTCTCCGTAGCCGATGTGAGTAAGACCTTTTAAACAGGTCAACATTCACAAGGCCGCAGGGCCAGACGGACGACCAGGAAGTGTACTCCGAGCATGCGCTGACCAACAAGTGTCTTCACTGCCATTTTCAACCTGTTCCTAGCTGAGTCTAATACCAACACGTTTCAAACAGACCACCACGGTCCCTGTGCCAAAGAACACTAAGGTAACCTGCCTAAATGACTACCGACCCGTAGCACTCATGGCTCACATCAACACCATTATCCCAGAAACCCTAGACCCACTCCAATTTGCATACCGCCCCAACAGATGATGCAATTTCTACTCCACACTGCCCTTTCCCACCTGGACAAAAGGAACACCTATGCAAGAAGGCTATTCCTTGACTACAGCTCAGCGTTCAACACCATAGTGCCCTCAAAGGTCATCACTATTTAATGTCAGCAGGTTTCATTCCAAATATGTTGATTGCATTAGTTTTAGATGTGGGGGAGTTAGAGAATGAGAGGTGAGAGGGTGACAAGGCAAGAAGGAACTTTTAATCTATGCCATCAAAGGGAACATGAAATTTGACATCCCAATTAGGATCTGGCTAAAAATACTTGAATCAGTTATAGAACCCATTGGCCTTTATGGTTGTGAGGTCTGAGGTCACCAACCAAGAATTCACAAAATGGGACAAACGCCAAATTGAGACTCTGCATGCAGATTTCTGCAAAAAATATCCTCTGTGTACAACGTAAAACACCAAATAATGCATTTAGAGCAGAATTAGGCCGATACTGTGGGAGCAAGCTATACATATAGGGACAAATATAATACTGTACCACAAGAGGAAGATACACTTAGAGTGCATTTGCCATTCTGGTAAAATGCATTGTCTATTGTATAGAACAGGAAACCAAAGTAAGGCCATGAGAGCATAGGACAGCTGGACATACCAAGGTCAGAGGGACATACAAAGGAGGGGGTCAGCCAAATGACCAACGGATGGACTATAGACATAGGGCATATATTTTTAGGACATGAAGAGAAGAGACACATAGTCTACTAGTCCTAATAAGGACAGACATACCAAAGAACACACCAAGCTAAAACATAAGGGGCCCATAGGATAAGATGGGCATGTATTATTTTTGGGACATGAAGAGGTCCTGTCACCATTATAACTTAACTGAAAGCAGATATGGGTGTTATTGGGCGTGTACAAGCAGGAAGCACAGATTGAAAGATAATGGTGGCAGATGGACTGAGGGAAGTAACTTCATTTGCATGGACTCATATGTTGTGTGTGTATAAATACAGAGCCAGTGCTCTGGAAAAGTGTGTGTTCCGCGGACCATCTAGGCTTCTGATATGTTTGTATTAAAAGCCTATATTGAATTCACAAGTTCTTGTAAGTGTTATATTTTGTAACGATCCTCCACGCCAATACCCGCTAATGATCAAAATCAGGAAAAGAGCTGTTAAATTCTACAAACACCTAAAAGGACCATAACCTCCCAAACCTTCCACAAGCTGGCTGGAGTGTTTACGGACATATTCAATCTCTCCCTATCCCAGTCTGCTGTCCCCACTTCAAGATATCTATCATTGTTCCTGTACCCAAGAAAGCAAAGGCAACTGAACTAAATGACTATCGCCCCGTAGCACTCACTTCTGTCATCATGAAGTGCTTTGATAGGCTAGTTAAAGATCGTATCCCCTTACAATGACGGCCTACCACAGCCAAATCCGGACGATGCTGAGCCAATTGTGCACCGCCCGATGGGACTCACAATCATGGCCAGATGTGATTTAGCCTGGATTTGAACCAGGGACTGTAGTGTCACCTCTTGCACTGAGATGCAGACCGCTGCCCCACTCGGGAGCCCCAATCAGGACAAGAGGAATACCTATGTAAGAATGCTGTTCATTGACTACAGCTCAGCATTCAACACCATAGTACCCTCCAAGCTCATCATTAAGCTCGGGGCCCTGGGTCTGAACCCCGCCTTGTGCAACTGGGTCCTGGACTTCCTGATGGGGCCGCCCCCAGGTGGTGAAGGTAGGAAACATCACCTTCACTCCGCTGATCCTCAACACTGGAGCACCACAAGGGATACGTGCTCAGCCCCCTCCTGTACTCCCTGTTCACCCATGACTGCGTGGCCATGCACGCCTCCAACTCAATCATCAAGTTTGCAGACGACACAACAGTAGTAGGTCTGATTACCAAAAATGAGGAGACAGCCTACAGGGAGGAGGTGAGGTCCCTGGGAGAGCGGTGCCAGGAACATGAAGGAGCTGATAGTGGACTTCAGGAAACAGCAGAGGTAGCACACCCCTATCCACAGACAGGGCCGCAGTGGAGAAGGTGGAAAGCTTTGAGTTCCTTGGCGTAGACGGACAAACTGAATTGGTCCATCCACACAGACAGTGTAGTGAAGAAGGCGCAAAAGCTTCTCTTCAACCTCAGGAGGCTGAAGAAATTTGGCCTGTCACCACAACACTCAAACTTTTACAGATGCACAATTGAGAGCATCCTGTCAGGCTGTATCACCGCCTGGTACGGCAACTGCCCAACGCACCATCGGGAGCACACTGCCTGCCCTCCAAGACACCTACAGGACCCGATGTCACAGAAAGGTCAAAAAGATTATCAAGGACATTAACCACCCGAGCCACTGCCTGTTCACCCCGCTATCATCCAGAAGGCGAGGTCAGTACAGGTGCATCAAAGCTGGGACTGAGAGACTGAAAAACAGCTTCTATTTCAAGGCCATCGGACTGTTAAATAGCCATCACTAGCTGTTTTCCACCCAGTTATGTAACCCTGCACCTTAGAGGCTGCTATATACTTGGAATCACTGGCCACTTTAATAATGGAACACTAGTCACTTTAATAATGGAACACTAGTCACTTTAATAATGGAACACTAGTCACTTTAATAATGGAACACTGGTCACTTTACTAATGGAACACTAGTCACTTTATTAATGGAACACAATGTTTACATGCTGCTTTACTCATCTCATAAGTATATACTGTATTATATTCTACTGTATTTCAGTCAATGCCACTCTGACATTGCTCAATCTAATATTAATATATTTCTTATTCCCATTATTTTAGATTAGTGTGTAATGTCGTGAATAGTTACATACTGCTGCACTGGTTGAGCTAGGACACAAGCATTTCGCTATACCTGCAATAACACCTGCTAAATATGTGTATGTGACCAAAAAAATTGATTTGATAAAGCCATCACCTATAGAGGGATGAACGTGGAGAAGAGTCCAAGTTGGCCCTGGGGCTCTATTCACAAACACAAACGGACCCCACAGAGCCCCAGGACAGCAACACAATTACACCCAACCAAATCATGAGAAAACCAAAAGAGAATTAGTTGACACAAGAATTAACAAAAAACTAAGCAAATTAGAATGCTATTTGGCCCTTAACAGAGAGTACACAATGGCAGAATACCTGACCACTGTGACTGACCCAAAATTAAGGAAAGCTTTCAGTATGTACATGTAACAGTATAACTTTAGACCATCCCCTCGCTCATACCCGGGCGCGAATCAGGGACCCTCGGCACACATCAACAACAGTCACCCACAAAGCATCGTTACACATCGCTCCACAAAAGCCGCGGCCCTTGCAGAACAAGGGGAACCACTACTTCAAGGTCTCAGAGCAGGTGACGTCACCGATTGAAACGCTATTTAGAGCACCACCGCTAACTAGCTAGCCGTTTCACATCCGTTACATACAGACTCAGTAAGCATAGCCTTGCTGTTGAGAAAGGCACCAGGGTATGGGCGAGGGGACGGTCTAAAGTTATACTGTTACATACAGACTCAGTGAGCATAGCCTTGCTATTGAGAAATGCACCAGGGTATGGGCGAGGGGACGGTCTAAAGTTATACTGTTACATACAGACTCAGTGAGCATAGCCTTGCTATTGAGAAAGACCGCTGTAGGCAGGCTTGGCTCTCAAGAGAAGACAGGCTATGTGCTCACTGCCCACAAAATGAGGTGGAAACTGAGCTGCACTTCCTAACCTCCTGACAAATATATGACCATATTAGAGACACATATTTCCCTCAGATTACACAGATCAACAAATAGTTAGAATACAAATCCAATGTTGATAAACTCATATCTGCTGGGTGAAATACCAGTGTGCATCACAGCAATAAGATTTGTGACCCGTTGCCACAAGAAAAGGGCAACCAGTGAAGAACAAACACCATTGTAAATACAACCCAGATTTATGTTGATTTATTTTCCCTTTTGTACTTTAACTATTTGCACATCGTTACAACACTGTATATATGCAGAATATGACATTTGAAATGTCTCTATTCCTTTGAAACATGAGTGTAATATTTACAGTTCATTTTTTATTGATTTCAAGTTTGTTTCTTATCTTTTACACTTGCTTTTGGCAACGTAAAACATGTTTCCCATGCCAATAAAGCCCTTTGAATTTAACTGAATTCTACCCTGAGGATCTCTCGGCAGATGTAGGCAGTCCACTCCTCCTTCAGAGAGTTCCCCTTGGTGTTCTTAATCAGATCTGTCACCGAGCCTGCCCCACAGAACTCCATCACCAACTACAGAGACAGAGAGAGAGAGTGGGATTAACACACACCAAACTGAACAGCACTCACTCACACAGGCATACGTACCCATAGCTGGTCGTCGATGCCAGGAGGATTCTTCTTGACGAAGGCACCATAATAGGTAGCAATGTTCCGATGATGGCTGTACTTCTTCAACATGTTGATCTCTGCTTTAATCTCCTCTTCCTCATCCTGGAACACACACACACACACACACAAACACACACAGGATTTGGGACACACACACTGAATGGCAGTTTTGTGTTTTTCACACACACACACACCACAACTTTGACACACACACCCTTAGAGTGGTACACAAACACAGTTGACAGGATTTGGGATTTCTCAAATGAGTCTGAATGGCAGTTTTGTGTTTTTCCGGTTTTGTGTGTGTCTGTGACTTACGCCAGTGACGTCCATAACTTTGATAGCGGCAAGCTGGCCAGTTTTGACATGGCGACCCTGAGAGACAGAGACAGAGACAGAGACAGAGACAGAGAGAGAGAGAGAGAGAGAGAGAGAGAGAGAGAGAGAGAGAGAGAGAGAGAGAGAGAGAGAGAGAGAGAGAGAGACAGAGAGAGAGAGAGAGAGACACAGAGAGAGAGAGAGAGAGACACAGAGAGAGAGAGAGAGAGACACAGAGAGACAGAGAGAGAGAGAGACACAGAGAGACAGAGAGAGAGAGAGACAGAGAGAGAGGTAGAGAGAGAGAGACACAGAGAGACAGAGAGAGAGGGAGAGAGAGAGAGGTAGAGAGAGACAGAGAGAGACAGAGAGAGACAGAGAAAGACAGAGAAAGACAGAGAAAGACAGAGAAAGACAGAGAGAGACAGAGAAAGACAGAGAGAGACAGAGAGGGGGAGAGAGGGGGAGAGAGAGAGAGAGATAGAGAGAGAGATAGAGACAGAGCGGGGGAGAGGGGGAGAGAGAGAGATTAGTATCTAAAATAAAGCAGTTTTACCAACAGTTCCATCATGTAACCGGTTTGTGTTTTAGTCCCAGAGCCAGACTGTCACCCAGCTCTCAGCCTGAACAAGATGTCTGATTGACAGCAGGCCAGCACACACAGGACTGCTGCTGATGCCCACTGACAAGGCTCCATCTGTACACAGAGTAGACAAAACATTAGGAACACCTATTTCCATGACATAGCTTCCCCTGGATTCACCTGGTCAGTCTATGATCCCTTATTGATGTCACTTGTTAAATCAACAACACATCAGTGTAGATGAAGGGGAGGAGAAACAAGGTTAAACAATGATTTTTAAGCCTTGAGACAATTGAGACATTGAATGGCACACATACACAATCTGAGGTTGAACGGGCAAGACAAAACATTTAAGTGCCTTTGAACGGGGTATGGTAGTAGGTGCCAGGTGCACCGGTTTGAGTGTGTAAAGAACTGCAATGCTGCTGGGTTTTTCACACTCAACAGTTTCCTGTGTGTATAAAGAATGGTCCACCACACAAAGGACATCCAGCCGAATTGACCACATCTGTGGGAAGCATTAGAGTCAACATGGGCCAGAGTCCCTGTGGAATGCTTTCAACACCTTGTAGCGTCCATACCCCAACGAATTGAGGCTGTTCTGAGGGCAAAAGGAGGTGCAACTCAATATTAGGAATGTGTTCTTCATGTTTTGTACACATAGTGTAGCAGAGGTAGCTACAGTAGGGAAGTTAAATAATACCCAAAACAGCAAGATGTAACATAAGATGAGGATTGAGTCAGCATGTGTCTGTGTAGAGTGGAAGAACTCACACACCACTGCTATAACACACACAGATAATACAGTATGTTTCTCAGTATTGCATCAGACACACTGACTGTATTTGACCGGCAGAGAAGCTGAACCAGATTGTTCTATCCTTTCCCCGCTCTGCCCCCCTTCTCTCTCGCTCTCTCTCACCTCCCCCTCTCACCACCACCTCCTCTCTCTCTCCTCCCCCTCTCACCACCACCTCCTCTCTCTCACCTCCCCCTCTCACCACCACCTCCTCTCTCTCTCTCCTCCCCCTCACTCTCTCATCTCGTTCAGACATGCTGTGAGACAGCTGAAGACCCACAACTCCATTCTCCCCTACCAGGCCAACAGACAGACAGACACAGACAGACAGACAGACAGACGGACAGACAGACAGACAGGACTCTGCTTGGTCCAGTTCTGTAGCTGACTGTCCTAAATGCTCTGGGCATACAGACTCACTCTCCCTTACACAACACCAGTGAAGCGAGGTCGCGAGCACGCACACGCACGCCAGAAAACAACACACTCTTCAACGGAAATGGAATGGCAGATATGCGGAAAGCATATTACACACAGGAAGACAACACAAGATCAGGTGTAATATCCTGAGAAGCCCTTCACACTCGTAACTGTATACGGGGTGAAAAATGGCACATTTGGACACTGATAAGCTCCTAAATTGGAACGTAGTGGCTGTACAGTAACAAGCTGTACGTGACATCAGAGCTCTGTGTCTCCCTTACGCTATTGATACAGTGTCAACGCTATTGATACAGTGTCGACGCTATTGATACAGTGTCGACGCTATTGATACAGTGTCGACGCTATTGATACAGTGTCGACGCTATTGATACAGTGTCAACGCTATTGATACAGTGTCAACGCTATTGATACAGTGTCGACGCTATTGATACAGTGTCGACGCTATTGATACAGTGTCGACGCTATTGATACAGTGTCGACGCTATTGATACAGTGTCGACGCTATTGATACAGTGTCGACGCTATTGATACAGTGTCAACGCTATTGATACAGTGTCAACGCTATTGATACAGTGTCAACGCTATTGATACAGTGTCAACGCTATTGATACAGTGTCAACGCTATTGATACAGTGTCAACGCTATTGATACAGTGTCAACGCTATTGATACAGTGTCAACGCTATTGATACAGTGTCAACGCTATTGATACAGTGTCAACGCTATTGATCGCTATGCTTGATATGGAACAGTAACGGATGACGTGGCATTATACCCTGGGTTGTCCTGAACATATGAGCCTGTTAGTTGTATTGTGAAGAACATTTGGTGAGGATCACCCATCTGAATGCCCTCATCACTCCACCCCATGTGCACCAAAATGACCATCTGCTTCTCTGAACTGCTTTGTGAAAGCCTAACACTAAGATTGTATGTTATCATTTCGACAGCTATTTTGGCAAGAGAATGCTGCCCACCTGACCCAGATTGTGATTTTAAAAATGGACCGTTTTTAACACAACAGTAATTGTGTGATGGCAGAGATGCGGGACTGTGTTCAAAACAACCAAAAAGTGTGCTCGTTCTAGTTCCTCACCGGCACAGCTAGGAGAACTCCAACATTTTTTTTATAGTTTAAGACTCTTCTTTGAGTCATAAAAGTGCATTGAAATTACTCAGGAACTTTGCAAACGTTGGAGAAGTGTGAGGCCACTTGAAGACCCCAGTTAGACCTCTCACTCAAACCCGTGTACACTTTTGGGGTCTTATGTAATGTATTCTGGGTATTTTCAGGTTTTGTTATCAACAAATGCAGTGAAAAGTACAGTGAATTCAACAGTGTGATGTTTGGATCTAGTATTGTGTCAGATAAACGGTTGTCTCCTCACCTTCAGTCTGATAGCCTTGGTTATACTTTCCATATTTGTTCTGTAAGAAACATTTGAATCTAACCCTATCCATATAGGCTAAATCCCACAATTGTAAGGGGTTAAAACAATAAATATAGAAATATACACTGAGTCTACAAAACATTAAGAACACCTTCCTAATATTTAGTTGCACCCCCTTTCACCCTCAAAACAGCCTCAATTGGTTGGGATATTGATTCTACAAGGTGTCTAAAGTGTGGCCCATGTTGACCCCAATGCTTCCCACAGTTGTGTCAAGTTGTCTGGATGTCATTTGGATGGTGGGCCATTCTCGACCCACACGGGAAACTGTTGAGAGTGAAAAAAACCAGCAGCGTTTCAGTTTGACACACAAACCGGTGCGCCTGGCACCTACTACCCCGTTCAACGGGACACGTCTTTCATCTTGCTCATTCACCCTCAATGGAACACATACACAATCTATGTTTCAAGGCTTTAAAATCTTTCTTTAATCCGTTTCCTCCACCTCATCTACACTTATTGAAGTGTTTTTAACAGGTGAGGGATCATAGCTTTCACCTGGTCAGTATATGTCATGGAAAGAGAGGGTGTTCCTAATGTTTTGTCCACTCAGCGTAGAACAGATAAAACAATACTTGAAACATAGATATAGAAATAGATAAGAGAATGAATCTGATAATGAAGTGGTAAACAGAGACAAACATCCTTCCTACTTTGTGTGTGTGTGTGTGTATGTATATATATTCCTCGCATTCCTGACCCCCCCTGAGTACAGTTACCTGCTTCCCTACTGGCAAGACCCCACACGCCACTCAGAGAGAGAGCGAGATAGAAGGGGCTATGAGGCCTACAAAACAGCACTCTTCTAGTGAAAAGCTAGATAACATGGAAACAAACAAGCCAACATCTTCACACTAACCACCTATCGCTGTCTGACTCCCTGTACAGTCCCCTGTCAAGTCACTGGCAGAGAGAGTTCACTGCAACCACATGAACCTGAGCCTTATCCAAAAACAACCCCTAACTCCAACCCCTGGTGTTTTCAATAGGCTTGTTAGTTGGTTAGCCTAACTTACATACCTAGCTACACTATATATACAAAAGTATGTGGACACGCCTTCAAATGAGGGGATATGGCTATTTCAGTCACACTGGTTGCTGACAATCGAGCACACAGCCATGCAATTTCCATAGACAAACATTGGCAGTAGAATGGGCTTACTGAAGAGCTCAGTGACTTTCAACGTGGCACAAGTTTGGAAAGCACACTCCCCAGTACAGAAGAGTACAGTAGATTTACAGTACAGAAGAGTACAGTAGATTTACAGTACAGAAGAGTACAGTAGATTTACAGTACAGAAGAGTACAGTAGATTTACAGTACAGAAGAGTACAGTAGATTTACAGTACAGAAAGTTGGAGTACCGTATAAGTCAGTAGAGTATAGTTCAGTACACTATAGTACAATGTAATGTATTATAATGAACTCTACTGTACTTTACTAAACTATACTGTGATGCCCACACTTGTGAAACATAGAAGTAAGTCTATGTTTTGCAGTGAAGCTCATTAGAAAAATTCCTTGCGTGTGAATAATACCCAAACATGCAAAAAGGGATATTACATTTGTCTACCGTTGCTAGTCAGGATGACATACATAATGATGCATTTCTGTACAGTTCAGGGACCCATGATGTTATTCGCTGCGTCATTATTTTACAGAGTGTTAATCCACTTCCCTTACTGATGTTCTGTAACCAAATTATATGTTTTTCTAACTCAAGGTGTCATGTCGTAGCCGACACCCCATTCTTTCTGCGAAAATCTTGTGATCTTAATTCTGAGTAGATATTTAACCGTTTTTGGAAAACTTGGTCACATTAAAAGCTCAGGGTGATTTTACAATCGTTCTGTTACCAAACTTTACATCTGCACTGTTCTTCGAGTAAATTCGTTTTTTTTGTAAAACTTTGTGGAAATCATTCAAAGTAGTCTTTCTGCATATGGCTTGTTTAACTGTGCAATCAATGTGTTTTGTTTGGCATACATTTTAAAGTGAGGAATAGAAGTCTCAGCGTCATTCTGTTACTGTGGAATTGGCTTACCCTTAATGTATATTGAATAGGTATGAAATACTAGCTGACAAGTGCCTGGGTTTAGGGGCTGTTTCTGGACTGTGCCCTGAAGTTTAAAAAATACATGTCAAAATAAAAGTCATCAACTCTCTCCTCTCATTGGCAACTCGTTACAGTTCAAGGGAAGGTGACAGAGCTGACCTGCCTGTTTTTGGTTGATCAGAGCTCATGTGGGAGGAGTCATCAGGCACACTCCTGTCTGATAGGTTGAGTGTGTGGTGAGGGGTGTGTCTTACCTTGTAGACCTGACCGTAGGTTCCATTTCCCACCAACTCCACTAGTTCAAATATACCAGCTGGGTCCTGGAGAGAGAAATAGAAATAGGGAGAGAGAAATAGAGAGAGAAATAGAGAGAGAGAGAGAAATAGAGAGAGAGAGAGAAATAGAGAGAAATAGAGAGAGAGAGAGAGAGAGAGAGAGAGAGAGAGAGAGAGAGAGAAATAAATGGAGAGAGGGAGAGAAACAGAGAGAGGGGAGAAAGAGAGAGAGAGAGAGAGCAAGAAATAAATGGAGAGAGGGAGAGAAACAGAGAGGGGAGAAAGAGAGAGAGAGAGAGAAATAAATAAATGGAGAGAGGGAGAGAAACAGAGAGAGGGGAGAAAGAGAGAGAGAGAGAGAGAGAGAGAGAGAGAGAGAGAGAGAAATAGAGAGAGGGGAGAAAGAGAGAGAGAGAGGGAGAGAAATAGAGAGAGGGGAGAAAGAGAGAGAGAGAGAAATAAATAAATGGAGAGAGGGAGAGAAATAGAGAGAGGGGAGAAAGAGAGAGCAGTTAGTCAAGCATTGAAAGTATTTTCTCAAGAATTCAGACCCTCTGGAGTCTGATCCCCCTCTACACACACAAGTGTATACGAGCAAACACACAGTAGGACAGAGATCTATAGCGGTACACTGTGACTCCATAGAACGTGTGAGTGAGTGAGTGAGTGAGTAGGGAATACTGGAGTTGAAATAAGCCACATGCTTCCATAGGGTAATTGCAAAAAAATCTAAGTTATTTTTTATTCAAGGTCGACCAGAAGCACTTTTAAACCTGGAACACTGCTCTAGAGACAGGCGGAGACCAGAAGCACTTTTAAACCTAGAACACTGCTCTAGAGACAGGCGGAGACCCACCACACACTCTCCCCTTCAACTAGCACCACCACGCACATCCATATCTTTTAACGTGAGTGAGAGTGCGAGAGAGAGAGAGGGAAGCATTGGGTCATGGGTTTGTGTGCGTATGTCTGTGTAAATATCAATATGAATATTGTGCTAATTTTCTTGTCCTATACCACTCAAGTTATGGTGTCTCGAAGTTGATGAATGTATTGACCCTCTCATTTATTGATCCCCTCAGCACTCTCTGTGTGTGTGTGTGTGTGTGTGTAGTGCAGGGCTATATGGCCAAAATATCATATCAGGTTGTTTTGTTTTTTTATTTGACTGTATTTGAATAATAAAAGTTCTACATTAGCTTTATGGGTAGTGAGTGATCCTAAAGTACTTTATGGGTAGTGAGTGATCCTAAGGTACTTTATGAGTAGTGAGTGATCCTAAGGTACTTTATGAGTAGTGAGTGATCCTAAGGTACTTTATGAGTAGTGAGTGATCCTAAGGTACTTTATGGGTAGTGACTGATCCTAAGGTACTTTATGAGTCGTGAGTGATCCTAAGGTACTTTATGAGTCGTGAGTGATCCTAAGGTACTTTATGAGTAGTGAGTGATCCCAGGGTGGCACATCCATTCTATGTGATTTCAATGAGTCTTTCTCCATTCTGATTGTTTCATGCTGTTCAATTAGACTTCAACCAAAACCATTTTCAGCATTTTCATCATTTCCACCCTGTCACCTAGGGCTGCACCATATGGATAAACAATCTAGGCCTTATTTTTAACCAAATGTTGCAATTCCGATTTTGACAGCAAAACTGTTGGAATCATGGAAATAGAATGATTATTCAAATTCTATAGTTAGGGGCAGCAGGTAGCCTAGTGGCTAGTGTTGGGCCAGTAACCGAAAGGTTGCTAGTTCGAATCCCGAAGCTGACAAGGTAAAAACCTGTTGTTCTGCCCCTGAACAAGGCAGTTAACCCACTGCTCCTAGGCCGTCATTGTAAATAAGAATTTGTTCTTAACTGACTTGCCTATTTAAATATAGGTTAAAAATGTATATAAGTGGGCACTTTGAATACAGTGTTGCATTAATTAAAATGCCAGAGAGAAGTTATTGTGACAGGGTAGGAACCAAAGTGTTGATAAATGTTTCCTAGGGGACCCTATAAACTTTACCTACATTGAATGTTTTCTCTTAGCTACACTCCATGACCAAACGTATGTGGACACCTGCTCATCGAACATGTCATTTAAAAAACATAGGCATTAATATGGAGTTGGTCCCCTTTTTGCTGCTATAACAGCCTCCACTCTTCTGGGAAGACTTTCCACTAGATGTTGGAACATTGCTGCTATAACAGCCTCCACTCTCCTGGGAAGGCTTTCCACTAGATGTTGGAACATTGCTGCTATAACAGCCTCCACTCTCCTGGGAAGGCTTTCCACTAGATGTTGGAACATTGCTGCTATAACAGCCTCAACTCTTCTGGGAAGGCTTTCCACTAGATGTTGGAACATTGCTTCCATTCAGCCACAAGAGCATCAGTGAGGTCAGGCACTGATGTTGGGCGAAAAGGCCTTTAGGCTTGCAGTCCGCATTCCAATTCATCCCAAAGGTGTTCAATGGGGTTGAGGTCAGGGTTCTGTGCAGGCCAGTTAAGTTCTTCCACAACGATCTCAACAAATAATTTCTGCATGGACCTGGCTTTGTGCATGGGGGCTTTGTCATGCTGAAACAGGAAAGGGCCTTCCCCAAACTGTTGCCACAAATTTGGAGGCACAGAATTGTCTAAAAAGTAATTGGATGCTGTAGTGTTAAGATTGGGGCCCAAACCATGAAAAACAGCCCCAGACCATTTCATGAAGTTCCAGACGAACGGTTCTTGTGTTGACGTTGCTTCCAGGTGCAGTTTGGTACTCGGTAGTGAGGTATGCGCTTCAGCACTCGGTGGTTCTGTTCTGTGAGCTTGTGTGGACTACCACTTCGCGGCTGAGCCGTTGTTGCTGCTAGATGTTTCCACTTCACAATTACAGCGCTTACAGTAGACCAGGCAGCTCCAGCAGAGAAGAAATTTGACTAACTGACTTGTTGGAAAAGTGGCATCCTATGACGGTGCCACGTTGAAAATCATTGATCTCTTCAGTAAGGCCATTCAACTGCCAATGTTTGTCTATGGAGTTTGCATGGCTGTGTGCTCAATTGTATACACCTGTCAGCAAAGTTTGTGGCCGAAATAGCAGAATCCACTAATTTGAAGGGGTGTCCACATACATTTTAGTGTACTTCATGTAGGTAACATATTCATGCTTTGCATAATCTTCTTTGATTTAGAAGGTACTGTTGCACAAACAACATGCTGATTTAGTTCTACACCATCGCTGATATTATCAGGCTGTATAGCTAATTACATTTCATCTGACTCATACCGCTGCTGCCCAACTTGCTTAGAAAAGACAACCTAGCTGTTTGCAGATGTAAGAAACAAACTAATTGTGTAGAACTATAGAACACTAAATGGATTTATATTAAGAAGCAAAGTGAAAACAGCATCGTTGTCATTAGGGATGCACAATATCTCGGTAAGCAGTATTGCATGCTCAAGAATGACGTGATACCCTCTGTCATGGCATTGAAACGCCTGCTCAACAAAACAGCAGATGTGATACCCTCTGTCATGGCATTGAAATTGCCTGCTCAACAAAACAGCAGACGTGATACCCTCTGTCATGGCATTGAAATTGCCTGCTCAACAAAACAGCAGACGTGATACCCTCTGTCATGGCATTGAAACTCCTGCTCAACAAAACAGCAGACGTGATACCCTCTGTCATGGCATTGAAACTTCTGCTCAACAAAACTGATGATAGGTACAAGGACCGCTACTTCTTTAACAGGCATTCTCTCTGAGCCTCTTTACTGTGTTGCCACCATGCTAGATGCTAGGTACAAGGACCGCTACTTCTTTAACAGGCATTCTCTCTGAGCCTCTTTACTGTGTTGCCACCATGCTAGATGCTAGGTACAAGGACCGCTACTTCTTTAACAGGCATTCTCTCTGAGCCTCTTTACTGTGTTGCCACCATGCTAGATGCTAGGTACAAGGACCGCTACTTCTTTAACAGGCATTCTCTCTGAGCCTCTTTACTGTGTTGCCACCATGCTAGATGCTAGGTACAAGGACCGCTACTTCTTTAACAGGCATTCTCTCTGAGCCTCTTTACTGTGTTGCCACCATGCTAGATGCTAGGTACAAGGACCGCTACTTCTTTAACAGGCATTCTCTCTGAGCCTCTTTACTGTGTTGCCACCATGCTAGATGCTAGGTACAAGGACCGCTACTTCTTTAACAGGCATTCTCTCTGAGCCTCTTTACTGTGTTGCCACCATGCTAGATGCTAGGTACAAGGACCGCTACTTCTTTAACAGGCATTCTCTCTGAGCCTCTTTACTGTGTTGCCACCATGCTAGATGCTAGGTACAAGGACCTACTTTTTAACAGGCATTCTCTCTGAGCCTCTTTACTGTGTTGCCACCATGCTAGATGCTAGGTACAAGGACCGCTACTTCTTTAACAGGCATTCTCTCTGAGCCTCTTTACTGTGTTGCCACCATGCTAGATGCTAGGTACAAGGACCGCTACTTCAACAGGCATTCTCTCTGAGCCTCTTTACTGTGTTGCCACCATGCTAGATGCTAGGTACAAGGACCGCTACTTCTTTAACAGGCATTCTCTCTGAGCCTCTTTACTGTGTTGCCACCATGCTCGATGCTAGGTACAAGGACCGCTACTTCTTTAACAGGCATTCTCTCTGAGCCTCTTTACTGTGTTGCCACCATGCTCGATGCTAGGTACAAGGACCGCTACTTCTTTAACAGGCATTCTCTCTGAGCCTCTTTACTGTGTTGCCACCATGCTAGATGCTAGGTACAAGGACCGCTACTTCTTTAACAGGCATTCTCTCTGAGCCTCTTTACTGTTTGCCACCATGCTAGATGCATACTTCTTTAACAGGCATTCTCTCTGAGCCTCTTTACTGTGTTGCCACCATGCTAGATGCTAGGTACAAGGACCGCTACTTCTTTAACAGGCATTCTCTCTGAGCCTCTTTACTGTGTTGCCACCATGCTAGATGCTAGGTACAAGGACCGCTACTTCTTTAACAGGCATTCTCTCTGAGCCTCTTTACTGTGTTGCCACCATGCTAGATGCTAGGTACAAGGACCGCTACTTCTTTAACAGGCATTCTCTCTGAGCCTCTTTACTGTGTTGCCACCATGCTAGATGCTAGGTACAAGGACCGCTACTTCTTTAACAGGCATTCTCTCTGAGCCTCTTTACTGTGTTGCCACCATGCTAGATGCTAGGTACAAGGACCGCTACTTCTTTAACAGGCATTCTCTCTGAGCCTCTTTACTGTGTTGCCACCATGCTAGATGCTAGGTACAAGGACCGCTACTTCTTTAACAGGCATTCTCTCTGAGCCTCTTTACTGTGTTGCCACCATGCTAGATGCTAGGTACAAGGACCGCTACTTCTTTAACAGGCATTCTCTCTGAGCCTCTTTACTGTGTTGCCACCATGCTAGATGCTAGGTACAAGGACCGCTACTTCTTTAACAGGCATTCTCTCTGAGCCTCTTTACTGTGTTGCCACCATGCTAGATGCTAGGTACAAGGACCGCTACTTCTTTAACAGGCATTCTCTCTGAGCCTCTTTACTGTGTTGCCACCATGCTCGATGCTAGGTACAAGGACCGCTACTTCTTTAACAGGCATTCTCTCTGAGCCTCTTTACTGTGTTGCCACCATGCTAGATGCTAGGTACAAGGACCGCTACTTCTTTAACAGGCATTCTCTCTGAGCCTCTTTACTGTGTTGCCACCATGCTAGATGCTAGGTACAAGGACCGCTACTTCTTTAACAGGCATTCTCTTGAGCCTCTTTACACCATGCTAGATGCATACAAGGACCGCTCTTCTTTAACAGGCATTCTCTCTGAGCCTCTTTACTGTGTTGCCACCATGCTAGATGCTAGGTACAAGGACCGCTACTTCTTTAACAGGCATTCTCTCTGAGCCTCTTTACTGTGTTGCCACCATGCTAGATGCTAGGTACAAGGACCGCTACTTCTTTAACAGGCATTCTCTCTGAGCCTCTTTACTGTGTTGCCACCATGCTAGATGCTAGGTACAAGGACCGCTACTTCTTTAACAGGCATTCTCTCTGAGCCTCTTTACTGTGTTGCCACCATGCTAGATGCTAGGTACAAGGACCGCTACTTCTTTAACAGGCATTCTCTCTGAGCCTCTTTACTGTGTTGCCACCATGCTAGATGCTAGGTACAAGGACCGCTACTTCTTTAACAGGCATTCTCTCTGAGCCTCTTTACTGTGTTGCCACCATGCTAGATGCTAGGTACAAGGACCGCTACTTCTTTAACAGGCATTCTCTCTGAGCCTCTTTACTGTGTTGCCACCATGCTAGATGCTAGGTACAAGGACCGCTACTTCTTTAACAGGCATTCTCTCTGAGCCTCTTTACTGTGTTGCCACCATGCTAGATGCTAGGTACAAGGACCGCTACTTCTTTAACAGGCATTCTCTCTGAGCCTCTTTACTGTGTTGCCACCATGCTAGATGCTAGGTACAAGGACCGCTACTTCTTTAACAGGCATTCTCTCTGAGCCTCTTTACTGTGTTGCCACCATGCTAGATGCTAGGTACAAGGACCGCTACTTCTTTAACAGGCATTCTCTCTGAGCCTCTTTACTGTGTTGCCACCATGCTAGATGCTAGGTACAAGGACCGCTACTTCTTTAACAGGCATTCTCTCTGAGCCTCTTTACTGTGTTGCCACCATGCTAGATGCCAGGTACAAGGACCGCTACTTCTTTAACAGGCATTCTCTCTGAGCCTCTTTACTGTGTTGCCACCATGCTAGATGCTAGGTACAAGGACCGCTACTTCTTTAACAGGCATTCTCTCTGAGCCTCTTTACTGTGTTGCCACCATGCTAGATGCTAGGTACAAGGACCGCTACTTCTTTAACAGGCATTCTCTCTGAGCCTCTTTACTGTGTTGCCACCATGCTAGATGCTAGGTACAAGGACCGCTACTTCTTTAACAGGCATTCTCTCTGAGCCTCTTTACTGTGTTGCCACCATGCTAGATGCTAGGTACAAGGACCGCTACTTCTTTAACAGGCATTCTCTCTGAGCCTCTTTACTGTGTTGCCACCATGCTAGATGCTAGGTACAAGGACCGCTACTTCGATGCAGACAAGAAACAGAGTTTACGTGAAATGTTAGTGTAACAGTATAGTTTCCGTCCCTCTCCGTGCTCGAACCAGGGACCCTCTGCACACATCAACGACTGCCTCCCACGAAGCATCGTTACTAGAGGTCGACCGAGTAATCGGAATGGCCGATTAACTAGGGCCGATTTCAAGTTTTCATAACAAATCGGAAATCGGTATTTTTGGGCGCCGATTTCCGATTCTTTTTTAAAATAATAATAATGTATACCTTTTATTTAACTAGGCAAGTCAGTTAAGAACACATTCTTATTTTCAATGACTGCCTAGGAACGGTGGGTTAACTGCCTTGTTCAGGGGCAGAACAACAGATTTTTACCTCGTCAGCTCAGGGGTTCCAATCTTGCAACCGCACAGTTAACTAGTCCAACGCTCAACCATTGCACTCCACGAGGAGACTGCCTGTTACGCGAATGTAGTAGAAGCCAAGGTAAGTTGCTAGCTAGCATTAAACTTATCTTATAAAAAACAATCAATCATAATCACTAGTTATAACTACTAATCCAGTTTAGCAGGCAATATTAACCAGGTGAAATTGTGTAATTTCTCTTGCGTTCATTGCACGCAGAGTCAGGGTATATGCAAGTTTGGGTTGCCTGGCTCATTGCGAACTAATTTGCCAGAATTTTACATAATTATGACATACATTATAGGTTGTGCAATGTAACAAGAATATTTAGACTTAGGGATGCCACCCGTTAGATAAAATACTGAACAGTTCCGTATTTCACTGAAATAATAAACGTTTTGTTTTCGAAATTATAGTTTCCGGATTCGATCATATTAATGACCAAAGGCTCGTATTTCTGTGTGTTATGTTAGAATTAAGTATATGATTTGATAGAGCAGTCTGACTGAGCGATGGTTGGCAGCAGCAGGCCCGTAATCATTCATCCAAACAGCACTTTTGTGCATTTTGCCAGCAGCTCTTCGCAAGCACAGCGCTGTTTATGACTTCAAGCCTATCAGCCTAATGGCTGGTGTAACCAATGTGAAATGGCTAGCTAGTTAGCTGGGTGTGCGCTAATACTGTTTCAAACGTCACTCGCTTTTAGATTTGGAGTAGTTATTCCCCTTGCGCTGCAAGGGCCGCGGCTTTTGTGGAGCGATGGGTAACGATGCTTCGAGTGTGGCTGTAAGTCGATGTGTTCCTGGTTCGAGCCCAGGTAGGGGCGAGGAGGGGGACGGAAGCTATACTGTTACACTGGCAATACTATAGGGCCTATAAGAACATCCAATAGTCAAAGGTATATGAAATACAAATGGTATAGAGAAAAATAGTCCTATAATTCCTATAATAACTACAACCTCTTACCTTAGAATATTGAAGTCTCATGTTAAAAGGAACCACCAACTTTCATATGTTCTCATTTTCTGAGCAAGAAACTTAAACGTTAGCTTTTTTACATGGCACATATTACTTTCTACTCCAACACTTTGTTTTTGCATTATTTAAACCAAATTGAACATGTTTCATTATTTATTTGAGGCTAAATTTATTTTATTGATGTTTTATATTAACTTAAAATAAGTGTTAATTAAGTATTGTTGTAATTGTCATTATTACAAATAAAAAAGTAAGGGATGTAAGTGGAAGAAATAGGATTTGATTATGTTTTACTCATAATGGGACATATGTAAATGCCAACAAAATAACTTTTTGGTCAGTGTGTGTTTCAACTACTTAACTGTACAAGAATGCTTAAAAGGGCACTACGTTTTTTAAATATTGGTTATCTGTATCCGTTTTTTTGGCAAGGAAAATATCGGAAATCGTCCAAAAATGTCATATCAGTGCATCCCCGCAAGTGTCTCTTGGTCGAGGAAAAAGAAATGAGCTCCTTGAGTGACAGGGTTATGTGTGGAAAGCAGCATGGAGCGAGAGATGACTCAAGTAGCGAAAGTAAACTCTAAAAATGGACGTTATACACAACTTATCACATTTAACAAACCGAACATTCAAATAACTTTATAGAAGGTAAAGTAAAACTCAAACTGGTCCGTGCATTAATACCGGTATAGCCCTAGATGGGTTCCAGACCTAGTGGCCCACAGGGTGAATTTGGGCCATCGGTGGTTATGTTTTTATTTGGCCACCAAGTTTTTGTTGACTTTCAATGTTTGGACATAAAAAAACAGGAAATCAACTCCAAGTGATTTTTATTTGTCATATTTTCACAAGTATTCCCACGCATAATAGAGAGACCTAATCGTATACAAATGTAAGTACATTTTGAAATGATGTTTTAGTCAAATATCTGTTTGGGCTTCTTGCGGCCAATTTGTAGACTACAACATTTTTTGTAATTATGTCCCGCCAGCCCGAACATCCGCTCAAGAAAAATGTTTTTAAAAAATGGTCCCGCAGTTGGATCTAGTTGAGGATCCCTGGTCACAACCGCAAGGCTCTCCAGAGGGTAGTGAGGTCTGCACAACGCATCACTGGGGGCAAACTACCTGCCCTCCAGGACACCTACACCACCCGATGTCACAGGAAGGCCAAAAAGATCATCAAGGACAACAACCACCCGAACCACTGCCTGTTCACCCCGCTATCATCCAGAAGACGAGGTCAGTACAGGTGCATCAAAGCTGGGACCGAGAGACTGAAACACAGCTTCTATCTCAAGGCCTTCAGACTGTTACAACAGCTACCACTAACATTGAGTGGCTGCTGCCAACATACTGACTCAACTCCAGCCACTTTAAGAATGAAAAAATTGATGTAATAAATGTATCACTAGCCACTTTAAACAATGCCACTTTATATAATGTTTACATACCCTACATTACTCATCTCATACGTATATACTGTACTCTATACCATCTACTGCATCTTGCCTATGCCGTTCGGCCATTGCTCATTCATATATTTCTATGTACATATTCTTATTCATTCCTTTACACTTGTGTGTGTATAAGGTAGTTATTGTGAAATTGTTAGGTTAGATTACTTGTTAGATATTACCGCATGGTCGGAACTAGAAGCACAAGCATTTCGATACACTCGCATTAACATCTGCTAACCATGTGTATGTGACCAATAAAATGTGATTTGATTAGGGGAAGTGAGGGAGACAGGAAAAGGAAATCCTCTCCCATGAGCAGTGTGCTGCTCCCCAGCTCTCTGCATCTAGGTGACCTCATTTCCAGTCGCACCGCAGATCTGGACGAAAGCTCAAGAGGCCAGCAGTGGAGGTAATAACTGTCATACATCTATTAGAGAGAGAGAGAAGAGCTGAGAAGAGCTGAGAAGCTGCAAATTTAATTCTGTACAGCACTTTGAGATATCAGCTGATGTACGAAGGGCTATATAAATACATTTGATTTGATTTGATTTGATTTGAATTGTTTAACTCCATTTCGAGAGAGAGCGAGAGGATGAATGAGTCAACGTGATGTTGGACGTGCCAGATTTTTACAATCCAGATACCGCAAATGTGTATGTATGCGTGTTTGCATAGCACGTGCATCATTCACAGCCATGTGACAAGAATGTAATCTAACACACATACATACATACAGACACACACACAGCCGCTCCTGCCTGTCATGTTGGGGCTTGAGCCTGCTGCTGCTGGTAAGATCCTGTTGCGTAACGACCTGCCTGTAATGACTATGTAAGACTACAGAGGCTGTCAAAACACACAGCACAAAGAACAGTGGTCTTACATTTCCTTTGCTTGTGGGGGGGGTGACAACTGTCTTAGAGCCCTCAAACTGAACTCGATCTCGAAGCCAATCCCACTGCTTTTCGTTGCTCCCGTCTAAACAGGGACCGATTTAGACCTGGGACACCAGATGGGTGCAATTAATGATCAGGTGGAACAGAAAAGCACCAGGCTCCGGACCTCGTTGGGTATTCCTGTCCTAGAGGACGCACACACATCAGAGTGCTGTGAGGTCACTGACCTCACAAAAATCACATAACCAGTTTCTGCTGTTCTCTAATATAATTCAACTGTGTGTGATGCCGCGCTACAGACAGCTTAACATCTGCCACAAACACAGACAGAGGGGCCTATTAGACACAAACACAGACAGAGAGGGGCCTATTAGATACAAACACAGACAGAGGGGCCTATTAGACACAAACACAGCAGAGGGGCCTATTAGACACAAACACAGACAGAGAGGGGCCTATTAGACACAAACACAGCAGAGGGGCCTATTAGACACAAACACAGACAGAGAGGGGCCTATTAGATACAAACACAGACAGAGGGGCCTATTAGACACAAACACAGCAGAGGGGCCTATTAGACACAAACACAGCAGAGGGGCCTATTAGACACAAACACAGACAGTGGGGCCTATTAGACACAAACACAGACAGAGAGGCCTATTAGACACAAACACAGACAGAGGGGCCTATTAGACACAAACACAGCAGAGGGGCCTATTAGACACAAACACAGCAGAGGGGCCTATTAGACACAAACACAGACAGAGGGGCCTATTAGACACAAACACAGCAGAGGGGCCTATTAGACACAAACACAGACAGTGGGGCCTATTAGACACAAACACAGACAGAGAGGCCTATTAGACACAAACACAGACAGAGGGGCCTATTAGACACAAACACAGCAGAGGGGCCTATTAGACACAAACACAGCAGAGGGGCCTATTAGACACAAACACAGACAGAGGGGCCTATTAGACACAAACACAGACAGAGAGGGGCCTATTAGACACAAACACAGACAGAGAGGGGCCTATTAGACACAAACACAGACAGAGAGGGGCCTATTAGACACAAACACAGACAGAGAGGGGCCTATTAGACACAAACACAGACAGAGAGGGGCCTATTAGACACAAACACAGACAGAGAGGGGCCTATTAGACACAAACACAGACAGAGAGGGGCCTATTAGACACAAACACAGCAGAGGGGCATATTAGACACAAACACAGACAGAGAGGGGCCTATTAGACACAAACACAGACAGAGAGGGGCCTATTAGACACAAACACAGACAGAGAGGGGCCTATTAGACACAAACACAGACAGAGAGGGGCCTATTAGACACAAACACAGACAGAGAGGGGCCTATTAGACACAAACACAGACAGAGAGGGGCCTATTAGACACAAACACAGACAGAGAGGGGCCTATTAGACACAAACACAGACCCAGGGTTCCATTACATCACGTTCCAATTGTTGCGAGAAAAAGGCTATCTGAGGTTGTAACGCGCGTGGGAGGGAGCTGAAACCCCAGCATACATCGGTTGATCTAAATCAATGATCTGATCAGCGGATGCATGGCAGGTAACGACGGATCGAAGACGCCAACAACAACCACAGAGTCGGTGCAAAGAGGCAGTCGTTAACGGGGGATGGGGCAAGTGCTCGAGAAAACGTCTCATTCATACAATGCCCATTTTATCACACACACACGCGCGCTTTACCCGTAGTGCTGACAGGTCTATCTCATCCAGACTCCGGGCCGGGGAGTCGCTCGCCATGATTCTCTCAAAATGGAAGCTTCGTCTCCGCTCATTTACCGAGGACAAACCCCCTCTCCCCTCCCTTATCCAGCTGTTAAAATCCCACGTTATATCCCTGCTGGCGTCCGTTAATAACAGTCCATAAACAATGGGTAATATAATCCGTTTTTCCGTTTGATCCCGGCGGAACGCGTCTCGAGACACCGAGGTGATCCAGGTCCTACATGCTGTATTCGGTTGCACGGGCCCCCTCCACCGGAGGATGGTGAAAAAAACACACTCCGCAAGAGAGCACAGCTGCGTACACACTGTATACCCACACACAGCGAGAGAATGCAAAGCGCCCCGGAAAAGGGTTAGTCTCGCGCTCACGGGAGTGGCCTGGCTGCACGAGCAGAGGGCGGGTCTCCTGAAAACAGGGACGCCCACAATGTCACATGCACGCGTGTGTGGGACAGTTATGAAAAAGCCCCCTCCTCCACATGACAGGTTCATTGTATCTTCAGTCTAAAGTTCCATAAAACGGATAATTTCCTTAGTCTTCTTATCTCTTTGTGTCTCCTGCTGCATCTCCACACATGTAGCTTATATATTTCATCATCAAGATCCTCCTCATCATCATTAATATCATCCTCAGCAGTAACAACAACATCACCACCAAGATCCTCCTCATCATCATTAATATCATCCTCAGCAATAACAACAACATCACCACCAAGATCCTCCTCATCATCATTAATATCATCCTCAGCAGTAACAACAACATCACCACCAAGATCCTCCTCATCATCATTAATATCATCCTCAGCAGTAACAACAACATCACCACCAAGATCCTCCTCATCATCATTAATATCATCCTCAGCAATAACAACAACATCACCACCAATATCCTCCTCATCATCATTAATATCATCCTCAGCAATAACAACAACATCACCACCAAGATCCTCCTCATCATCATTAATATCATCCTCAGCAGTAACAACAACATCACCACCAAGATCCTCCTCATCATCATTAATATCATCCTCAGCAGTAACAACAACATCACCACCAAGATCCTCCTCATCATCATTAATATCATCCTCAGCAGTAACAACAACATCACCACCAAGATCCTCCTCATCATTAATATCATCCTCAGCAGTAACAACAACATCACCACCAAGATCCTCCTCATCATCATTAATATCATCCTCAGCAGTAACAACAACATCACCACCAAGATCCTCCTCATCATCATTAATATCATCCTCAGCAGTAACAACAACATCACCACCAAGATCCTCCTCATCATCATTAATATCATCCTCAGCAGTAACAACAACATCACCACCAAGATCCCCCATCATCATTAATATCATCCTCAGCAGTAACAACAACATCACCACCAAGATCCTCCTCATCATCATTAATATCATCCTCAGCAGTAACAACAACATCACCACCAAGATCCTCCTCATCATCATTAATATCATCCTCAGCAGTAACAACAACAACACCACCAAGATCCTCCTCATCATTAATATCATCCTCAGCAGTAACAACAACATCACCACCAAGATCCTCCTCATCATCATTAATATCATCCTCAGCAGTAACAACAACATCACCACCAAGATCCTCCTCATCATCATTAATATCATCCTCAGCAGTAACAACAACATCACCACCAAGATCCCCCTCATCATTAATATAATCCTCAGCAGTAACAACAACATCACCACCAAGATCCTCCTCCTCATTAATATCATCATCAGCAGTAACAACAACATCACCACCAAGATCCTCCTCCTCATCATTAATATCATCCTCAGCAGTAACAACAACATCACCACCAAGATCCTCCTCATCATCATTAATATCATCCTCAGCAGTAACAACAACATCACCACCAAGATCCTCCTCATCATCATTAATATCATCCTCAGCAGTAACAACAACATCACCACCAAGATCCTCCTCATCATCATTAATATCATCCTCAGCAGTAACAACAACATCACCACCAAGATCCTCCTCATCATCATTAATATCATCCTCAGCAGTAACAACAACATCACCACCAAGATCCTCCTCATCATCATTAATATCATCCTCAGCAGTAACAACAACATCACCACCAAGATCCCCCTCATCATTAATATCATCCTCAGCAGTAACAACATCACCAACAAGATCCTCCTCCTCATTAATATCATCCTCAGCAGTAACAACAACATCACCACCAAGATCCTCCTCCTCATCATTAATATCATCCTCAGCAGTAACAACAACATCACCACCAAGATCCTCCTCATCATCATTAATATCATCCTCAGCAGTAACAACAACATCACCACCAAGATCCTCCTCATCATCATTAATATCATCCTCAGCAGTAACAACAACATCACCACCAAGATCCTCCTCATCATCATTAATATCATCCTCAGCAGTAACAACAACATCACCACCAAGATCCTCCTCATCATTAATATCATCCTCAGCAGTAACAACAACATCACCACCAAGATCCTCCTCCTCATCATTAATATCATCCTCAGCAGTAACAACAACATCACCACCAAGATCCTCCTCATCATCATTAATATCATCCTCAGCAGTAACAACAACATCACCACCAAGATCCTCCTCATCATCATTAATATCATCCTCAGCAGTAACAACAACATCACCACCAAGATCCTCCTCATCATCATTAATATCATCCTCAGCAGTAGCAAGAACATCACCACCAAGATCCTCCTCATCCTCATTAATATCATCCTCAGCAGTAACAACAACATCACCACCAAGATCCTCCTCATCATCATTATCATCCTCAGCAGTAGCAAGAACATCACCACCAAGATCCTCCTCATCATTAATATCATCCTCAGCAGTAACAACAACATCACCACCAAGATCCTCCTCATCATCATTAATATCATCCTCAGCAGTAACAACAACATCACCACCAAGATCCTCCTCATCATCATTAATATCATCCTCAGCAGTAACATCATCATCGCTCAACTTTTTAAAACTGTGTGTCTTATACGCTGAAGAGTATTCTCAATTCCTGACTGCAAAAGTAATTCTAGTGAAGATTTGAGTGTGTGATATGTACATGACAAACTGGTGTTCACTGTTGTGCATCATTGAAGCAGCATTAACCTGCTGACATATAGAATTGTTTTAAAAAGGTCATACCAAGGACCATTTACCTATTTGATTTAGATATATATTTTTTATAAGATAACAAATATTATTTGATGAAACAATGAATCTGTCCTGACTGCTAATAGCACAGACAAACTCACTAACAGATAAACACCCTGGAACAACAAATAGACCCCCATTTTTTTTTTTTTCAATAAATAAAAATAATGTTTGTTCTGAAGTGTAAGCCCTATATTTGAAAGACACAGGAAAGATCAGGAAACTGCCCCCCTCCTCCCCAACGGCTTAGAATGTTATGGGTTAAAGAGGGAGGAACACTTAAAGTCTGTTTTTAGTCATACACACACGAGGAGAGGGACATTTCCAGCATTCTAGAAGAGTGACTGTAACAGGAGTGTGTGTGAATAAGTCAACTACTACATTTTTACATTTGACATTTTAGTCATAACCCCATATCACAGTAAGTAGATTTTTCTTCAGTAAAGTAGCTATTAGCAAAGACAGAGCTAGTAGGGGGGAGAGTCTAGTATGCTGCTAGGTCACCTGTGGTACAAGTCAGTATTCCACATTCATCCATGTCAGCTAGGTCACCTGTGATACAAGTCAGTATTCCACATTCATCCATGTCAGCTAGGTCACCTGTGACACAAGTCAGTATTCCACATTCATCCATGTCAGCTAGGTCACCTGTGATACAAGTCAGTATTCCACATTCATCCATGTCAGCTAGGTCACCTGTGATACAAGTCAGTATTCCACATCCATCTATGTCAGCTAGGTCACCTGTGATACAAGTCAGTATTCCACATTCATCCATGTCAGCTAGGTCACCTGTGATACAAGTCAGTATTCCACATTCATCCATGTCAGCTAGGTCACCTGTGATACAAGTCAGTATTCCACATTCATCCATGTCAGCTAGGTCACCTGTGATACAAGTCAGTATTCCACATCCATCTATGTCAGCTAGGTCACCTGTGATACAAGTCAGTATTCCACATTCATCCATGTCAGCTAGGTCACCTGTGATACAAGTCAGTATTCCACATTCATCCATGTCAGCTAGGTCACCTGTGATACAAGTCAGTATTCCACATTCATCCATGTCAGCTAGGTCACCTATGATACAAGTCAGAATCACAGGTGATATGTACATGTTGCTAGGAATACTGGAGTATAGAGGTAGATATGTACATGTAGTCAGGGATACTGGAGTATAGAGGTAGATATGTACATGTAGCCAGGGATACTGGAGTATAGAGGTAGATATGTACATGTAGTCAGGGATACTGGAGTATAGAGGTAGATATGTACATGTAGTCAGGGATACTGGAGTATAGAGGTAGATATGTACATGTAGTCAGGGATACTGGAGTATAGAGGTAGATATGTACATGTAGTCAGGGATACTGGAGTATAGAGGTAGATATGTACATGTAGTCAGGGATACTGGAGTATAGAGGTAGATATGTACATGTAGTCAGGGATACTGGAGTATAGAGGTAGATATGTACATGTAGTCAGGGATTAGGAGAAAGTGACTGGTAGCAAGACTAATAACAATAATAATAAACAGTATGTCAGCAGCATAAGTGGTG
Organism: Oncorhynchus keta; assembly: GCF_023373465.1. Taxonomy (NCBI): domain Eukaryota; kingdom Metazoa; phylum Chordata; class Actinopteri; order Salmoniformes; family Salmonidae; genus Oncorhynchus; species Oncorhynchus keta. The sequence continues at coordinate 16,022,958 of NC_068424.1, forward strand.
GGTGGATCAAATCAAATCAAATCAAATGTATTTATATAGCCCTTCGTACATCAGCTGATATCTCAAAGTGCTGTACAGAAACCCAGCCTAAAACCCCAAACAGCAAGCAATGCAGGTGTAGAAGCATGGTGGCTAGGAAAAACTCCCTAGAAAGGCCAAAACCTAGGAAGAAACCTAGAGAGGAACCAGGCTATGTGGGGTGGCCAGTCCTCTTCTGGCTGTGCCGGGTGGAGATTATAACAGAACATGGCCAAGATGTTCAAATGTTCATAAATGACCAGCATGGTCGAATAATAACAAGGCAGAACAGTTGAAACTGGATGTGTGTTAGTGTGTGTGTGTGTTAGTGAGTGTGTGTGTGTTAGTGAGTGTGTGTGTGTTAGTGAGTGTGTGTGTGTGTGTGTGTTAGTTAGTGTGTATGTTAGTGTGAGTCTGTATGTGTGTGCAGGAGTGTCACTGTATGTGTCATAGGTGAATATAGGCCTACATATAAACAGGGCTAAAAACAAGTGACTGGTAGCAAGAACGTGTAAATACACATGGTAATATACTAATGGTAATATATACCTTGCCTTCAGAAAGTGTTACAGACTGAATTTAAAATGGATTAAATACATACTTTTTGTCACTGGCCTACACACAATACCCAATAATGTCAAAGTGGAATTATGTTCTTCAAAATTATTACACATTTATTAAAAATGAAAAGCTGAAATGTCTTGAGTCAATAAGTATTCAACTCTTTTGTTATGGCCTAAATGAGTTCAGTTGTACACATGTGCTTAACAAGTCACATAATAAGTTGCAAGGACTCATTCTCTGTGCAATAATAGTGTTTAACATGAGTTTTGAATGACTACCCCATCTCTGTACCCCACACATACAATTATCTGTCATGTCCCTCAGTTAAGCAGTGAATTTCAAACACAGATTCAACCACAAAGACCAGGGAGGTTTTCCAACGCCTTGTAAAGAAGGGCCCCTATTGGTAGATGGGTAAACATATGATTATCCCCTTGAGCAGGGTGAAGTTATTCTGAAAATAATAATGGACAAATGCTCTACAATCCAGTTGTGGAAAGCTCTTAGAGACTTACCCAGAAAGACTTACAGCTGTAATTGCTACCAGTGGTGTAAAGTACCTAAGTATAAATACTTTGAAGTACTACTTAAGTAGTTTTTTGGGGTATCTGTACTTTACTATTTATATTTTTGGCAACTTTTACCCCACTACATTCTTAAAGAAAATAATGTACTTTTTACCCCATACATTTTCCCTGACACCCAAAAGTACTCGTTACATTTAGACATCTCTACTGCCTCTGATCTGGTAGACCCACGAAACATAGAACATCCCTAGTCATCTCTACTGCCTCTGATCTGGTAGACCCACTAAACAGAGAACATCCCTAGTCATCTCTACTGCCTCTGATCTGGTAGACCCACTAAACAGAGAACATCCATAGTCATCTCTACTGCCTCTGATCTGGTAGACCCACTAAACAGAGAACATCCATAGTCATCTCTACTGCCTCTGATCTGGTAGACCCACTAAACAGAGAACATCCATAGTCATCTCTACTGCCTCTGATCTGGTAGACCCACGAAACAGAGAACATCCCTGGTCATCTCTACTGCCTCTGATCTGGTAGACCCACTAAACAGAGAACATCCCTGGTCATCTCTACTGCCTCTGATCTGGTAGACCCACGAAACAGAGAACATCCCTAGTCATCTCTACTGCCTCTGATCTGGTAGACCCACTAAACAGAGAACATCCATAGTCATCTCTACTGCCTCTGATCTGGTAGACCCACTAAACAGAGAACATCCCTGGTCATCTCTACTGCCTCTGATCTGGTAGACCCACTAAACAGAGAACATCCCTGGTCATCTCTACTGCCTCTGATCTGGTAGACCCACTTAACGCAAGTGCTTGGCTATCCTGGCTATCCTGGCTATCCGTATATAAAATAAACACATTGTGCCGTCTGGTTGGCTTAATATAAGACATTTTAAATGATTTGTACTTTTACTTTTGATACTTGAGTATATTTAAATCCAAATACTTTAAGACTTTTACTCAAGTAATATTTTACTGGGTGACTTTCACCTCAACTTGAGTCATTTTCTGTCACGATCGTGTGGAGAGACGGACCAAGGCGCAGCGTGATTGGAGTTCCACATCTTTATTTTAGTGAAACTTGAAACAAACCAAGACACAAAAAACGACAGTGTAGTACTGAGGTGCTACACGCACTCTCTCAAAAACAATCTCCCACAAAGCAGGTTGGAAAAGGGAACCCTTAAGTATGATCCCCAATTAGAGACAACGAACATCAGCTGCCTCTAATTGGGAACCATACCAAGAGCAACAACATAGAACTATATCACCTAGAACACCCCCTAGTCACACCCTGACCTACTACACCATAGAGAACCAAGGGCTCTCTATGGACAGGGCGTGACATTTTCTATTAAGGTATCTTTACTTTTACTCAAGTATGATCATTGGGTACTTTTCCCACAACTGCTAACATGAAAAATTACCAGCCACACACGGCAGACTGACTTGCTACTGGATACATGCAGTGACTAGCTAGCATGCTAGCAGCTTCATTTGAAAATCTACCTAGGCAAGCCAGTTAAAAACAAATTAATATTTTTAGTGACAGCCTAGGAACAGTGGGTTAACTGCCTTGTTTAGAGGCAGAATGACATTTTAATACCTTGTCAGCTCAGGGATTCGTTCTAGCAACCTTTCGGTTACTGGCCCAATGCTCTTACCACGAGGCTACATGCCGCCCCATCATACAGAACACACCAACATGGAAGACAAAAGCCCTTTGTGTTTGGCTGTTGTCCAGGGTGTCCAGGCCTCTAGAGACCACTAATAGAAACAGCTTATTAAGGTCATAGTCTGGAATCCACAGAATGAGGATGAGGAATGTGAAGATAAGGAATACTGCATTAACATTACTGTGTCAATAATGCTGTTGAGTTCATGTGGTTTCATATCGACATTAAGGTAAGGGGTTAGAGGTTAGATAAATGGCTGAGTGTTAAAATCAACTTTACCAAAGTGACAACAAGGGCACAGAATTCCCTCTCACCCCCCCCCCCCTGTTCCAACAATATCTCTTTCTCTTTTTCTCCCTCGCTTTTTCTGTTTGACATTGTTCTCAGGCCTTAGTCGGTCTTCATTGAAACCTCCCACAAAGGAGTCTGAGTCTAAGTTCTCCAGCCCTTGCAGTGTTGCATAGTGGTAGAATACAGTATAGAACCATTACAGAACAGAGGACAGAGCATGTTACAGAATTACAGTACCAGTCAAAAGTTTGGGCACGCCTACTCATTCAAGGGTTTTTCTTTATTTTTACTATTTTCTACATTGTAGAATAATAGTTTAGACATCGAAACTAGGAAATAACACATGGAATCATGTAGTAACCAAAAAACTGTTAAACAAATCAAAATATGTTAAATTTGAAATTCTTTAAAGTAGCCATCCTTGATAACAGCGTTACACACGCTTGGCATTCTCACAAAAAGATTCACAAAGGGTGCTTTTCCAACAGTCTTGAAGGAGTTCCCACATATGCTGAGCACTTCTTGGCAAATCTTAATTGGGTTGAGGTCGAGTGATTGTGGAGGCCAGGTCATCTGATGCAGCACTCCATCACTCTCCTTCTTGGTCAAATAGCCCTTACATAGCCTGGAGGTGTGTTGGGTCATTGTGCTGTTGAAAAACAAATGATAGTGGGACTAAGCGCGAACCAGATTGGATGGTGTATCGCTGCAGAATGCTGTGGTAGTCATGCTGGTTAAGTGTGTCTTGAATTCTAAATAAATCACTGACAGTGTCACCAGCAAAGCACCCCCACACCTCCTTCTCCATGCTTCACAGTGGGAACCACACATGCAGAAATCATCCGTTCACCTACAGTACTCTGGTTCTCACAAAGACACGGCGGTTGGAACCAAAAATCTCAAATTAGGACTCATCAGACCAAAGGACAGATTTCCACTGGTCTAATGTCCATTGCTCACGTTTCTTGGCCCAAGCAAGTCTCTTCTTCTTATTGGTGTCCTGTAGTTGTGGTTTCTTTGCAGCAATTCGACCATGAAGGCCTGATTCACAAAGTCTCCTCTGCACAGTTGATGTTGAGATGTGTCTGTTACTTGAACTCGGTGAAACAATTATTTGGGCTGCAATCTGAGGTGGAGTAAACTCTAATGAACTTCTCCTCTGCAGCAGAGGTAACTCTGGGTCTTCCTTTCCTGTGGTGGTCCTCATGAGAGCCAGTTTCATCATAGCGCTTGATGGTTTTTGCGACTGCACATGAAGAAACCTTCAAAGGTCTTGAAATTTTCCAGATTGACTGACCTTCATGTTTTAAAGTGATGATGGAATGTTGTTTCTCTCTGCTTATATGAGGTTTTCTTGCCATAATATGGACTTGGTCTTTTACCAAATAGGGCTCTTCTGTATACCACCCCTACCTCGTCACAACACAACTGACTGATTCAAACGCATTAAGAAGGAAAAAAATTCCACAAATTAACTTTTAACAAGGCGCACCTGTTAACTGAAATGCAAAGCTGTCATCAAGGCAAAGGGGGGCCACTTTGAAGAATCTCAAATATAGAAGATATTTTGATTTGTTTAACACTTATTTTTTTATTACTACATAATTCCATATGTGCTATATATAGAGAGAAAGATGGGATTAGAGAGAGAGAGCATGTGCGTTTCCTGGTTTACTCCCAGTTTTGGGAAAGGGGTTTCACCGTGGTAACAGGTGTGCGCATGTGCTCTGCAATGTCATCAGCAGAGCTGGTCTCTCTTTTTCTGAAAAGTTTTCTTCCAACAAACAGACCACTCTCCTCACCCCCTCGCTAACACAGCACACTTTCTGACTTCCTCTCATTCTCTCCTCTCTCTTTCTTACCTCTCTGTCCCTCTCCTCTCTCTTTCTTACCTCTCTGTCCCTCTCCTCTCTCTTTCTTACCTTTCCCCCCCTCTCTGTCCCTCTCCTCTCTCTTTCTTACCTCTCACCCCCTCTCTGTCCCTCTCCTCTCTCTTTCTTACCTCTCTTTCCCTCTCCTCTCTCTTTCTTACCTCTCACCCCCTCTCTGTCCCTCTCCTCTCTCTTTCTTACCTCTCACCCTCTCTCTGTCCCTCTCCTCTCTCTTTCTTACCTCTCACCCCCTCTCTGTCCCTCTCCTCTCTCTTTCTTACCTCTCTTTCCCTCTCCTCTCTCTTTCTTACCTCTCACCCCCTCTCTGTCCCTCTCCTCTCTCTTTCTTACCTCTCACCCTCTCTCTGTCCCTCTCCTCTCTCTTTCTTACCACTCTGTCCCTCTCCTCTCTCTTTCTTACCTCTCACCCTCTCTCTGTCCCTCTCCTCTCTCTTTCTTACCTCTCACCCCCTCTCTGTCCCTCTCCTCTCTCTTTCTTACCTTTCACCCCCTCTCTGTCCCTCTCCTCTCTCTTTCTTAGCTCTCACCCCCTCTCTGTCCCTCTTCTCTCTCTTTCTTACCTCTAACCCTCTCTCTGTCCCTCTCCTCTCTCTTTCTTAGCTCACACCCCCTCTCTGTCCCTCTCCTCTCTCTTTCTTAGCTCACACCCCCTCTCTGTCCCTCTCCTCTCTCTTTCTTAGCTCACACCCCCTCTCTGTCCCTCTCCTCTCTCTTTCTTAGCTCACACCCCCTCTCTGTCCCTCTCCTCTCTCTTTCTTACCTCTCACCCCCTCTCTGTCCCTATCCTCTCTCTTTCTTACCTCTCACCCTCTCTCTGTCCATCTCCTCTCTCTTTCTTAGCTCACACCCCCTCTCTGTCCCTCTCCTCTCTCTTTCTTACCTCTCACCCTCTCTCTGTCCCTATCCTCTCTCTTTCTTACCTCTCACCCTCTCTCTGTCCCTATCCTCTCTCTTTCTTACCTCTCACCCCCAATGCTCTCTTGTTTTCAATAAGATCATGTTCTGAGAGTGTGCTGGGAAAATGTACTGAATAGCAAGCAGAGAATAGAATAATTGTAAGCAGCTCGACTACCGCAACAACACTACCACAACAACGCTACCACAACAACACTACCACATCAACACTACCACATCAACATCAACACATCAACACTACCACAACAATGCTACCACATCAACACTACCACAACAACACTACCACATCAACACTACCACAACAACACTACCACATCAACACTACCACATCAACACTACAAATCAAATTTAAATCAAATCAAATTTATTTATATAGCCCTTCGTACATCAGCTGATATCTCAAAGTGCTGTACAGAAACCCAGCCTAAAACCCCAAACAGCAAACAATGCAGGTGTAAAAGCACGGTGGCTAGGAAAACTCCCTAGAAAGGCCAAAACCTAGGAAGAAACCTAGAGAGGAACCGGGCTATGTGGGGTGGCCAGTCCTCTTCTGGCTGTGCCGGGTAGAGATTATAACAGAACATGACCAAGATGTTCAAATGTTCATAAATGACCAGCATGGTCGAATAATAATAAGGCAGAACAGTTGAAACTGGAGCAGCAGCACAGTCAGGTGGACTGGGGACAGCAAGGAGCCTTCATGTCAGGTAGTCCTGGGGCACGGTCCTAGGGCTCAGGTCAGTTGAAACTGGAGCAGGAGCATGGCCAGGTGGACTGGGGACAGCAAGGAGTCCTCATGTCAGGTAGTCCTGGGACATGGTCCTAGGGCTCAGGTCCTCCGAGAGAGAGAAAGAAAGAGAGAAGGAGAGAATTAGAGAACGCACACTTAGATTCACACAGGACACCGAATAGGACAGGAGAAGTACTCCAGATATAACAAACTGACCCTAGCCCCCCGACACATAAACTACTGCAGCATAAATACTGGAGGCTGAGACAGGAGGGGTCAGGAGACACTGTGGCCCCATCCGAGGACACCCCGGACAGGGCCAAACAGGAAGGATATAACCCCACCCACTTTGCCAAAGCACATCCCCCACACCACTAGAGGGATATCTTCAACCACCAACTTACCATCCTGAGACAAGGCCGAGTATAGCCCACAAAGATCTCCGCCACGGTACAACCCAAGGGGGGCAACCCAGACAGGCCGACCACAACAGTGAATCAACCCACCCAGGTGACGCACCCCCCAGGGACGGCACGAGAGAGCCCCAGCAAGCCAGTGACTCAGCCCCGTAACAGGGTTAGAGGCAGAGAATCCCAGTGGAAAGAGGGGAACCGGCCAGGCAGAGACAGCAAGGGCGGTTCGTTGCTCCAGAGCCTTTCCGTTCACCTTCCCACTCCTGGGCCAGACTACACTCAATCATATGACCCACTGAAGAGATGAGTCTTCAGTAAAGACTTAAAGGTTGAGACCGAGTTTGCGTCTCTGACATGGGTAGGCAGACCGTTCCATAAAAATGGAGCTCTATAGGAGAAAGCCCTGCCTCCAGCTGTTTGCTTAGAAATTCTAGGGACAATTAGGAGGCCTGCGTCTTGTGACCGTAGCGTACGTGTAGGTATGTACGGCAGGACCAAATCAGAGAGGTAGGTAGGAGCAAGCCCATGTAATGCTTTGTAGGTTAGCAGTAAAACCTTGAAATCAGCCCTTGCTTTGACAGGAAGCCAGTGTAGAGAGGCTAGCACTGGAGTAATATGATCAAATTTTTTGGTTCTAGTCAGGATTCTAGCAGCCGTATTTAGCACTAACTGAAGTTTATTTAGTGCTTTATCCGGGTAGCCGGAAAATAGAGCATTGCAGTAGTCTAACCTAGAAGTGACAAAAGCATGGATTAATTTTTCTGCATCATTTTTGGACAGAAAGTTTCTGATTTTTGCAATGTTACGTAGATGGAAAAAAGCTGTCCTCGAAATGGTCTTGATATGTTCTTCAAAAGAGAGATCAGGGTCCAGAGTAACGCCGAGGTCCTTCACAGTTTTATTTGAGACGACTGTACAACCATTAAGATTAATTGTCAGATTCAACAGAAGATCTCTTTGTTTCTTGGGACCTAGAACAAGCATCTCTGTTTTGTCCGAGTTTAATAGTAGAAAGTTTGCAGCCATCCACTTCCTTATGTCTGAAACACATGCTTCTAGCGAGGGCAATTTTGGGGCTTCACCATGTTTCATTGAAATGTACAGCTGTGTGTCATCCGCATAGCAGTGAAAGTTTACATTATGTTTTCGAATAACATCCCCAAGAGGTAAAATATATAGTGAAAACAATAGTGGTCCTAAAACAGAACCTTGAGGAACACCGAAATGTACAGTTGATTTGTCAGAGGACAAACCATTCACAGAGACAAACTGATATCTTTCCGACAGATAAGATCTAAACCAGGCCAGAACTTGTCCGTGTAGACCAATTTGGGTTTCCAATCTCTCCAAAAGAATGTGGTGATCGATGGTATCAAAAGCAGCACTAAGGTCTAGGAGCACGAGGACAGATGCAGAGCCTCGGTCCGATGCCATTAAAATGTCATTTACCACCTTCACAAGTGCCGTCTCAGTGCTATGATGGGGTCTAAAACCAGACTGAAGCATTTCGTATACATTGTTTGTCTTCAGGAAGGCAGTGAGTTGCTGCGCAACAGCCTTCTCTAAAATCTTTGAGAGGAATGGAAGATTCGATATAGGCCGATAGTTTTTTATATTTTCTGGGTCAAGGTTTGGCTTTTTCAAGAGAGGCTTTATTACTGCCACTTTTAGTGAGTTTGGTACACATCCAGTGGATAGAGAGCCGTTTATTATGTTCAACATAGGAGGGCCAAGCACAGGAAGCAGCTCTTTCAGTAGTTTAGTTGGAATAGGGTCCAGTATACAGCTTGAAGGTTTAGAGGCCATGATTATTTTCATCATTGTGTCAAGAGATATAGTACTAAAACACTTGAGCGTCTCTCTTGATCCTAGGTCCTGGCAGAGTTGTGCAGACTCAGGACAACTGAGGTTTGGAGGAATACGCAGGTTTAAAGAGGAGTCCGTAATTTGCTTTCTAATAATCATAATCTTTTCCTCAAAGAAGTTCATGAATTTATCACTGCTAAAGTGAAAGTCATCCTCTCTTGGGGAATGCTGCTTTTTAGTTAGCTTTGCCACAGTATCAAAAGGAATTTCGGATTGTTCTTATTTTCCTCAATTAAGTTAGAAAAATAGGACGATCGAGCAGCAGTAAGGGCTCTTCGGTACTGCACGGTACCGTCCTTCCAAGCTAGTCGGAAGACTTCCAGTTTGGTGTGGCGCCATTTCCGTTCCAATTTTCTGGAAGCTTGCTTCAGAGCTCGGGTATTTTCTGTGTACCAGGGAGCTAGTTTCTTATGAGACATTTTTTAGTTTTTAGGGGTGCAACTGCATCTAGGGTATTGCGCAAGGTTAAATTGAGATCCTCAGTTAGGTGGTTAACGGATTTTTGTCCTCTGGCGTCCTTGGGTAGGCAGAGGGAGTCTGGAAGGGCATCAAGGAATCTTTGTGTTGTCTGTGAATTTATAGCACGACTTTTGATGTTCCTTGGTTGGGGTCTGAGCAGATTATTTGTTGCAATTGCAAACGTAATAAAATGGTGGTCCGATAGTCCAGGATTATGAGGAAAAACATTAAGATCCACAACATTTATTCCATGGGACAAAACTAGGTCCAGCGTATGACTGTGACAGTGAGTGGGTCCAGAGACATGTTGGACAAAACCCACTGAGTCGATGATGGCTCCAAAGCCTTTTGGAGTGGGTCTGTGGACTTTTCCATGTGAATATTAAAGTCACCAAAGATTAGAATATTATCTGCAATGACTACAAGGTCTGATAGGAATTCAGGGAACTCAGTGAGAAACGCTGTATATGGCCCAGGAGGCCTGTAAACAGTAGCTATAAAAGTGATTGAGTAGGCTGCATAGATTTCATGACTAGAAGCTCAAAAGACGAAAACGTCATTTTTTTTTTTGTAAATTGAAATTTGCTATCGTAAATGTTAGCAACACCTCCGCCTTTGCGGGATGCACGAGGATATGGTCACTAGTGTAGCCAGGAGGTGAGGCCTCATTTAACACAGTAAATTCATCAGGCTTAAGCCATGTTTCAGTCAGGCCAATCACATCAAGATTATGATCAGTGATTAGTTCATTGACTATAATTGCCTTTGAAGTAAGGGATCTAACATTAAGTAGCCCTATTTTGAGATGTGAGGTATCATGATCTCTTTCAGTAATGACAGGAATGGAGGTGGTCTTTATCCTAGTGAGATTGCTAAGGCGAACACCGCCATGTTTAGTTTTGCCCAACCTAGGTCGAGGCACAGACACGGTCTCAATGGTGATAGCTGAGCTGACTACACTGACTATGCTAGTGGCAGACTCCACTATGCTGGCAGGCTGGCTAATAGCCTGCTGCCTGGCCTGCACCCTATTTCATTGTGGAGCTAGAGGAGTTAGAGCCCTGTCTATGTTGGCAGATAAGATGAGAGCACCCCTCCAGCTAGGATGGAGTCCGTCACTCCTCAGCAGGTCAGGCTTGGTCCTGTTTGTGGGTGAGTCCCAGAAAGAGGGCCAATTATCTACAAATTCTATCTTTTGGGAGGGGCAGAAAACAGTTTTCAACCAGCGATTGAGTTGTGAGACTCTGCTGTAGAGCTCATCACTCCCCCTAACTGGGAGGGGGCCAGAGACAATTACTCGATGCCGACACATCTTTCTAGCTGATATGCACGCAGAAGCTATGTTGCGCTTGGTGATCTCTGACTGTTTCATCCTAACATCGTTGGTGCCGACGTGGATAACAATATCTCTATACTCTCTACACTCGCCAGTTTTAGCTTTAGCCAGCACCATCTTCAGATTAGCCTTAACGTCGGTAGCCCTGCCCCCGGGTAAACAGTGTATGATCGCTGGATGATTCGCTTTAAGTCTAATACTGCGGGTAATGGAGTCGCCAATGACTAGAGTTTTCAATTTGTCAGAGCTAATGGTGGGAAGCTTCGGCGTCTCAGACCCCGTAACGGGAGGAGTAGAGACCAGAGAAGACTCGGCCTCTGACACCGACCCGCTGCTTAATGGGGAAAACCGGTTGAAAGTTTCTGTCTGCTGAATGAGCGACACCGGTTGAGCGTTCCTACAGCATTTCCTTCCAGAAACCGTGAGAAAGTTGTCCGGCTGCGGGGACTGTGCCAGGGGATTTATACTACTATCTGCACTTACTGGTGGCACAGACGCTGTTTCATCCTTTCCTACACTGAAATTACCCTTGCCTAACGATTGCGTCTGAAGCTGGGCTTGCAGTACAGCTATCCTCGCCGTAAGGCGAACACAGCGGCTGCAATTAGAAGGCATCATGTTAATGTTACTACTTAGCTTCGGCTGTTGGAGGTCCTGACGAATCGTGTCCAGATAAAGCGTCCGGAGTGAAAAAGTTGAGGAAAAAATAAATATATGAACGGTAATTAAAAAGTGAAACCCGTAAAGTTGTCAGGTAGCAAAATAGGTTGGCAACAAAACGCACAGCAATTCGAAAACAAGCCTGCAAGTTGTGACCGGAAATGTATCATCGGAAATGTGACATCAACACTACCACAACAACACTACCACATCAACACTACCACATCAACACTATCACATCAACACTACCATAACAACACTACCACAACAACACTACCACATCAACACTACCACATCAACACTACCACATCAACACTACCACAACAACACTACCACATCACCACTACCACAACAACACTACCACAACAACACTACCACATCAACACTACCACATCAACACTACCACAACAACACTACCACATCAACACTACCACATCAACACTACCACATCAACACTACCACATCAACACTATCACATCAACACTACCATAACAACACTACCACATCAACACTATCACAACAACACTACCACAACAACACTACCACATCAACACTACCACATCAACACTACCACAACAACACTACCACAACAACACTACCACATCAACACTACCACATCAACACTACCACATCAACACTACCACATCAACACTACCACATCAACACTACCACATCAACACTACCACAACAACACTACCACATCAACACTACCACATCAACACTACCACAACAACACTACCACAACAACACTACCACAACAACACTACCACATCAACACTACCACATCAACACTACCACATCAACACTACCACAACAACACTACCACATCAACACTACCACATCAACACTACCACATCAACACTACCACAACAACACTAACACATCAACACTACCACATCAACACTACCACAACAACACTATCACATCAACACTACCACATCAACACTACCACATCAACACTACCACAACAACACTACCACATCAACACTACCACATCAACACTACCACAACAACACTATCGCATCAACACTACCACAACAACACTATCACATCAACACTACCACATCAACACTACCACATCAACACTACCACTTCAACACTACCACAACAACACTACCACAACAACACTACCACAACAACCCTACCACATCAACACTACCACATCAACACTACCACAACAACACTACCACATCAACACGACCACAACAACACTACCACATCAACACTACCACATCAACACTACCACAACAACACTACCACAACAACACTACCACATCAACACTACCACATCAACACTACCACAACAACACTACCACATCAACACTACCACATCAACACTACCACAACAACACTACCACAACAACACTACCACATCAACACTACCACAACAACACTACCACATCAACACTACCACAACAACACTACCACATCAACACTACCACATCAACACTACCACATCAACATCAACACATCAACACTACCACATCAACACGACCACAACAACACTACCACAACAACACTACCACAACAACACTACCACATCAACACTACCACATCAACACTACCACAACAACACTACCACAACAACACTACCACATCAACACTACCACAACAACACTACCACAACAACACTACCACATCAACACTACCACATCAACACTACCACATCAACATCAACACATCAACACTACCACATCAACACGACCACAACAACACTACCACATCAACACTACCACATCAACACTACCACATCAACACTACCACATCAACACTACCACAACAACACTACCACAACAACACTACCACATCAACACTACCACATCAACACTACCACATCAACACTACCACATCAACACTACCACAACAACACTACCACATCAACACTACCACATCAACACTACCACAACAACACTACCACATCAACACTACCACATCAACACTACCACATCAACACTACCACATCAACACTACCACATCAACACTACCAAAACAACACTACCACATCAACACTACCACAACAACACTACCACAACAACACTACCACATCAACACTACCACATCAACACTACCACATCAACACTACCACAACAACACTACCACAACAACACTACCACATCAACACTACCACAACAACACTACCACATCAACACTACCACATCAACACTACCACAACAACACTACCACATCAACACTACCACATTAACACTACCACAACAACACTACCACAACAACACTACCACAACAACACTACCACAACAACACTACCACATCAACACATCAACACTACCACAACAACCCTACCACATCAACACTACCACATCAACAGTACCACATCAACACTATCACAACAACACTACCACATCAACACTACTACATCAACACGACCACATCAACACTACCACATCAACACTACCACAACAACACTACCACATCAACACTACCACAACAACACTACCACATCAACACTACCACATCAACACTACCACAACAACACTATCACATCAACACTACCACATCAACACGACCACATCAACACTACCACAACAACACTACCACATCAACACTACCAAATCAACACTACCACAACAACACTATCACATCAACACTACCACATCAACACTACCACATCAACACTACCACATCAACACTACCACAACAACACGACCACAACAACACTACCACAACAACCCTACCACATCAACACTACCACATCAACACTACCACATCAACACTACCACAACAACACTACCACATCAACACGACCACAACAACACTACCACAACAACACTACCACATCAACACTACCACAACAACACTACCACAACAACACTACCACAACAACACTACCACAACAACACTACCACATCAACACTACCACATCAACACTACCACATCAACACTACCACATCAACACTACCACATCAACACTACCACATCAACATCAACACTACCACATCAACACTACCACATCAACACTACCACAACAACACTACCACATCAACACTACCACATTAACACTACCACATCAACACTACCACATCAACACTACCACATCAACACTACCACATCAACACTACCACAACAACACTACCACATCAACACTACCACAACAACACTACCACAACAACACTACCACAACAACACTACCACATCAACACTACCACATCAACACTACCACATCAACACTACCACATCAACACTACCACATCAACACTACCACATCAACACTACCACAACAACACTACCACATCAACACTACCACATCAACACTACCACAACAACACTACCACATCAACACTACCACAACAACACTACCACATCAACACTACCACATCAACACTACCACATCAACACTACCACATCAACACTACCACATCAACACTACCACATCAACACTACCACATCAACAGTACCACAACAACACTACCACAACAACACTACCACAACAACACTACCACATCAACACTACCACAACAACACTACCACATCAACACTACCACATCAACACTACCACAACAACACTACCACATCAACACTACCACAACAACACTACCACAACAACACTACCACATCAACACTACCACAACAACACTACCACATCAACACTACCACAACAACACTACCACATCAACACGACCACAACAGATCCGTTCCAGCCATTATTATGAGCCCTCCTCCCCTCAGCAGCCTCCACTGCAACACACCATTGGTAGAGCTTTCTTTGCTGGTGGAAAAGAGGAAACAGGGGGAAGTTAAAGTTAAAGTGGAAAGAATAGGAGACTCTGACCTTTAACCCTTGAATCTGGTGGTGTTTAGTAACACCAAAGATGGTGGACAAAAGAGGACGTCATACTCAGGCTGTTTAGTATTGAAAACAATGTGTCTTGGGGGGAGTGGGTTCGCTTGGGGGGTGGGTATCCCATAGACACCAATTTGATAGCAGCTGGGTCTGGTCTGCTTAGTTCATCAACTGTATATGAACCAGAAAAAATGAGGGAGTGGGATGTCTCGCTTCCTCTTCCATCTCTGGTAATACTGTGGTCTGGAGTCACTGAGCTAGCGAGGGGGAGTGTAAAGATTTACACAAAATACCTAAGGGTTAAGGGCTTGAGGCCAGGCCGGGGCTAGGGAGGGCTTTGAGGCCAGGCCAGGGCTGGGGAGGGGGTACGGGCTCAGGGTCTACTGTATGTGGTCTGAGGGAATTTGGAATTAAGAAGCAGCACCCCCTCTTATGGGGAACCAAGGCACCACCACAGAGACACTATTCAATTATTAAATATGTAATTCTGTGGACACCACAATTTCCACACTGCTGTGAGATCACTTCCTGCTCCAGTGTTTCTGCAGGTTTATACAGGAAGCAAAACCTCAGCTTGACCCTGGAGTTTGATCTCAATTCCTCTCTCCAAGAACACTCACCTTCCACCAGTGTGTGTGTGTATGTGTGTGTGTGTTCTGTTCTGTTTTTGTAGGTACGTTTGCATGTAGATATGGCATATGTGGTATGCATGTCTATCAGTGGAGGCTCCTCAGGGGAGGAAGGGGAGCTCCATCCTC
The DNA here is from genome assembly GCF_023373465.1 of Oncorhynchus keta. NCBI lineage: Eukaryota > Metazoa > Chordata > Actinopteri > Salmoniformes > Salmonidae > Oncorhynchus > Oncorhynchus keta. The sequence goes on from NC_068424.1 coordinate 16,038,876, forward strand.
GTCAGTGAAATGCCCCCAAAAATAAGTGAAACGTTAAAAAAAGTTATCCTTTTTAGATAAAACTATACTAAATATATTTATATGTCACCAAATAATTTATTAAAATACACTGTTTTGGAATGAAGGTCTACAGTAACTTCAACAGCATTGTCTGGGCTAGCACCATGGTGTAGCCAGAGGACAGCTAGCTTCCGTCCTCCTCTGGCTACATTGACTTCAATACAAAACCTACGAACTCGTAGGCCTCAACCCCTTCCACAGACATGCATGGTAATTATGAATACTTACGGAGGACGTCCTCCAACCAATCAAAGCTTCTGCAGAATGAATTGACATGTTATCCATCCAATCATAGAATTAGGATCAGAGAATGAACCTAGTGAGTTGTATTGGGATTGTGCCACAGAGCATTATGGGGGTTCTATGTGTTGAGAACATGGTGAAATTGTTGGATGGAGATTAAGAGTGAAGAGTGATAGTTGAGCATTTTTTATATATTATTCAATTCAAGTTAGTTTTGTTTTTAAATTACAGGAGACGGAGGGGGTATATTATAAATTGTTTTCTTGGTTTTAGAACTTTATTTTTGTGTCCAGTTATTGTAATTGATTTAAATTAGCCTAACTTCAATAGCTAGTTAGCTAGCTACCAGCGCAATTGTGCAGTTTTCTCTGCCAAAATGGCCAACGCTGCCAAAAATGTTGTGACATTTTTGTTGAAGAACCCCTTTCATTCTCTGGGGTACACGGAAAATATGTGAATTGAAAGTGAGTGTTGACTCTCTGCCTGAGATCAGATTCAATTAAAAATAATGAAAAGGTGAGGGCGTTCAATACCACCTGGTATCAAAAGTATATCTGTTTAACAGGGAGCCTTTCATCAAGCCGCCTGTATTGCTGGCCTTGCCTGCTTTTGGAAAGCCTGAGCCTTGGTCAAAAGATGGATACTGTGACCTGAAGAACATTGATCGTTCAGCTAAACAGAATAACAAAAGCAGGGAGCGTATAAATGCCCACATCAGATTCAAGCTTCTGGGAAAAAAGCATATCAACACCAAAGCTTATCAACACCACCACATTTTTGGGCATGCAAGAATGAGCTTTTTAGAGGACACGACGAGAGGGAACGTTCCGCTAACAAGGGAAACTACAAGGAGCTTGCAGAGGTCACTACACGCTACGATGCTTTACTTGCTGAACATATCGAACTTTCGACTGTCTTTTCTGGGATGTCGAAAACAATTCTGAGCGATTTGATAGCTTCCATCTTTCATCCATTAAAAGATAGATTAAAGAGAGAGGTTGACGAGGCGCATTTTTTAAAACGTGCACTCAACTAGGCTTTCCAATTCCCCCCGGTAGTTATTTAATAAAGATGATAACACAATCACTCCGGACAGACACAAGCAAAAACTCATGACATAAATGTTGCAGGCTACACCTAAACATTAGAAATCCGACATGCTGTATGGGATGAAAACAATACTATTTTTTCTGTCCGATCAACTGTAGGCTGCTAATAAGAGCAGCTGTATAACGTTACATCCTATGGGCTAGTTACATCCTATGGGCTAGTTACATCCTAAGGGCTAGTTACATGCTATGGGCTAGTTACATCCTATGGGCTAGTTACATCCTAAGGGCTAGTTACATGCTATGGGCTAGTTACATCCTATGGGCTAGTTACATCCTATGGGATAGTTACATCCTATGGGCTAGTTACATCCTAAGGGCTAGTTACATCCTATGGGCTAGTTACATCCTAAGGGCTAGTTACATCCTATGGGCTAGTTACATCCTAAGGGCTAGTTACATGCTATGGGCTAGTTACATCCTATGGGCTAGTTACATCCTATGGGATAGTTACATCCTATGGGCTAGTTACATCCTATGGGCTAGTTACATCCTATGGGCTAGTTACATCCTATGGGCTAGTTACATCCTATGGGCTAGTTACATCCTATGGGCTAGTTACATGCTATGGGCTAGTTACATCCTATGGGCTAGTTACATCCTATGGGCTAGTTACATCCTATGGGCTAGTTACATCCTATGGGCTAGTTACATCCTATGGGCTAGTTACATCATATGGGCTAGTTACATCCTATGGGCTAGTTACATCCTATGGGCTAGTTACATCCTATGGGCTAGTCCATCTGGTCAGGGTAAACTAATAATGTTACATCCTATGGGCTAGTTACATCCTATGGGCTAGTTACATCCTATGGGCTAGTTACATCCTATGGGCTAGTTACATCCTATGGGCTAGTCCATCTGGTCAGGGTAAACTAATAATGTTACATCCTATGGGCTAGTTACATCCTATGGGCTAGTTACATCCTATGGGCTAGTCCATCTGGTCAGGGTAACTCATTGGTAACGTTATGTATTTATGGTCCATTTATTTGTCAGGATAAAATGTGACTGATCAAATGTAGTTTATATTCAGCATTGGGCTGGCTAGGCTGCCTATATGTTTTTAATCCAAAATGATTCACTGGAATTATTCAGTCAACATAATAGTGATGACAGATGTGA